>NC_138905.1:144746636-144920794 GCF_965231255.1 Vanellus vanellus | reverse complement strand
GCTAACGTACATACTACCTGCATAGGAAATAAAACAAGGCTTAAAATTAGGGAGAAGAAAAGATACATACCACGCGCAGAAGGCTCCACTCATCCACAAGACTGGCTCTTTCCCACCACAGCGCTCGCTCCCTTGGGACCTGCCAGTTCTGTGATCAGTGGCAAGTTCTTGGATCGCACGGGAATGTGTGTCTGCGGCGGATCGCAGAGGCTGCATCAAAATATTGTTGAGAAACAGCCATTCCAGCCTGGGCTTCCCATGCCAGAGGACAGGTTACAATAAGACCTTGGTTCTTCCCTTCGTTTCCACTATCTTATTACTGAAAACTCCTCCCTGGCCACTTGGGAGTGCAGGGTTTTGAAGCTGACGGGGCTCACCTCCGGCAGCATGGGAACAGAACACCAAGAAGTGTGCAAAGCACTTCTTTTCCACAGTCCTGAAATGTCAGATTACGGGAGGGTTAGTCATTTAGTATTTTCAAATGTTGTGAGGATTTCAGACAGGAATTGCAGGCTCCTGTTACAATTTCAGTATTTTTCCTAGAGGGATCCACTTCCTATTTGTTCCCATCAATGAAGCAACTGAGTTTTGCAGATTTAATTGTTATTAAATTCCTTCTGTTCATGTAAGTTCTGCTGTGTACTCAAGAAACTTAAATTTGGGGCCAAACCCCTGAGTGATTTCCAGTACACAAACTCACAGCAAACTAGACTATCACCCAGAAAACAGAACGTCTGCAAAAGCAATTTATTTTTCTCTCACACACACATCAGAAAACCACATTTGAGAAGATGAAGGTTTCCCTTGGAGCACAGCGTTCGTGACGTGGGACGGGATGTTTCTGGCATGAGCCTTCCTGATGCTGACTTGACATCTTTGTTGATATGACTCTAAATTCCTATCACTGTAAACCTCACTGATGACTCATGAGAAAAAAGCACGTTAAAAAAAAAAAAAAAAGGAGAATGAAACCCTTTCAGTCGCAGTGTCTATAAAGAGACAAAATGTCTAAAATTTAAAAGCAAAGTGGCATCTGTCAGAGAAATAGAAGACTAATTCCTCACTCCTGACTGCATGTGTTTGGGGACAATGACATATTCAGAAAATTGTATGGAATCAAAGAAATTGCCTTTTTAAAAACAACCTTACTCTGCATTGCTTGGGGAATCACTGTTGGATGTAACATCATGCACGTGCAGCTACAGACAATTCCAGTCATACTTTTACTAAGTAAACCAAAGGAGTTAATTCTCTACAGATATATCTAAATAAATCATCACACTACCACAAACACTTGCAGATGCATTTTAATTAGTCTTCTACCTAAAAGCACTAAAATAAAGACAACATTTCTTACTTAATTTATTCAAAATAAAAGTACCCCCTCCTGTCTCTGGTATACTTAAAAACAGGACTGCCCTACCACTTCTGACAGCGGAATGTACGCATACCTCTGGCCACGGTATTTGTAACAGTAAAACCACTATAAATGTTACCCCCAAAATATCTATCAATCAAATAGGAACTGTAGCTTTAGCTTCTAAATAAAATCTTTATTTGAATGACACAGAACACACTTTTCTATGTCAGCATTAAATACAGAAGTACGTGAATAATCACAAGATTTCCCAGGCACAGTTTCAGCCCAGAGCATGACCCAGTATCATTTTAAGACATTTACCTTAAAAACCCCCAACAACCAGAGCACCACAGATCCTGTTTCTACCCCAACATGCAATAAGGACTATTATTGCTCATCGTGCCTTTGACTCGGAGAGTATTTTCCCAGCTGTGTTGAGCCCGATCCCCCAGCATCTTACGTAGGCAATTTTGGTCCAAGCGAGCAATGTGTTCACGCACGCGTACATCGCAGTGGGGGAAGGAATCACTGGCTCTGCCTTTTCGCAGCACAGCACAGGCGCTGTAGCCCCAGCAGACTGGAATAAGGACGTAGTTTAAACTCATTTTAAATTGAGTTAACCTGTTCTCTAAGAACAATCTCTCTGTAAGAGAAGAAAATCACACCGGGGAGGAGGGCTCCTCCTCCCTGCTGCTCCCACCCGCAGCTCTGCCCAGGCAGGGCCAGGGAGAGAAGACAGGTCAGAGGAGCGTGAAACAGAAAGTGGGATCTTGCAAATTCAAGTCACTGGAAATAAGTACGAATTGTAAGGCATGGAAACCAGTACACGTGTGCAGCAGGTAAAACTGTCTTTTCAACATCCCTGCGAAAAGATACATCAGATCACCACTTCAAAGCGTCGCAGATGGCAGCACCACTTCGGTGAACATTAACCTTTTTTTCTGGCAGCGAGGGAAATCAATACCACCCTGCTCGGAAACGTCAATATAAATGCTCAAAAATCATAATATTAACATTTCAGAGTCTGAGAGACTCTCAGCCAAAAACAGTTTCTGCAACAGCCTTTGCATTTTTAAAAAGATATAAATAAAATTTCATCACTAAAAAAGCTTTTAGAACACAAGGTAAGCTGAAAGACAGTGTTTTGGGTTTGTTTTTTTTTTTTTTTTAGTAAACTCAATTCCCCTGTGGCATTTTAGCCCAACTGCAGGGGCACTGAAAATGACTGTAGATGCAGTAAAAATCTATTTAATTGATTTTTATTGTTCAACCTAAAGGAAATGCTTTTGTATGTAAAAATGACACCATTATACAGCAATTGTAGGGTTTCGTGTTTTGAAATTCCAGTTTAAATAACATCAAGTCATTAGACATGCTTTTCTGATGTGCTTTTAAGGCAGACGTAAAATTACACTGTACCTTTAAATTCTCTCTACAGCACCAAATAATAATGTTATTAAAAAAGAAAAAAAAAATCTGTAATTTCCCTACATCCACTAAAAATAAAACACATCTTGTTTTAAGCAGAAGACTACTCATGCAGGGGAAATATGGTGAGACAGACCATATAGTCTTGGCCTGTAAAAAAGAAAGAAAAAAAAAGCCGCAAAATACAACAGAACTAGGAGCCAAAGCAAGACAGTCTTCTCAGCATAGCCAAAAAGAGAGCCTAGACTAGATAGCACTGTACCACCAGATCCGGGATCACCAGAACTTCAGAAAGACATCATCTTCTGAGAAGGACATTCAGAAATGGAGACCACCAAAAGGAGTACTGTATGTGGAGACTAAAATGCAATTTTTGCAGCATAAAGTTTCCTTTACCCAGTTGTCATGGAATATGTAAAATACACTACTTCTGTGTTCAGATCCATACGCTTCCCCTCCTTCAGAAACGAAGTCCTCAGGCAGCCCCTTATTTTTAAGTTATCACACATAAAGGACAAAATCATGAACTACATGTCGCTTTTAAGTTTTTACAAGTCCTATAAAATATTAAAAATAACCAATTAGTGTTTCTTTTGCTTTTAATATTCCTGCCTGCATACAAATGCTCCTGTAAAGCTAATTGGACCACCATGACAGTAATTAAAGAAAACCCTCCAAATTAATCTAATACACTGCTGCGACCCTCAGCACGTTTGCCGATGATACCAAGCTGTTTGGCGAGGTAGACATGCTGGAGGGGAGGGATGCCATCCAGAGGGACCTGGACAGGCTGCAGAGGTGGGCCCAAGCCAACCTCATGCAGTTCAACAAGGCCAAGTGCAAGGTCTTACATCTGGGTCAGGGCAATCCCAAGCACAAATACAGGTTCAGTGGGGAATGGCTGGAGAGCAGCCCTGAGGAGAAGGACCTGGGGGTGCTGATTGACAAGAAGCTCAACATGAGCCAGCAGTGTGCGATTGCAGCCCAGAAGGCCAACCGTATCCTGGGCTGCATCAAAAGAAGTGTGGCCAGCAGGACAAAGGGGGTGATTCTGCCCCTCTACTCCACTCTCATGAGACCCCACCTGGAGTACTGCATCCAGCTCTGGAGTCCCCAACATAAGAAGGACATGGACCTGCTGGAGTGTGTCCAGAGATGAGCCACGAGGATGATCCAAGGGCTGGAGCACCTCTCCTATGAGGACAGGCTGGAAGAGTTGGGGCTGTTCAGCCTAAAGAAGAGAAGGCTCCGGGGAGATCTTATTGTGGCCTTCCAGTACCTAAAGGGGGCCTACAGGAGGGCTGGGGAAGGACTTTTTACAAGGGCATGTAGCAATAGGACGAGGGGGAATGGCTTTAAACTGGAAGAGGGCAGGTTCAGATTGAAGATTAGGAAGAAGTTTTTCACTTTGAGGGTGGTGAGGCACTGGCACAGGTTGCCCAGAGAGGTTGTTGAGGCCCCATCCCTGGAGGTGTTCAAGGCCAGGCTGGATGTGGCCTTGGGCAACCTGGTCTAGTGAGAGGTGTCCCTGCATATGGCAGGGGGGTTGGAACTTGATGATCTTCATGGTCCCTTCCGACCTAAACCATTCTATGATTCTATGACAGAAACTTAAAACGATACGCCCTTTCCACAAATAATCCAGAACTTTATTCCCTTCATCTGAACTGTGGCATTGCTGGAAAAATTCACCTTTTCAACTTCAGTTTGGTTCAGGGTTTTTCTTTTGTCTTCAGAGTAATCCCTAACAGGGGAGAGAGGTGAAATGCGTGCAGAGGTGGGTCAGTGACACAAAACTCCCTTTCGTTACGTTGTTAACCCTAAGAAACCTTGTCTAGCCCACCGTATTTCAACCCTGGACTGGAAATATTTAGCTGGTGGCAAAAGGCAATTCTTCTTCTTTTGACATAAAGTATGTACTTTGAGAGCCTGTTTAAAAATTCACTTTTCCAGCACGAAAGCACTCAAAAGCTGAAGTTCCTCTATCGCCCCTCCAAAAAGATGTCTCAGCTGTACCGAAGAGAAACGGAAACATTAGGCTGTGGATTCAAATTAGCTGTCAAGAAACACGAACATAAATCTGATTTAATAGCGTAATTTGGAAATGTGTTCTGGGCCCACCCTTGGCAATATCACCACAGTTTAATTCACGTTGTAGCAATATTTAAAACAGCTCTGCAACTTTGCTTCTCCACCCAACTAAACAACAGAAAATTATGTCGTTAAATGAAAAACAACACACGTATTTAAGCAAGAGAAACCATCTAAACTTCTGACATTTTTCATCTTAATTTTTTTTTTAATCCAAAAGATTTGTACAGCATTTTTTTAAATAACTTACAAGATCAAAAGGAAAATAAATGCATAGCTACAAAACCTTAGAATATAACCTCCCCTTGTTGCAGAAGAGTTCAAAGTCATAAAGTGCTGCAGATATGAACACACATCAGACAAATAATCTAGTAACTAACTTATTTTTCTGGTTTATTTAACAATATTCCAGGCTTAGAACATTAAATAAAAAACTCACAGACAATGGGTAGGACTAACAATGGCTTTGTGGCTGGTTTTTTTTTCTTCTCCTTTTTTTTTTTTTTAAAAGAACGCTGAGACACATCAATTGAACCGACTACAGTTTTATTTTGGATACCAAAAAATAAAAAGAAGCTGGAAGGAAGAGAGTAGTGCATTGCACTGACCTCAGTAAAACTGCTTGTAAGCGTCACTGCATACGTTTAGCCCTAGAAGGACGAAGATGGAAAGGGGAGATGGATGCTGCCAAGAGTGGTAGGCTGAACGAGGGTTGGGGGACCAGTGCTCTGGCCTCTGCCTTGGTCGCAAGGGCAGGGCTTTGCATTCCGCTCGTGTAAGAGAGGATCCACACGCCTCACACCAGCATTTGCGCAGCTCCTTTAGGGATAGCAGCGGTGGCAGCAGGTGGAGGTGGTGCAAGGGGACACAACCAACACCAGCTGGCACTCAAGGGACATAAAAACCAAGACAGGGGCATCACAGGAGATCAGGTAACATCAAACAGGGACCTGCTGTATTTTGCTCCCTGCTGCTATTTGACTCACAGATAACCTACATACCTGTGGGAGTTTAGGCCAAGCCTCTGCTTTGCACTTTGGAGTAGCAACATTCAACGGATGCACTGTGCGTGTACTTTTGTGCAAGTGCAAATCAATTTTCAGGGGGCTGGAGAGTGAAAACCCGGGCTTATTGACAGCCAAACACGGGCCATGCCACCTGTTAAATGCATTTTTCCCCGGGCTTAAACTTGCCAGGCAGTTCACTACTATTTACTCCACTGCTCTTTCACTCTAACCTCTGCCCTTCCTCCCCATCCACCCGCCCCTTCCCACTGCCTACAAAGAACACAGAGGCCTCAAACTTGCAAAAACTATTAAACCAAAACATAAACAAGCAGTTTGGCAATAGATTAAATTCCATCGCAATTCTCATTTTTTTATGTTCCTCCTGGCTGGGCCCCTTCTACAACCAAACATCTGTGGGTACCACCATGATGAGAAAAAATAACTTTCTTCCTCCAGAACAGTAACAGCCAGTCTTCAACAGACCTCTCTCCACAAAGGTTGTGCTCGACACAGTCATAGACTAAAGCCAAGGTGGGGGGCTAGATGCCAGTAACAAAAATAAAACCACAAGCAAACCTTGACTGCAACTGGACAATGTCAAGAGTCCTCCTCCGCACCTCAGGGAAAAAAACTGGATGCCATCCCACTCTGTGCCAAGCGTGACCTCTAATCTTGTTTATGACCTGCAGAATTTCATAAGAGATGGGGAGTTTGGGGTTCATTTTTTTTTCTTTTTTTTTTTTCTTGTTTGCCAAGTTCTAGTAAAAGACTTAAAACACTTAGGCATAGACAAAAAGGGAACAATTACAATACACAACAACTAATCAAAAACAGTACTCAAACATTAGACTGGACCGGACTAAAGTCCACTCTACAAACTGAATCAAAGAGACAGGAGAAAAACAAAAGAGTTTTTAAGTGCTAACAGAATAAGAAACAATCTTAAAGACTCACTAAATACATGTGGGGAAATGGAGGGGTCCCCTTCTTTTAAATATATTTACATAATATTAAAGCTTTTTGCTTTGCTTTTCTTGCCAACAAAATTTTCTAGCTACCCTGGACAAAGTCCCCATTTAAATTAAGAGGTTCAGAATTTTATAACATAGCCAGACTGTTAGACCCATGGCCCATACGTGTCTCACCACCCTCTCCTTCCCTCCCTCCACGGTCAAGGGGAGCTGATGCCTTGCCTGCTTCACTGCCCGCCTGGCGTCAGCTGTAACATCAGCACAAAGCGAAGGTAACACAATGCCACCCCGACCCCCCACACGTCGTTACCACTTTGTAGAAAGCACAAGAGACTACAATCAGGGCTTGCCTAGACACCAATAAAAAAAAAAAAAACAAACAAACCAAAAGGGGGGGGGTTGCCATTTAGCTGCTGCAGTTAAATGGTACAACCGGACTAATGTGGACACAGCAATACCAGTTTAAAAGCGTTTATACCATTTACACCACACTGGAAAGGAAAATAACTTATCCCGGTATAAGTGCATCCACACTACAGCCTATGCCAGCACAGTATCAGTTAAAATAAGAACACATCAGTCCCCTAATTGACGAATTATATCAGCTGAACTTTTCTAGCATAGACCAGGCCTAAGACATGAGGTAGTGAAAAAGAAAATCAGGCTCAAGATCTTTTTTCATTCCATGACATTGTTACACTCTAAAAATCTTCACTGCTCAGATTTATGGATTTTAAAAACAATGTTTTAAAATCCAAAATTTAAAGCTAACATCCTGAGTCACACAGGATTTACACATGGAGGCATAAATCTTAAAAACTCCCTTGCTTAGGGTCCTAATTCAGGAAAATATTTTTATGATAGAAAGCACGAAAGCATGTGTTTGTCTCCCACTGAAGCAAGTGGAAAGGAAGCACATGGGTAAGTGCTTTCTGAAATCTGGGCCACAGTCAGAAATCACGGTCTTTGTAGAATTTATTTCCTCATTCATTTCAGTGCTGTTTAATCACAAGTCATTCATGTTTTAAGACAGTGGGAAAAACATAGACAATGGAAGCTAAATCAAGTTTGTTACAACTGTTCAATATTTACAGCATTCATAGCATAAAACAGAAATATTTTTGGTAACTTAAGACAAATACCTTTTTTCTTTGTTATTAAATGTACCGCAGCAGTCCTGTTAAACAAACCCACTGTCTCGGATATTAAAGAAATTGTTGTTTACATTTACCGAGTCATTTAAATTAAAAATCTGTTCCTGTTCCAAACCCCACTCTCCTTCGTCTTCATCCTCCGGTTCTGCCTCAGACCCATTCCGACTGTTTTCGTACAAAAAGATTTGCTCATCCACATGAGCTGGGGCTAACCGGTTTCTCTTTGCACTTACAACATTAGCAGAAGAACCAAAAAGGCGTTCAGGGAAGACCCTTGTGGCCAAAATACACCAGTATTTTTGAAGAACCTTTGGTAAAACTGGAAACAGCGCTAGTCTGTCAGACCACCACTTCAGTGGGTCTTCGTTCAAACCGAGGACCTTTTGTGACTTGAAGTTGCTCAACTCCTCAACGATCTGAGCGTGCCATTCCTCCTGGTCTTCCACGCCTCCCGTCTGGCAAAAAATCTCTGCGAGCATGTTGTTGATGACACTAGTAGGAGGAGGAGTCGAGGAGATGATGATTTTTTTCACAGGGGGCTCTTCTGAAACGGTAAAGAATTTTTCTTCAGTCCTAAAGGTATTTTCTTTTACTTTCTCCAGCAGGCTTTTTGCTTCTTCCACCACTCTGTTTTCAACCTGCTGCCGCTCAAAGGCTGAAAGGAAAGGCAGTTTTTTGTAGCGGGGATCCAAGAAAGTTGCAACATTGAGAAACATGTCTATCTCAGGCGTGTGCTGGTAGGTCGTTGACAACTCTTTAGCAATCACCTCCTTTGCCATGCTGATTTCTTTCAAATCGTTCTCTTTGATGTTCAGGGTAGTATTTAGAAGCATGTGGAGAAGTGGCTTCACCATACTTATTGTCGGGTACTTTGAAGCAGACATCATCTCCGCAACCTGCTTGAAAGGCTGCAGCAGCTCCACCAGCCCTTCGATTGTATTCCACTCACTGGCTTCCAGCATGAGGTGGTGGTTGTTGCTGTCCTCCACGAGAACAGCTGCAATGACAAACTGCTGCTCCTTGAGGCGCTGCAGCATAGCGAGCGTGCTTCCCCACCAGGAAACACGGTCACTTACCAGCATGCAGTGGAGAATATTCTGCTGCTTCTGCTTCTCGCTCAGCATGTACATTGCAACTGTAGACTGCTGAAAATACTCCACCAGTTTTCGGCACCTAGCAAGAAGGCTGCAGAGTTTGGGGAGCTGAAAAGCTTGTTGTATTCCTGCGTTAAAAGTGTGCCCCAAACAAGGCATCTGTACGGGAATATCTAGGAGAGAGCAAGCTTTCACAATGTCTTTACTGTAATCTGTTGTAGCACCAAAGACTTTTGTATTGATCCCCCATTCAATGAACGTTTCATAAAGGACTCGCGTAATAGTCTCAGCAGTATTATCCTCCGGTACTTCAAACGTTTTTAAACACCTCGAGTTCACTGCCAGGCAGTTGGCAGGACTGCTGCTGAGAAAGTGAACCGCGACGGTTACATATGACCTGTTCTGGTTTTCGCTCCTCCACATATCCGTGGATATGCCACACCATAGAACCTCGGTGAGCTCCTTCAGCACAATTTCTCTAATGGCATTGTACTTTTCGGGAATAGCTTTTGTACAGAAGTACTTTCGACTAGGAAGTTCATACCTGGGGTCTGCTGTTCTCAAGAGGGCCTTGAAGGTGGGTTCATCAACAATAGAGGCCGGATACATGCCCTCGCAAATTAGGCTGATGACCGCAGATGTCAGTTCCTGATGCTTTTTGTTTTCGTAATTCTGGTAGGTCTTCATGATGAGGCTATCTTGAACAACCTGCTGCGACGACTCCGGCTTGATTTTTGAAAACGCAGTGGCAAAGGCTTCCCTCATTTGCTCAGTGTTACTTTTCACAAATTCGCAGAATTCATCGGGGTGATTTTTCTCAAGGTGGTAAGAAAGGTTGGATGTGTTTCCTGAATAGGCGATCTGTGCCATGCAAATACGGCAGTAGATCTTCTTCCACTGTAATATGCATCCTTCTGCATTGGTATCAAACCCGAAGTACTTCCACACTTTACTCTTTGCTCTTGGGTGAGCCACTAACTTTAGGTCTGATGGGGAACCTTCTAAACTTTTATTCTCCATTGCTTCTTGGCCACCGTCCCACCTTTTGATCCTTCACTCATTAATGAGTACCTGATAAAGGCAGTAAGATAAAGATACAATGAGAAAGCACAAGTTTGACCACACTTAACTATGTGAAATCAGCGTTTCTGCGAACGTTTCAAGAAACCTACCTTACTAACTACATTTGCAAATTTAAAGATGAGATTTGCAGGAAGTGTGACCTACAAGAAGCCCATCGGAATGTCAAAAATTAACAAGGGTTTTAATATATCGCATTCTGCTGTGAAACTGAGCTAGAAGACCTGCGTAAATCTTGTTTCTGCATTACATAATTCTGGGTACAGAAAGCGTAACCACCACCACAGAGTTGATACATTACTGTCACACAAAGCGGTCATCTGCTATAGCACTTTCCTGCCTCTTAAGTTTAGTTAGGGCTAGCCCAACATCCTCTTGCCTAAGAGTTACTGAACTTCACTGTTAACATTTATTTCAATTGAAACCTGATACTGAAGGAGCAAAGGTTTTATTGTTTGTTTATTTTGAAAGAAGTTTTGTTAGCTCAATCTAACTGTTCCAGTGTTTGCTTTAAAAAAAAAACAACACAACTAATAAAAAAATCTGTGATGCAAATTATGGCATTAATATGATCCTCTGAAATGTAAAGATGTTTTCTGACTGAAATAAAAGGAAAGGGAATTTGAACCTACATGCAGATCAACAATACGCATCTGACACCTTTCCTGTCCTTGTCTTTCTGAAATCAAAGCCATCTCCTGAGCTACTAGTTCACAATTGTGGTTCCTGGAATAACAGTGCATTATAATTACAGGAAAAGCAGACAGGGAAGCACTAATAAATGTTATTATCCACATCAGCTGGAAAATAATTTTGCTCTGTTTTCTTCAAAAGGCTGCAGAAGTCGGGAGGGGGTGACACTCTAGAGATGAGCGTGGTGATAAGGCCAGACTTGGCAATCTGTACCTCAGTATCTGCACAGGAAAATGCTTCTTGTGCAAACAGTCACATGCAAGGACAACTCGAGGCCCACAGTGTCTCTGTGTACAGTGTCGGCAGCTGGCACCCGCCAGAGCTGATTTCGCTACACCAAAAAGCCAAGCCACGGCACAGCACATCTGCACGCTCAGGCTTCTCCATTTCTTCCACACCACCAGCTGAGCCACCGTGACAGCTACAAGCCCTTTGCCAGGGGCCTGGCCAAGATCGGGAAGGAGAAGGAAGCCATCAGTTAAACATGGATGCAACCTCCTCCACAAATATCCAGGGGAAGAGAGCAGAAGAGGAACACCAGGAGCATCCCTGCAGCCAGCCTGAAAGCAGCGGCACTGCGCCTTCTCTGCCCATCAGGAGCTGCACCTGCGCCCAAGCCCAGACATCCCCGGGTGCTAAGACCGGCTGCTTAGGGGAGGAAGAACAATCTGACTTCTTCATATTGCTGCAAGGGAGTATCCCCCCCAAAAACATTTATGTGTGCAAGCTTCTCCGGTGTGCTTTCTGCTGTTGATGAACATTCCCAAGAAAAGCTGTTTTCCCTCTGAACTATAGCTGGTATTTGCAGCACTTTCTGAACGTCTTGAATGGAAAAACCAAGGACAGGTTTACCAAGACTAAACATTTATTTCAACACAGCTGTTGGTTTAGAAGCAGAATGAGATGCAGGGCAAGCATTTTATTGGATTTGTTCTGAAGATTTACTTCTGGGTGTAGACCTTTTTTTTTTGCCTTTTTCTTGAGGGGGGCAATGTTCTGACTACTAGCATGCCCTCCACTGTAATTCATTCCGTGCCTCCTTTTAAGTTGCCAGGATAAACTATTGATTCAACATGGTAATGCTGCCTAGTTCCAGAGATGTGCATCTCAACAGCACCACACTACGCAATCCCACAAAAACTTGATGATTTTGAAAGACAAAGTGGTGTAATGTATAATGATGTAACCCTGCCATAGCATCAGACTGTGCATTGACAAGATATGTCCTATCAGTATGTATTATTATTGCTTTTAGATCCCTCCACTTCAATCCATGACATGGTGTCTCAAGGAAGTATAGAGGCTCCTGGTATTTCATTAAATCTTAGTTTCCTTTGCAGTTATGTGGCAGCTCCTGAAAGCAAGGAGGAAGGAACTGTAATAAAGGAGTTGCTGTGTCTTTAATATTTAAAATTAGTATGACACACCTTGGATCACAAAAAAGTTCATCACAGACTGATAAAATACAAGTTATTTTAGAGCAAGGGAGTGCTACACACTCACCCCACCCTTCATTTTTAGGTGTGTTACAGCTTTGCCATCATTTTGAGATGGATCTGGCACCTGGCAATAGTGGCACAGAGCAGCACTGCCACAGTGAAGGATATGCCAGCATAACATAGCCTTTATTATAATGCTGTAAACCACACTTCAGCTGTCATAATAGCTTGAATATAAACTGCTAATCATCACTGCCTCTCCTCAAGTGTTATACAGTGTAACTGGCACTATGAGGGGAAAAAAAAAAAAACCAAAACAAACAAAAAACCCACCCCACACCTCTCATTTTTCTCTAAGAGGAGGTAAATTTTCCCTCATTCAATGAAACAAAATGTTCATAGCCTAGGCTTGGCATAAAACAGAGCAGCTTCAACTCTAAGCCAAACTGAAGACACCAGCACCTTGCAGAATGAAATCCATCGGGAATGAAGCACCCCCTTGCCTTTGGGAAGTGCTGCAGCTTGTTACAAGGGCAGCTGATGGAAATGCTCTCTTTTAGCTTGCCGAACTTTCCATGATAAAACAACTAGCGCCACTTTGGTTTGCTGAAAACCCTTCCGCTCACAGAAGCCTTAAGGCTACAAACATGCCTCTTCCTTTCTCCCTTGAATTCCCACCCACACTGAAACAGCGCGCACCTTCGGAGAAGCTGCTGTTTTCCTCACTGCCTCCATGCAGCTGGCCAACACCACCAGAGAGTACCAGAGCCGAGGCTTTAAGAGCCTGCAGACAGGATCCTCTGCTGGCCTCGCAGCGGACTCAGCTGCTGCAGAAGGAGGAGGAGGAGCAGAAGGAAGGGCCCAGGTTTCCTGGCCCTAGTACCTCATCCCCACTCTCCCTGGGGCAGGCTGTGCTGCCTCCTCACACCTCAGACCCCTCTCACTCTAACACAAACCCATGACTCCCCTTCGCCAGGGCAGGGCTTGGACCAAAGTACTGAAGCGCCAGCGATGATGCACATTGCAGAGGGCAGCGGTGCTACCCCTGCACCAGGCAGGGCTCCACTTCCTCAGTGGCGGGCGAAGCAAATAGGTTCAAAAGCAGCACAAGAGTCACTCGGATTGTGAAACCATGCACAGGGACATGAGGAAATGCGGGGTGTGCAGCCACCCTGCAACCTTAGCTCTGCCCCCTTGTGCACACACAGCGATGGCAACCTCTTTAATTACATGGTAGGTATCGTTGTCACACAACCCTTGCTCATTCAGCACGGGGGCAACCAGAAAATGAGTGTTTCCTCCTTTCTGAAACTACCTAAATAACTCTCTCAGGTGCCTGTGTGGGGAAGAGGGATTAATGGTTAGATGGAACTTTATTTTTGCTTGCCGACCATCCTTCCTACCTAGTCGCTTCTCTGCCCACCTCTGGACGTTTTCCTGCCCAAAGCTCATACGGCTTTGAGGAGGAAGCGCTCGGTCTGTCATTATGCTTTACTCATATAAACTAAAAGCCCTCACTACATGAATTGAAATTAAGAGAAGTATGTTCCTAAATTACTATTTCACAATTAATTGTAAAGAAACTCGGTACAAATTATGATACTGACTAACTAGAAATCAGGCAATTAAAAATAAGAATGAGATCTCAATCGCTTTTAGGAAGAATAGGAGTCAGCTTTAAGGTCTTCTGAACTTCAGCCACGCCACGACCTTCTTCAGAGACAGTTTTCTACATGACACAGACCAAATTTAGCTACGAAGACTTCAAAACTACAAAATATTCAGCATTTAGTCTTCCCCTACCAAAATTCAATGAAACATGTACAGCAGAAGAGAAAATACAGGAGGAAGATGCTAAATAAATTCCTTGAGAAGCTTTTAAAATACCAGAAGAGATTATTATTATTACAGGAACCGTTTCTGTTAACAGTAGGATGACTTTCAGTGAGCACATGTCCAGTCTCACAATTAATATTAGTTTTTCTTTTATCAATCCACTGATTAGATTTTTGTTTCTAAAAAGCTGTTTATATCAAGATCTGTAGTCACACAGGGCTCTTTCTTTCTCCAATTAATTAAGATTAAGCACTGTAAAAAAAAAATCCAAGCAGTAATTTCTAATGAAACTATTAATTCTTTAGACCACTGAACACTAACACAATTCACACTATATATCGGCAGTTCTATCATTTATGCAATTAGTACTTGGAAAATGTTTTAACATAAGTTAAACATAAGTTCCCCTTCGCTTCTGCATACTGATTTTAGTTAGCAAAGCAATCACTGACTGCACCCCGTTTATCCTCCCAGCTCTGTATTTCCCTTCCCTGAGCTTCAAGATCAGAATTTCAGACCAACTTCCCTACTCTGTATCGGGGAGGGGGGGCGAGGCTCACTTCAATAGGAAATATCACTATCTTTTCAGTTTGTAAATCAAAACAATTACCAAGTTTTTGCACTGAATCAAGATTTCGGAGCTCAAACTACCCTCTTTCCCCACAAAAAACTGTCTTGAAACCCATCTATAAAAATCAGATGAACCCCAGTAGGATGCGACAGAACAGATGGTGACTTTTAAAAGCCATGCGAAAGCACATGTGCCAAGAGCATGCAACTCTGACTAAGTTAGGGTAAAGAAAAAGGAAAGAAAAACAAAGCTAGCAAGGTTTACTTGGGTTGAAATCCTTAACAATTATTCCCGGCAAGTGCAAGAAAGCAAGCTTTTCTTGGAAAATTCAGAGGCAGAAAGGCTGCACTGACACCAGACCCCTTTGCTCACCCACGGAGCTCAAGGACGAGCCACAGGGCATCCCTCAGTTTTAAACCTTCCACGGGAGAGCTGCACCACTGCCGCATGAATAGTGGGAACTCTGATGGGAGAGCTGGGGCCAAGGTGGCGACAGGATCGGAGGCAGGGCTGACTGCACCGCCCTGCCCTCCCCAGCCCCACTTCCCCCCTCCAGGCTCTCCCCTGGAAGGCACCCTGACAATAAAACACCTGTACTGGTGAGAGTTATGGACACCCCCTCAAAAAGAGGTAGAAAATTTTAAGCATACGTACCTTTCTAGGTTACTGTCTGGAAAAGTAACTTGGCTTTTTCTTACAGCGAGTGTAGTTTACTGATCCAAGCTTTAATTAAGCATGTTCTAACCAATACTTTCACTTTTTGTTGCACTGCAGTCACTATTTTGAAGTTATTATGGAAACGAGGTTACTCTTGGTAAAAAAGTTCCCATTGACAAGCTGATTCACTTTTTTAAGAAATGGCTGGACACAGCGAGTCGGAGCAAGGCAGCAGGTAACTGCCAAGAAGCAACTGCACACAAACAACTATCTGAGGAGGAAACTACTTGTCCTTGGAAGAAACCACCCCGAGTTAGGGCTGAAAGAAAACTTTCCACATCTGTCAAGTCTGCTCTGGTCCTACTCAGGCAGCTGACATTTCCCAGGTTGGATCTTCACTGTCTTTCTCTGGCATTTTCAAATTCAACACTTTTTTTTTTTTTTTTTTTTTTTTAATATCAGCTAAGAACAGACTGCAACAAAACACTCGGGTCACATTTTCGTCATGCTGTTTCTCTGTGGTTCGAAAAAAGATTTGGAAAGTGTTACACACCCTAGGCACAATACCCAGCTTTGCTCTGCCAAGAAAAACTAACGCTAGAAAAATGCTCAGATGATTTCAAACTGTACGCACATCTGCCCTTTTTGTCACCAGGGCTCTCTCGTCTGTTTTGGGGTTTTATCTGTATCTTTTAAGAATGAGAAAGAAGAATCCCAGTCTATCGCAGAAGGATCAGGAATGAATAAAAAGCAGGCAAAATGCTGCCCAAGGATAGCACATGGGATGAAATGCACAAATACGCTCTTACTGTGTGGTGTACTTGTCCCGTCTCCTCCCCAGTACTTCAGATATTCTCTACAGCAATTTCCTTATCTGCCTCATCTCCTTAACTAAACACTGTCCCTCTCGATATTACTATTTTTTTTGTACTGTTCCTCTGGTGAAGACTATCGACAGAGCCACAAAGGCTCACTTGCTGCTAAGCAGAGAAAGTTAAAGGCACTGACTTGCACGCAGTTGTACGCTCAGCTCTGATGACACCCTACGCGTCCATCCGGACTCGTAGTTTGCTCCAAGTTTATAAACCCAGAAACATTTTAAAGTCTTCAAGAGTAACATGAGGGAAGAGGAAACTCAGATCTTTGTTTTCTGGCAAACTCAAAGTTTCCTCTTGGTCAGTATCAAACATGCGCTGGACCCGAATTGGAAAAAGTGCAAAAAAAGTAACTTCTCCAACCAAAAACTAACTTGAAGTCCCTGGGACGAAACGAGAAGTGTCCCTCACTTGTCAGCTCACAAGCTGTCAGCGACTGACAACCGCTTATCAAACACCAAGTTTCCAGACCGCCGGTATCTTTCCCCTCCCAAAGCGGCCGGGGCAGAGAGGCCACGGCCGGCGCTCCCGGCCGCCCCGGCGGGCGGACAGCGGCAGCGGCCGGTGGCGGGGGGGGGGGACGGTCACGGCGGGTGGCGGTGGCTGAAGCGCCCTGCGCCGCGGCCGGGCCGGCGGGAGGAGGCTGCCCACCACCGCCTGCCTTCCAGGCACCTACCTGGGCTGAGGGAGGCTGCGCCCGCGCGGCTCTGAGCCGAGGTCTGAGGCGAAACCGTCAGGAAAAAAAAAAAAAAAAAAAAAAAAAAAAAAAAAGAGGAAGAGGAGAAGCGGGGACCCCCGGCCCGCGGAGCCCCCACGCCGCCTCCCGAGGCCGCAGTCAGGCCGGCCTGCAGCCAGGCCCCCGTCCCGGGCCCGGCCCCCCGTCCCGCCCCGCCCCGCGTCCGGGGCGGCCGCGGCCCGGGGGATGGACGGGGCCGGGACCCGCCGCCCGCCGGCGGCAGCGAGGGCGGGGCGGGGAGCGGCGAAGGAGGGCGCCCCGCCAGCCGCAGTCCCCCCCGACTCCCCCCCCCTCCCCCCCTCTCCCGGGCCGCTGCCCCTCGGGCGGCGCGGTGGGCTCGGCCCGGCCCGCGGAGGGGAGCGGGGGAGGAGCCCGGAGCCGCCGCGGTGCCTCAGCCCCGCTGCAGGGGAAGCGGCGCGGCGCGGCCCGGGCGACCCGCCGCCGCGGCCAAGGTCGCGCCTGTTCTGTCCTGTGCTGTGCTGTGCTGTCCTGTCCTGTCCTGTCCTGTCCGGGCCGCCCGGTCTCGGCACCGGCGCTGCCGCCCTCCCCGCAAACTTTCCTCCTTCGCTGCGGCGGGGGCTGCTCTCCCCCTTCCCTTCTCTACACACCCCCCCCGGCCCGGCCCGGAGCCGCCCCCCGGCCCGCAGCCGCCCCGCCCCGCCCGGCGGTGCTCACCTGGGGCCGGGGGGCAGCGCGGGCGGAGGCGGCGGCGCAGCTGGTGCAGGATGACGAGGAGGCCGATGCAGTACACCCGGAGCAAGGGCACCAGCGCAGACAATAGCGACATGGCCGCCTCCCGCCCCGCGGCGGCTGGCTCGGGGCGAGGCGGGCAGAGAGGAGCGGGGCGGCCTGTGCGTGGCACGGTGGCTCTTCGCCGGGCCGGGCCGGGCCAGGCTGGGCCCGGGGCGGCGGGGGTGGGGGCGGGGAGGCGCGGCGCGGCCCCCACCCAGCGGAAGGGAAAGCGCCGCCGCTGTCACAGCAGCGCCCGGGCGCGCCGCCGCTCCCGCCCTTCTGGGCATGTGCGGCGGGGGAAGGGCCGCGGCGCGGGAAGGGGCGGCCGGTCGGTAGCGGCGGCGGCGGCGGCGGCGGTGGTGGTGGTGGTAGTAGTAGTAGTTCGGCCCCCGGCGGGGCGGCCGGGGAGGGGGCGAGGGGAGCGGCGGCGGCGGCGTGACTGAGCAGCGAGAGGCGGCGGATGGCAGACTGGGAGGGGGGTGGGGTGGTGTGTGTGACAGGCCGCCCGGTGAGGCCGCCGTGTTTTGGGTGCGGAGCCCGCTCTGCTCCAGCAGCAGAGGTGTGTTGGCGGCGGGCGCCGGCTGCGGCTCCGTGGCGGGAAGGGGTCGCCGAGTCGTCTCCCGGTTTCCCTTCTCTGTGGCGGGGACGAGGGGCGGCGGCTGAACGCCACAGGCATGGCCGGGGCCGGGCACCACCCTGACACCTCGGGCCGCCCTCGGGCTCCCTCCTGGCGCGGCCGGGCTCGGGCAGATGCCGGTTTCTCCAAACGCAGCTCTACGTACAAAACCTTCCTACAGCAGGAGCCTAAAATTTTATACCAGCGCTCTCCTCAGGGATACCTACTGTATCTCAGAAGTTGTCTCTTGTCGGTTTTTAAATCCTCGGCCTGGTTTTTAAGACGCCGAGTACTCGGGGCAGAAGAGCCCGTCCTGCCCACCGCTTCTTCTGGTGGAAGGCTGGTGTCGGGGCAGGATACGCAGCGCCTGGTGCTGACGCCGCAGTTCTCATTCCGGGAGCTGGCGGTGTTTCATAAATGCAGATGAGCCTCAGTATCAATACAAAACAAAACAAAACAAAAAAGGCTTTCCACAAGAGGAGACGTTGACCTATATATTCAATTTCAGGTCCTTGGGTAACGTTTTGTCGTTGAGGATGAGCCATACAAAGTTCTGGAAGTACATTTGAAACGTAATCTCCTCTCCTTTAAAAAAAAATAAAAATACTTTCTACAAAAAATACAATTAACATTATACTTTTCCAATGTTGGATCAGATCGCTCAGCAGAACTGGCTTTCTGTCTTCTGTCAGAAATATGCATAAAGTAAAAGCATAGTGTGCAGTCGCTCCCGGGACAAAACCAGCCATTTAATTTTATGTATCTTTGGTGATTTTTTTTTTTATTAACCCATGGAATTATGCAAACATAAATAATAAACAGAACATCATGAAGTCACATCAATGAAAGATTCATTCTTAATGTATATTGTTCTCTACCATGCACTGAGCGGTAGAAAGAGCATCACATAAAAAGACATGAAAGAAGAAACACTGACATTTAGTAAAGCTGAATTATTATTTCGACTTATCTCAGTAAAAATCAAATCTCGACTCCTTTATGTTGCTTTACATCCTTTTCTCAGAACTACAGCATTAATGAAAGCCCTTTGCAACATAAAACTCTGAAATTTGCCTACAGTGTATTTACACGATCTGTACGTAAATATACCGTCCTTTCTCAGGTTTTCTAGTATAATAAAACCAATCAATGCGTATTCAAGCTAGGCAAATAAATACTCCTCTGTCTTTTTTCCGACAATGCTAGCCGAAGAATTAGACTAAGTGGGGAAGAACCAATGGCTTAACCTTATGGTCTTATTAGTCCCACTACTTCTTCTCGAGGTGTTAAAATTATTTTCAACCCTCCACAGTACATGAGTACAACTTCACAGAAAGGACGAAGAAAATTTGTTTCAACGCGTTATTTTTTCTAAAGGCTGATGGGACGTGGAGGAGAAATGAAAACACTAACAAAAGGCTGTAGGTCTTTGATTCTTTTCAAAGTGTCTTATAATGCACCCTAGTTTTAATTGATACTTCCTTTTCCCTTGGTTTTCAACAGTCACCATCTTTACTTCTTATTGATATTTTGGGTTTTTTCTTGCAATCTGTGAAGCCTGGAGTATTCAGGCTGGAGTCTTGTCCATCTACTGTAGATACCTCACTTGAGACATTATTACCTCAATGACATTTTAGGTGTCTGAGCCCTGGAAGGGACAAAAGGAGCAATCTCTTTGCCTCAGCTTTGCTGTACGGGCAGCGGACAGAGAGAGGCCCTTCTGAAGACCTGCAGAAGATGACTGCTTCCTTTGAGGTGCTCAGAGGGCTTCCTTCTTTCCACCGACGGTAAGCGAACTCCCAGCACCAGCAGGCAAAGCCAGCCTGCGGTTAGAGCACAGATACCCTCTTGGAAAGTCGTCGGAAGCACTAGTAACGCTCCATCCTCACACGTTCCAGCCTATCTGTCCCTCCCTGCAGGACGGGGACTAATGAAGCAGGATGTGATCACAGCGCTTCCACCCACATTTTGCATAAAGATGCATAAAGCCGTAAGAAAGGAAGTGGGTGATGTTTCTAGACTAATTAAGCCCTGAGCTCAAACTTCCCAGCAGAATGGTATAATCAGCCACCATCAGGTAGGGTGGATGGTAGGTGTTGCAGCCGAGAGGCTGTGCAGCCAGGAACGCGCGAGGCACGGGGCCACATCACAGCAGACAAAAGCGAACCCCAGGTTAGCCGAGCAGTTCAGGCGCTCTCTGGCACGAGGCGGAGGGTTAGGAGGTTTATGCCCTATTTTTCTTGTTTGTTCCATGACACATCTTTTCCAGGTGTGTGAATTGGCTCCCGTGGTTTTGCTCCCCTTGAGACGAGAACTGGAGCCGACGACTCCTTCTATCACCTACCACACAGTGGTTCAAATTCAGTAGGAAAGGTTCATGCTTTTTTGCCCAAGCGTGGCGTAACAGTTGGGGCAGTCTCGTAAGATGTCAATGGGGTCACATCAATCCCTCTCAAGCGGTAAAATGTGCAGTTCCACTCCCATGCTCAGCTCGAGACGTGCTCTCTCCGTTTCGCACGTATGTTGGAGCTGATGGCCCACGCCGGAAGAAGACAGACATAATTCTGACTGCTGCTAATTTTTCAGGCTTCTAAAAGGGATTTAAATGCCTGTCTTCCTAAGCTGGATTGCAGTGGGACTTGAGGCAAGAGATAAGTGCCTATCTTCCCAAAACAGGATCTCCTTAACATGTGTGGGTGAATAAAGTTAAATGCCCGAGGAGCTTTCAGGTTCAGGAGGGAGGTGCTCACAAGATTAGGCAGTGCTGGGAAACTGGCGGTTGGGATTGCGTCTGGAATTCATGCGGGGTTTTGAGCACCTGCAGACAATTTTGACAGGCTGCATTTGCTCTCCCCCCCCACCCCCACAAAAAAAGTCATTTTAGGTCCTCCCAAACTAGGCATTGTCTTGCCCAATGTTGGGCACTTGAGGACTATACGGAGCAGTAAGGTCTTGGGCACCCTCCACAGTAGCTTGGGGAGGGTCGGTTACCTGGAAGGGGAAAGAAACTTTGCCAAGGGGAGAGGTGTCTGCAAGCTACACAGTAGGAAGTCCCAGGGACCGAGAGCAGACTCCCCCGCTGTGGGCAATCATCTAATGGGACACATTTATTTTATTCGGTAATGCTGGGGGAAACAGTAGATAGGTGTAAGACCGGCCTTCCGTGCAACAGAACCAGTGCGACAGCATTTGCCCATGAAGGGGGGACGGCTTTCGGTCCCTCTCAGTCTTTTTCAGATATTTCACTTTTCAAGAAAATAGTCTCACTGGGAAAAACTGCCCCTTGCCCTTGTGGCTATAGCCATAAGGATAGCAAGCCCAGGAACACAGTAAAGAAAAGAAATCTCAGTTTTTCTAGCCTGGCATTTAAATTTATGGGAACAAGGGGACAGAGTTGCAGTCCGTGTTACCTGAAGAGCCTGAGCTTTTTGGACTAGAGAAGAATATGGCCTAGTAAGTGCAAATAGAGTCCTGAAATAGGGACGACTTCCCCTCTTCAACCAAACGCTCAAACCACTCAGCTGTTATGCAAGAAGCACACTGTGCTCATTACTGCCGCTCAGTTTTTTTAAAGCGACCACCCCTGCAGTGACTATTGTATTTGGGCATCTGAGTATTCAACGCGTGTCACATTTTCAGGAGGTATCTGGTCTGGAAAGCCTGGAGCATCAGTAGTTGGGGCTGGGTTTGCATCCTCCCCCCTAGAACTCCTACTCCATATCAGGTAAGGTCTGAGCATCCCCCCTGCAGTTCAGTCAAGACTCGGAGACCAAAGAGTCAGAAGGCAGCATGCAGAAAAAAGCAATAACAAAAATACTAACTAAAAAAAAAAAAAAGAAATACCCAAACACATGTGTTTGCATACAAAACTTCTGCAGGAACACGGTGGAACTGCTAACAAAAATACACATGCTCTTGTTACAAACAACTTCTGCCATAAAACACTTAAAAATAGAAAATTTATTTAGAATTGAGTAGGGGTATTAGCAGCCTATTCAGCAACTTGACTTGGTCAATTGGCTGAAAGAACAAGAAAACATCTGGGAATTCTAGATGTAGCAAGGACTGTATTTCAGCAGTGGGAAATCAGTTCTCACGTAGTTCCAGGACTTTATTTGAAAATGTCCTTAAGTAGATAAACTGATTGATTAACATACACAAAGTTTCAAAAGCCCTTTGACACAAAAGATGCTAGGCAATCGGGGGATAAGATCCAGCATATTTACAAAACAGAAGAAAAGAAACAAAAACCTACGCTAAAAGGACAGGGAAACAAAGTGATTGACTTTCATCGAGAAATCAGAGCAAAGTAACCGCAGAGTGTCAAGTTTCCATACCACATCCAACCCTGGGCAATACACTCCTTAATGTCTTGCATGGGGTAAGGGAAAAGCTGTTGCAGCCAAATGGCACGGCATTATTTCTATTAGGCAAGGTGGGAGAGGAGCGGGGGAATTTCAGACAGATTTAAACAAGCGAGGTGGACTGGTGATATTCCAACACTGATAGAATAATGCTATTGGAAAAAAAAAAAAAAAAGATTAATTATGCCCACTATACAAATGGATTTGTTGACAGTTAGTTCATTTGTGTTAAAAAATATCTAGAGTCAATAATTGACCTGTGGTTATTTCAATGTTTGTATAGTGATGTCTGCAAGCACCTGTGGCATACCCAGTGCAACACTGCCCAACCCGTAGCTAAGAGGATTTTGTTGGGGTTCAGCAAACAGCCAAGAAGATGATTACGGTCCAAAGCAAGAGTTTTCCATGACACCAGGTCCTCCGTGTGTCTATGATCTCTTCCTTAGCAATACTGTACGATAAACACATCTTTCATCAGAAACTTGGTTAGCACTGTTCTGATGTGAAGGAGATAAAAAAGCAGAATCACCCCTCACCAACTGGATATCACCAGTTGATCTGCACCTGTATTTTTGTTGCATCGGCTTGCAAGAGTACTTGAGTACCGCGTACAACAATATTACGCAAGGCAAGGTTTGTGGGGAGAACACCGCAGACAAGCTTTCAGGGACACGTAACCCTACGCATCCCCTGAGTCAAACGGGGCTGTGACCGCGCCGCTGCTGTTAGCACTCAAGGGTCAGTAGCAGGGTTCACTCCATGAACTCACATCCGTGCTGTCTGTGGGCACTTCCCTGAAGACTGCACTCACTGCTGTCACCACCGGCCTTGGGAAATGGTGGGACTCAACCCCACCAAGATGTTGGTTTTGGGCATGCTGGCTGCGTTAGGTCCTACCCGTTACAGATAAGCACACCACAAGCAGGGAGCCCTCACACTGATGATGGATGGGTGGCCATGTCAAGGAAGCCGGGAGATGGTGTTTGAACGTCAAGATCTCCGGAGCTGTATAGAAATGGCCAAAGGGTGAAGGACTGTGCCACACAGAAACACATGTGTGGTCGGGGCTGTGGCTCATGTTTTGGACAGTCAGGGGAGCCATCCTCTGCTGCCTAAAGAGGGCAATTCTTACCTGTTGTGAACTTTTTGTACAGCTTGAAGTCACCTGGCTTTGTGCCCCGCTCTGCCTACGTGTGCCTCACACCAGTGTGCAGATACTTTTCGTCACGTATTCCTGTTTCGCCAATTGACTTCTTGGATTGGAGCTAATACGTATTGCCTTTAGGACCCACGCTGCTTTTTTTACTTAACTGCACAGATTTCTTGGGCTCCCTGGGGGCAGGTCCTGCCCGCAGCGCTCTGCGACTTCGGCATGGGAAGAGCATCCCTTATTTTTGTTGTTGTTGTTAAAGGCTGGCTGGGGTGTTTCCGACCGCCTGTCTCTAGGCTGCCACGTATGAGAGAGCAAACGCGGTGATGGGTAAAGAGAAGCGCAGAACAAGCTGGAGGGAAGAAGATCAGGCCAAAACACGATGCAAATGATGAGCAAAGGAAGACATGCAGATGGCAGAAAACAGGAGTTGTGGGAAAGGCGAGAGGTGGGTTGGCTTTGGTTTAGCTTTGCTGAAAAACGGTCCAGCTCACTGCTAACCCCGATCACCACCTGCAGTGGGAAGGATGAAGATGGGCAATTTTCAATAACAGTGATGTTGGCTGAGCTGATCTGGTGTGTAGTGGCAGGATGTCTAAAACCAAGCGGAGCTGAACAGCCCCGGTGCAGTAAAACCATCCTTCCCGCAAAAGGGCTGGGGCTGGGGCCAGCTGCCCCCCCGAACTCCGGCAGAGGTGTGCTCGTGCGGTGCGTGGGGCGGTGGACCGCAAACAGGAGGTGACCCGAGCTGGGAGGTGCCCGAAGCCCAGTATTACCTTTTTCCCTTCTATACGGAATATACTGGGGGATTACTGAGAATTGGAGAGGGTCCGGCAGGTCTTGAAGCCGGCGCTGAACTTCTTTTTATGGCTTTTCTGGCACAGCTGCTTTGCACTCCTCTTTGTCAAGGGGTCCTGGCTCCTGAATCTCCCCAGACGCTCGCTCATCGCTGCTGCAGCTGGCTCCTCTAAAACCCCCGGCAGTCTCTGCACTGTTACTTCTCCCTGTCGTGGGACAGCCGACGCTCTCTCCCGTTTTTGCCAATTCCGTTTCACTTTACTTTCTAATCACCCTGACAAACCTGTCTCTCTATCTGCCTACAATCGCTGGATTCCCCATTCTCTTGATCACACCTGCCTGTCAGTTGTCCAAAAAGATTACGTACGCCTTGAATTTTCCACTTACTTTAATAAATGAATGATTGCAGTGTTATATAACTTGTTTATGTTTGGCTTGTGTAGTGATGGTTTGGATTTTGGCTATTCTATAGCATTACATTAATTTACTAAGCACAAAGCAACCGCGTAAAAAGCTAGCAAGGCCAAAAAAAAATGAATGACTGGAAATTTAAAATGTAAAGGGAAAAGCTAAATAAAAATTAGCTATTCTTGAGGACAAATTCACATGTGACATAGATGAGGTAAGAGGAGACATCTGAAAACCCATTCCTCATTCCTTGTCCTTGGGGCGATCCAAATCTCTCTAAACACTGAGCTTTATTTTTCTTTTTTTCATATCATTTTTGTCAGTATAGAAGCAAATCGTAGTGTGATCAGAGTGCCAAAACTGCCTTAAGAACAACTGCAGAGAAGATTCAGCTGGGCTCGGACCTTACGCTTTCACCTCTAACATTGGTCTGTGAGGAAGCATAAAATGTTCCAGAGTTGTAGTTTGACCCCCTAGAATATACACACTAGAAATTATCCAAGACAATTAATTCTGCTGATGAAAATAATTTAAAGGCTGGAGAAAGCCACGGGCTCATCCTGACAGTTGTTAAGAATACACTTTCAAAATTATCTAAAGATGTCTGATTCTGATTATACACACAACATTAGCCTTCATATTTTTCGAAGGTAATAAACTATTCTGATTCTACATAATACGTTGCTTATGACAGTTTAATTTCCAAGTCTATTAAGACAGCAGTTTAATTCAACATCATCATCACATCCCACTCTGCTGAGGCAGTGCGGAATGAAAGATCGGCCATTTTTAAAAATATTTCACTAGAGACTCACAAATATGTAACAAAGTGGGTATTTCTCAGTCCGCTGGCTGCCCTGAGAGCTGAGATTGCTCGAGCCTGATAGATAACGTCCGGATTCCCACGAGGCGCGGTGGTTAGAAACGGTGCATTTCAGATTCTGGATTAGTGTTGGTTTTGTATTGTTTTCTAATCTGTTGCTGCTGTTTCAGAAATATCAGCCATTGACATTCAGCATTTAATGACGATAAACCTAACATAAAGGACTTGGCTATCACTGCTTCTATATATGTTAGACATATTTTTAGTTTCTGGGTTTGGAGGTTTTTTTTTGTGTAAGGGTATGATTTAAGTACCAGCATGACATTATAAAATGACATAGGTAGTTCACATGCATAAGAAGCTTTTAAAACTAAGATTTAAGCCTGTTTTATAACGAGTATTTTTCATCTAGTAAAAAGGCCTTAATCCAAACTGACCAATAATTTAAGTGAAGAGTTACAATCTTTAAAGCTACTTCTTAAAACTAGGCTGTTGGGCTTTTTTTCTAGAAACTTGCAAAAGACCATCACCCAGTGTTCCACTACATGTCACTTTGACTGTTAACTGATAAGTTTAGGATAAGCTGCTTTAGCATCGCAGAATGTTTTATTCCACAATCCCAGCTAGAAGATGTTTTCCTATCCCCTGGCTTCACTTTAAAGCAGATTTATCTAAGGTGTAGATTACTAAAGTGAGTTTATACAACCTCTTGTAATAAAAAACAGAATATACACATATATTGTGAATGTATATGCACATCTGTGTGTACAGACAGATAAAATAACATTTTGCAATTTCATTAAGCATGTGGAAGGGGAACGGCATTCCCTGCACCCAGGACTTAATAGGGAATTGTTTATAGGGGTTGGTTTATGCTGTTACTCTTTCCTTAAAAGACTAGGGATCTTTTTCTAGATAAATCACATTACAGCATGGATACTACTTTGAATGAAAGAGTTATATTGGCTATAACATGCACTTGTTACACAAAAATTATAGATGGAAAGCAAATACTCCTGGTAACCACGTGTTGAAGTTGCAAGCCTTAGCAAACAGGTTTTTTATCTACCAGAAGTGTAAACCCAGGAGCCTTTACTACTGTTCCAGATTAAAGAAAAGCAAGTAACCAAAACCATATATTACGTACAGGATGAGTGGCTTTATGCTCATGATTTCGCTGGCTGGGTTTCTAATTGCAAAACAAGGGGGTTTCCTGCAACTTGCATGTTGGGTCTTGAACCCATCTTGCTTGTGGCCAGCCTGTCTTTTACTGGGGTTTTGCTGCTTAATAATGAGATTATTAACAGCCAATTCACCGTGTTTAAATATTCTTTTTTTTTCCAGGGAGGAATCAAGGTAAGAACTAAATTCTGCATCTGGCTTTCCTTGTTTTTTGTCTGTCACAATATCAGTCATGCCCTTGTTTTGCATTGTCTTGCAACCAGCTGTTTACAATAAGCCATCAATAGCAATCAAGGATCTGATTCTATCTCTCTTGCTGTTGTTGATTAAATAGGGAGAGTACGCGTTGAAAGAGAACTCGACTGCTTAATCAAAATACAGTTTATTTACACAAAAGGGCATAAATTTGCCCATAGACAGGCCCAAAGAAATGGTCTTTTTTACTTGCAGGTTTAGTTTTTCCTCTACTTAATTATTAGCCATTCTTCCTCTAATCAAAAGGTTAATTTAAATCATGATGTTATGAAAGAAAATTTTACTCAGCTTCAGAAATGCATATGGATGAATGTGTGGTCTGTAGTTCAGGGATCAAACACGGAGCAGCCACATTGGATGAGACGGAAGATCAGCACAGCTTTGTATCTACCTATTAAAACAACCAGGACCAGATGTCTCAGAGGGAAGTTTAAAATCTTCTCGGCAGACGACCTCCTGCATGGTAATCTCCACTTTCCTTCCGATCGCCACCTACCTTACTGATATTTAGTAATGGTAGTTAGACTAAAACTATGAAGATTTCATATTCACTTTTGTCTTGCTGCCATTTTTTGACTCTTTAGATATATTTGATATGTAGATGATTCTCCAAATTATTTTTGCTTTTTATTAAGACTCTTCCAATCGTGCTGCATTTCATGTGTATGATTATATGCATTGTGTCACAAAATATTTTAACGTTTTATAATTTACTACCTTCAGCCTAATTTCATTGCATAGACCTTTATTTCAGTATTATGAGGCAGGAAAGCAAAATTCCCAGTCTATCTTTAAACCACTTATTATTTTATATACTTCTTTCTTGTCTTACTCATTTCCTGTTTACGGTAAAAGATCTTTTATGTCTCTTCAGAGGGAGTTCACGATACAACACAATCTGTTAACTTTTATTTAGACATCTTCTGTTCAAAGTGTACTATGGAGTGTCTATTAATGTAACTGAGACTGATATACAGAAAGAGGTGCTGGTATAAAGCGTATTTCATATATTTGCAGTGTGAAACTGCAAGTGTAAACTAGGCAGAGACTGAAGTATGAGTATTAAGTGAACCACGGACAAAAGATGTTCTTGTTAAGGCCTGCACAGAATTGCCTAGTCATACCGTGCCGTGCTCTTCCCTATTTTTAACTGCGAGATCATATGAAAATACAGATGACAACTGTGCTAGATGTTTTCCTAAAATTCTGCTCCCGGGCTCTCTTGGCTGTCCCCAGCACTGGCGCACCTCATTACAGCCGTCCAGCCCTGGCTTTAGAGGGTGAAATCTCTTCACGTGCCAAGAGTAACAAGATCGGTACTGCCGATGGAGGCGAGCCAGAACCTTATCTAATGCCACAAAATGCCGTCGATAGCATCTGCTCTCTCATCAGCACACAACAGTTCTCCATCTGTGCCGTTCTCCAGCTGTACTCCAGGACCGCATCACCCCTTCACCAATTAGGCCGCTGTGCTGCTAAGGACAATTTGTAAGTAATATTTTTTCTGCACTTTCTTTTTCCGATTACTATTGTTTGACACTTGAGACAGTGAGAGAGGAAAAAAAAAGAAAATGAAGGTATCTGCAATGAGTTCTTGAAACATTTTAAATATAAGGTTTGGTCTCAACTTTTCCTCTTTAATTATCTGCTGCTGCTACTTGGAATTTTCAGGGCTGTTTGAGCTCTGTAATAACTTGTTTGATTTACAGTTGTAACGATTTATTCCTGCTGGGAGGGGAAACCATGCTGATTACTTCTCTCTTGGTTTTGCTGTGTCATTCTCTATGCTCATTGTATGTATGGCAATGTTTTTGGTTTTTTTCTAAAAAGATAAAAAAATCAATCAATACAATTTTATAAAAGCAAACATGATGTATACGTTGATACATAAGCTGCAAACTGTATCATACGTGAAAATGAACACACGTGTTGAGTGAACAGATGCTTCAGGTTTTTTCCCTGAAAAATACATTTTTCCATATACCAAGAATCAGACGTGCTCTCTGTTATTTTCTTGCTTACATGGAGCAATCTATTGCAATCTATTATCTTGTTTGCTTCTTTTGCTATGCACTAGGCTGATCGTTTCAATGATTTACCCTTAATAACCTCAAGCCGTTTTTCTGATCGTTGCACTGGATGATGGTCCTACTTTGTACATATACTTTAGTTTGGGGTTTTTTGCTCCCAGACAAACCATTTTTTTCTGCATTCAGGCCTCCTGCACAAAGGGGAACTTTACTCTTCTTTCAGTATTAGCATTGTGCCTGCAAATAGAAATCATTTTACCTTCAATTAAGCTTGTTACGCATCAGTGGCACACTACTGACTTCAAGTTCATTCCACATTTACAAGAGAGAATAGATTTCCCTCCCCTGAAGATACGTTTCTTGATAATTTGTAGACACTAATCGAAAACTAATCCAGATTATTAGTCACTAAAAACCACACGCATCTGAAGTGTGGAGTGATTTAATTACCTCTGTCCAGCATCTCCAGAAATTACCATTAACGATGATAGGAAATATTCGTTTCAGGGGAAAACAAGCGAGGGAGAAGGTAGTGATGGCGCACAGAGCCTTTCCTTCCATCAGCTTCACTCTCTGCTGCGCATTAACTCATTTTCTTGTCTAGGAATCTCTCCACGGATTGACTGGTTTTATTTACCAGCCTTCCTAGGCAGAGCTTGGAAACGAGATAAAAGCGTAGCACCTCGTCTACCTAGTCATTTATTTATTATGTTGTTTCCTTGCTTCAATCTACTCTCTGCAAAGCTTTTGTTTATCTTTCTCCTTTGCCTTGTACCCGCACTTCAAGCGTAAGGCTGCTGCCTCTGACATCTCTACAGAGAAACCTGCACCCGTGCTCCCACGCCTCCGTGCGGGGACTCTCCCGCGGAGCTGGCTGGGGAGGGAGGAGGGTCACTACTGGAATACTGACCACCCCCGAATGCCAGCCAGTACCACCAGTATCACTGGCAGTCTGGAAAGCAGAAGGAATCCTACCCCAGTAATTTCGTGATATGCATTGGATTTGCAAAATTTTTGGCTTTGCCTGTTTGTCAGCGTCCTTTTTATTTGCTTATAGAAGAGACTCATTGAAAATATTCAAATCTAAGAAATAAGCCCTAGTGTGCATCTAGGAAGAAACATATCTATTAAGACCAGTGCCAATTACATGACAAAACCCCTATGGACTAATTAGGAGAGTCAGCAAACAAACATTGGTTTCCTAACAGATATTTTTTTTTTCTGATCCCTCCCCCCCCCCCGATAGTCTGCCAGTTCCTCAAACGTATTTCTTCACCTCCTAATATTCCGAAAGACACCGTTACTGTCTCCTGCATCTTTAGCACCCACCAATTCCAATCAAAACAGCAGCAATGAAGATGGATACCCCCTGTCAGGCACTGCTTCGTCTCCCAGCAGAGCAAGGAGGGCAAAGCCAGTATCATAAATCCCTCTGAGGGCAGAGCCAAGTGACACAAGAAGTTAAAGGCTTTAAATGAAGTTTCAACTTCACGTGTCATTTTCTGTGTCACCCCAGCAGCGGGTACGGTCCAGCTCAAGCAAGGAGAGAGGTGCTCCACGGTCTCGTGGCCGATACTGCCAACTGTCTCCATGAAAGTCCTGGTTCTATGGCCAGGCTGCGAATCCTCTGTCAAAAAGCGAACTGGCAGCTCTTAATACCTTTACAAGAAGTACATAAAATGCTCAGGCTGAGAATTTCCTTTGGTAACTCATTAAGGGCAACACTCGAAGCCCAGCGAGTCTGTGAAACACATCTTGGTGGGCTTTGGTTCTCTTTGGCCGTGACACCCAGCTGCAAAATGAAAAGAAAGGGCAGAGCTGGGAAGAATATTCATGAATATTGAAGAAGGGAGGCTGGGGAGGGAGGGCTGGCTGGAAACACCAGCACCCTTTTGGGTCTGTAGCAATAGGTGACAAAGAGAAAACAAAACAGCAGCCGAAATCACCTTTCAACACAGAAACATTTCTCTACATCAATCGTAATGAAAAGGCCTTGCTTCTCCCCAGCGGTCTCTTTGAGGAACCTGGGAGCTGATCCTCCATCTTCTCAACCCTCGGGGGCCTTTTCTGCCCTCGGAGTGGCCAGCCTGCTTTTGGGGCAGGTTTCCGAAGAACAAAAAAAAAAGCAGCGATAACTAAAATGTAAATACTCTCGAGGATATCTCCTCCAAACTGGGATTGTTTGGCTTTATCACTAATCTCTGCAACACCGCCTTTGAGTCTCAGATTTATTTACTGACCACAGCCCCCCGGTAGCCAAGCTGTGGTTTTGCTCCAGAAAGGGACCCTAGGAAAAAAAAGAAATAAAAGCATCACGTGATTCCACATAAGTGCAAACCAAATTGTATCCTCAGTTGCCTTCATACAGTGCCATTAACTGTTGGTGGGGTTGCAGAGCTGTAACTTGAAGCTGGATTTGGCCTGCAGAACCGTAAGCCCCATGGGACAGCAGCTAGAAAAATGCCAATTGACTTGCGTAGCCCGAGCCAAGCTGCAGAGCTGGCAGGTACAGCTAAATCACGTTGTAAACGTATAAACTGGAAAAAAAAAAAATAAAAAATGTTCCAGATGGTGAGTTCTTCCCCTTAAATCCTCTCAGCTCTCACCTGGGGATGTGACTATCTCTAGGCATAGTCATACAAAGAGAGGCGATACTGAAGAAAAAAAAAGGTCTTGCATACAAAAAAAGATTTGAGTTCATACTCAAATGGTTTACTGGAAAAATCTTAAACTTTCCACACATATATTTCTTTGAATATCAATGGTCTGTTTTTCTCTACTGTCATAACCTAACCAAGAAGGGACGAGGTCAAATAAATGGTATCTTATAAAATCAGAGACATTTTATGCTTTGCGAAGATCCCAACGCTGAGATGTTTGATGTTAGAAACAACGGAGCAAAAGATTTAAATGACTGAAAGCTATTTTAGAATGAATGTGTCTTGCATAAGTCGCATACACAAGAAGAAAATAAAAATTAAGGAAAATTGCTCAAATGGAAAGCATAAGCTGTGAATATCAATAGACTACAATATGTAGGCTTGCATATTCTAGCTTCCATTGCTCTATTTGGCTTCAGAAACAAAATTATTTAGGATAATTATAATTACAGCTGGTAAGAATTTCCACGCTCAGGGAAATGCTAACATTTCAACATTGGTTTTCATGCTGAATCAGAATTAAAAAAATCAAATTCCTCTCAGAGAAAAATTCTGGAAAATTATGATTCTTAGGTATTAAATACAGATACTGTCAAAACACTGTCCTACATATATCACTATCTGCAGCATCCAGTAGGAACATATTGTAATATTTAATTTGGTATTCCAATATGATTACAAAGTCAACATGAAAGGCATAGGAAAATTAAACACTTCCAATTCACAAAGCAGAATATCCTGATGTTGAACAAGGATGTTGGGGTGAGATTTTCAGCACTGTCGAAATGTTTGCATTTTGAAAAAAAATATATTTGCTGACAGTAATTTTTTTATCTGCTATCGTTTTACTAGCTAAGTTTTGACACCTCTCAGCGCTTCTTCCCTGTGACAATATCCCGAACAAGCGCTTTGTCTTTCCTTCTCACTTCCTTCCTTTCTTTTTTTCCTTTCCAGTAGTATGATGACAAAGAAACCTTATTACTGTATTTGGGGTTTTGTTTTGTTTTGTTTTTACAGTCCCTAGTTATATAGAGACCTTCACACCTCTGGACTAATATGCAAAATTGAATCCTCATAAAATTCAAGCGAAGCAACTAAGCAGATAAAAACGATGGAGAAAGAGAGGTGTGCAGTGAAGGGCAGAGGTAGGATCAGAAGGGGCATAGCCCTGGGTCTCATGCTGTGCTTCCAAGTGCTGTGTCTTGAAAAATGGCTCAGCTCACAGAATAGCTCGGCCAGCTGAAGCACCACGTGGAAAACCCCATTTTCAGTGTATTTCTGACAACGCATTTCGCACACGTGAGAGCGCAGGTAGCGGGTGCACCTTCACCAGTCGTTTCCATCAGACGAAGGAGCGCTCTTCCCCAGGCAGAGCTCCTGCCTGTCCCAGCAGCATGCCTGGCTCCCACCCCGGAGCCGGCTGGGCTATGGCAGAAGAGACCCCCCACGAGACACTCCTAGGGTATGCAGCTATTCAAGCTGTGCCATCAAACCGGACCTGGTCCAAAGTGAGCTCCCGTGGAGTACCCACTCTGGAGTACCAGCTCCTTTCTCCTCCAGCCTGTTTCTGCTGAGCTAGTGCAGACGTAGCCATAAAAATCCACATGCCATCCACAGTGCTTGGAATATTTGTGCAATTATTAGTGAGGATCGGACCTTTTTGAAAATATTTGTGAAGCATAATCCTTAAGAAATGTGGTTATGATGCTACGGAAACATACAAGCCCTACAGCACAGCACAGTGTAGGGTAACATAGGTGTACCCGTGTTAGCTACCCGTACAGGCCATGCTTACACTTGGAGGTAGCGAAGTGCTCCTAGGCTCCCTGACCCATCTCTGTCACCCCTTCATCTGCTTCTCCATGGCTGGAAACTGGCTCCTCGGGCAGGATGCCTTCTGTGATGCCCTCACGGGAGATGCCTCAGCTGGACGAGGAGGCGGCCAGCTGCCCTGAACACGCTCACAAACGCCTAGTTCATTGAAAACTCAAGCTGCAGCGCAGAATAGCCTGCTGTTCTCCTTCTGACGGGGAACTGCATCAAAAGCTTTGTCAGAAGGAGAGAGAAATAATGTCTGGCAATGACCTATCTCTTACCCAACGCGGTGCTCACCCTGTCCCCGGCGTGAGCGGGCTGCGCTCCCCGGTCCCGACCTACATGGTCCCTAGAGGGAAAGCTGCAGTGTCCCCTTCTGCAACACTCGGGCATCTCTGCCACCACCTGCTGTGGCCTGCCCATGTGTTGGCCGAGCAGGGGACTTCAGCAAAGCAGCCTCCACATCCAGGCACCGGCACTTGGCGCCCGAAGACAGGCACTGCAGAGATTTGCTCTTCGTTTTTCTTTTCAGTAAACTGCCTCCAATAATTGCCTTGGCTTTAGAGTCGAAGGCCTCCGGAGTAATGAACAACTGTTATTTCTAGTACAATGGGATTCTTGTCTATAATGGTATCCCTTAATTGCTGCTGCAGTGCAAATTATGAAAAGCAAGAATATCCAAATATAGAGACACTTGGCCCTTGTGACAGGAAATTAAGGTCTGTTCTCTAACACTGCTGCACGCCCTGAACTCCAGCTCAAGTCAAAACGAATTATATACCTTTAATACTTCAAAAAGCAAGCTTTTAACCTTTACAAACAAGAGCTTATAGAGCTCCCATCATGTGTGTTCTGGCTATCCCTATAAATGTCCAATGCTTTTTCAGATCCTACTTATCTCCTGGGCGTCCCAGTCCCATCAGAGTGAATGGCAAAACTTGGCTAAAAAGGTTGAAGTACATTTCCTTAAAATGATGAATGAATCTGTGGGTGTATTATCTTTTGAAGTTTTAGTGGGTTTGATTGCTTAATTGGTTGTTATTTTTTACTGTGAGAAAAAGCAAGTGAGTGTTGCTGTATCATCTGCAGTACAAAAATCTTTCATCTTCCTTCCTATTTTTCATGCCTTGAGAGTCTATCGTTTTCAGCGATAGACTTGGATAAATATTTTTGGACAAAAATTTTTCTTGGATAAAATCTTTTCCATACCTGTTCGTGCCTTGCTTTGGCGTTGTGCTCCTCGGAAGCAATAACGACCAGAACAAACTCAGGCTTCTGAGAAAGAGCATGTTATCTCTACAGTGCCATTTTAATATTCCAAGAATCAAGAGTCTAAATAATTAATCTCCACTGCAAACTGTCTCACAAGCGTGGTATTGTCAAACAATAGCAGCAAACTGCTGAGGAAAGGTCCAATCCTTCTCTTACTGATGTCAGTGGGAACTTTGCCAGGAAGCTCAGCATGAGCAGGGTATAGCCCAAAGTAATCAGTTCTACAGATGATTACATGAAAAGCCCTTAATTATAGCATGATGATTGAGTATTATTACAGTCATGAGACAGAGGCATCTTCTGGAACCAAAACCAAGAAAAAGACGGTATTGAGGCTATTCCTCCTCTGAGTTGTGCCTCCTTGGCAGCAGCCTTTTATCAGATGACTTTTCACATGTTAGCACAGCTACTCTGGTTTTGGCCAGAGCCTGACGTGCACAGTGAAACGAGCCCAGATTTCCTGTTCCACAGTTCCTCTCTGCTAAAGGTCCCTCAGCCCACCAAGCCTGCCCCGTTTGGTAAGTAAAACGTTTTCGGCAAAGCCAGGAACATGCTGCGCTTCGTTGTCCACCTTCTCACTTCGGTTCGAAGGCACATCTTGCTCTGTAGGTGCCTTTTCCAGGCTGGGGAAGGTCAAGGAGCTAAATGACCTTGGGTGATGGCTGCTGTCTTGATGAAGGCAGGGAAGAGGGAGCGCAGACCCCCCAGAGCCAAGACGACTGCTTCTGCAGCCTCGACCAACCCGGCCGGTGCTCCAGCCGAGAGCGGGAGGAAGCAGGTTATGGCCATCAATTGGGCGCCGAAGGCACCAACGAGGGGTGCAAGCTAACGGGATGCCCCTACAAACACCATCAGGATCTTCAGGGTTCTTCAAGGAGCATTTGCTGTTAGGCAGACAGACAGATGCAGTTTTGCACAGTTCGTCTGGGAACGTGAAGCCTGCACAGTACCCTGCAAAAGCAAAGTCTGTATGAAGATGGGAATACAATTAGACTTTGTAGGAACTTTGGATTAAAATGCTTTTTTACTACTTCTGTGTAAGAAAGTTCATTTTCTGCCTGTTACTTGGGGGTCAAACAGAAGCCTGCCCTCCCCCCTGAAATCAGTGATTTTGGCAGCTTAGCAAAATCTGTCTCGATAAAGACAAAAGTCAAATATTTATAAAACATGCATAGTCACTTCACTCAGTGATACTACATCATTAATAGTGTTTGGTTCTGGTTTTTATTGTCAAAGTCACAGGAAGCTGCAGTGATGACAATGGGAAAGCACAAGTCCACAGCAAGTTTTAGGTACATTTTGTGGGGGATTTTCTTCACTACCTTACTTAGGAGAAAAAACTTTTCGTTGCATTTTAATTTATTTTCCACATTTGTATGTTGCTTACGTTTCTTATCTGAAAGGAACTGTAAAAGTCTCCCACTGCTTCCTGCCTGAAATTGCTCTCTCTGGATGCAGCTCAGATTTCCCTGTCATGATACATGTTGTCAGACTTCGTTTCGTCTCGAAATTATCATTAAAATGGCACACTGGCAAGCAGTCCCATTTGTAACGGTGGGGGATTCTGAAATATTTTCAGTTATTTTCATAATAGCAGTCGGTAATTTCCTGAAGCTATGCATTCTGATTAAATATCTTTTCTTTCTGCAGTCCTCTGAAGCAGTGGTAAAAAATCAATGCTATTTCATCTTAACCTCTCAAGAGATGAGCGAAAATCAGTTGCCTAGCAAGCAGAAGTACTATTGCCTGTGTTAAAAGGTCAAGACAAAAACGTGCTGAAAACTTTTTGGATACTTGGATAAAGAGACGATTTATGACTTGGGAGTTGTTTATTGCACAAAGGGGTCTGTATTTGACCCTGTGTATCCTGCTTTCACATACTTAATGCCACTTAAAGGAGAGGAGTATCTGTGTTCCTCAGACAAGAATTGTGACATTTCAAAAAAAAAGAACAGCTACCTCTCAGTTTAAATAAACTCAGAAATGTGCCTGGAAAATCATTTGTCATCGGCTATAGAAATGTCAGAGTTCCAGATTAAGCAGTAGAGGTATTAAATTCTTTTCACTCTTTGACCATGAGCTAAAATAAGCAGCAAATGAAAAGCTACTGTGCTTATTTTCTAAGGGCAGCTACTACATTTGGTAATACCTTCCAGGGAAATCCACCACATAATATACATACTACAGTTCTGAATATTCCACCTACTCTAACCTATACTATGCTTCAGTTCTCAAGATCTTTCTATTGAGCAGCTCATGTGTCACACATAGCAAACGTGCTGCACCTCTCAGTTGGACGGATGTATTTCTGGGGTGCTACAAGCTCAACTTATCAGGGTGTAATATCGATTCCATACAGAAACCTTGGGGAGTGACAGCTCGGTCTGGGTTTGCGCTTTGTGCAGACCTAAGTGGGAGGGAGAAGAGGGAATTTATGCATTTGACACAAAAAGGCTTGGCACACCTATAGGCCCCGCACTCTGGAAGCACAATAACTGCCTGGCTATCAATGTTTTGAAGGGTCAGGGAGGAGATGGAACCACGGCTACCCTTCTTGTGATTTGTAAGAGACAGGAAAAATCTCCAGGAAAAGCAAGAGAGAGCACCTCTATCAAGTACAGTGGAAAGATGTCCTGTCAGCCACACGGTACACCAGAAGGCATCATTACATCTTCCGTCTTCTACAGCATAAGAAAGTCTGATAGACAAAGCTTTCACTTTACTGCCCACATCCAGTAAGAGATCTGTCTGGACAAAGCAAGCAGGGTGAAGCAAAATGCTTCCTCCTTCCTTATCTGCTGCCATGGAGGCATGAAAAGCGGACCGTACATCAAAACAGGAGGAGGGAGAATAAAGCTTCTTATCTCCATCAGATTCTCAACCTCTGCCACCAAGTTTCCAAATTCAAAAACCTCCCTTTCCATTGCGATGCGGTGGTACCAGAGCTCCCCAATGACCTGAGCCAGCGAGCGCGTGAGCTTTCTCCGTCTCATCCGTCTCAACCCAGCGGGGTAGTTCATGCAGGGCTGGGTCCCGCGGTGAGCTCGGGTGGGCTGGCACAGCCTCTGAAAGCAGCCGGACCCCAGGCAGGTTCAGCATCCCACCTGCAGGGACCCTGTGGCAGGGTCAGGACTCTGGCAACTGATCCAGAAATCAAAGTGGCTGCAAAAACTTCCACGGCAGCGTTAAAATAACATTTCTTTTGTGTTATTTACCATTCTTGCCCTCCGAAGTTACAGGTTATATCAACCGTTTGTTAAATTAGTGTTCTGGAAGGAAATGCACTCGTGTTCTCACGGACTTTTCTTTGAACTGATGACCTGTTTCAAAATGCTTTTCAACTTGTTAAGAAAGCAAATGAAAAAAGGAAGAAGACGGGGTTATGAGCTAATATGCGTCCTAATAACCACAGAAACCAGAACCTTCTGGAGAAAATTAGCATTTATCTCTTCCCCGGCGTAAATCACTCCAACCCACTTTCCCAATTTGCCTGATGGTGAGGGATTGCTAGGCAACACCACACTTGCAGGTCAGCTGCCACTTCGTGACTATGCCCAAGTCCATTTTTTTGAGGCCCACACTGAATTTTCTTCAAAGGTTATGTCGCCGTTAAAGATTAAGAGCATTTTAAAAATACATAGCTGATCTTCCTACTGTAATACTAGCTCTTGCTTAGTCTAAAGCTGCGTTGCTCCGGCTGAATATTGCTTGGGGTGTCTAAATATTTGGAAGTAAACCCTGCCATTTTCTTCAGTAGTATAATGAAGAAAGGTATAAGATCAAGCCTGATTTTAATTATAAGGTGTCCTTTCTCTGACTCTGCCTGCCTTCCCTGTTTTTCATGCCAACAGCAACTGTTTGATTTGACTTGAAGGAAAACTGAACGGCTAGCCTGAAGTAGCAGATGAATCATTCTAATATCTGATAACTTTCCCAAATAAAGGCAGCTCTCTCCAGGAGCAAATGTCAGTCTGCATCGCTTAACAAGCTTATCTGAGCCAGCGTAGTTAGCAGGGACACGCTCACACGGCAAAGCCAATTGCCGATGGTGGGATTTTCAGCGTGTTGCCAAACTGCCGAGCAGGAAGCGATATTCCGGATTTCTAGCCAAACTTCAGCCACAGCCTGCACCTGAGCAAGCGCTGAAGAGTAACAGATACATGACCTATTGCAAAAGTTCCCAACCACGCAGTCCGGAAAAATACAAGGTGCTCCTCAGCGGGCCACCACTGCTGCTGGGGCATCTCCTGCTCTTGTTCTGCCCAGGTGCCGCAGAGCAGCCCGGGCATTACCCTTCAAGTCTCATCCAGACACTCCGCTGCTTCAAAGAAGTGCCAAATAAAGATGGGTTTTCAGAAAAGCGAACACTTGAATACAGCGCAGAAACCTTTTCGATGCTGAGCACCTCATTTAATTGCCACCTTCCTCACACTTGGAGCAGCGAGAATGCAAGCGCAGGGGGTGAAATTCCCCAGCGACGTATGCCGGTAAAGCGGGGGCACCGCCGGTAAAGCGGGGGCACCGGAGCCAAGCGCTGGGGGCCATGAGTTAAAGCCTGGCTTGCACCTGAATCCCGGGAGTCCGGTGAGGGCCAGGGCAAGCTGCAGGGAGCCAGGCTTCCCTCTGCCCCGCCAGCGAGTTCGTCAGGCACCATCTCCCCCTGGAAGCTGCCCCGGCGCCTGCCCCTGGCCACCGGCCCTGCCTGGGCAGGAGAGGCCACCCCAAACCACCACCAGAATGTCAGGCTTGGGTGAGCCCGACTCCTTTTAGTGCCTTTTAGCAGGCACCTGGCTCAAAGTAGCATGTTTAGCCTCAAAAACAAGAGCATTCTTAAAAATCAGTAACAGGGGAATTATTTTTTTTTTATATCCGTTGCCCAGTCTGTGAACCTTTCAGTACTGGAAGACGCCACTTTTTTTCTACAGTCCCAATCATTAGACAAACGCTTTTCCTAAAAGTACGGGGAGGCTAACGTAATCAGATGTAATTACAAAGTCAAAGTTAAGGGGTTTAAGAACAACACAATCTAATCAAACACAATCATGACAGTTGTCGTCACTGTCACAGTAACTTACAGCAATTTCCCTTTTAAATTATCCATGTGTTTTCACCAACACAGAGGCTACTCATTCAAGCTATTTTAATTGTAATTTCATATCACTGTCTCATTTTTCTTTCTCTGGCTTTCTTCTTTTTACTCGTTCTTTGATGGGATCGTACACGCCAAGGTTGCTCACACTGCTCTGAAGCTACAACTGGGTTATCACAGCTTTCAGAAACTTGCAGACGATCCAAAGAAAATGGAAAAGATGGAACCACAGTCTTCACAGAGATCCAGTGACCTCAGTAAAGCTCTACGGAGCCCCAGGGTCTCCCTCATCACAGGGGCAGCAACAGGTCACCTCGGCTTTTTTGGTGAAAACCACAGAGCACTCACATGCATTCAGCACGACAAAAGATCCAAAGTGAAAAATTTCTAGCCGTCTTCTAAAACGTCAGGTAAAATGTCAGCTAGAGCTGTAATAAAAAAGGAAAACGTAACATGAAACAATAGCACTCTGATTAGCATGTTGCTTTTTAATGAATGTTACACGTTCAGTGAAACCACTGGGCTTCAGATATATCAAAGTACTGACTGGGTGAAAAAAATCGTTTCAGTTCACTGGTAACTCTCATTAAAACTCCTTTATGAAGTGAATCTTTCTTTGGACACTTCTTTAACTGGACACTTCTTAGGACCAAATTGCTCATCAGAGGGTAGATACTACGCACTCACTAAAGTCAATGGGACTTTTATGCATCTCAGAAGAAAACTTGGCATTCATTGGTGTTCCTCTGGGGAGAAGGGAGAGGAAGGAAAAAATGTATTTTTAATTAATGTTGTAAAAAAAAAAATACAATTTGTGAAATAAACAAATAGATAACACCGTATGATTATAGAAACTGATTGCTATTTATAAGATTGTTTGAAAACATACATCTCCCAGCACTTTAATCTTTTACCAGAGGGTACATTTATTTTGTTCTGGTTTATCCTCCATTATGTTTATATTGCAAGCTTTTACAGAAGTTTCCCTCCAATTTATTTAATAAACTACCCTTTTTTTACTTTTTCCCTTTTCAGAAAAGCACCAATTTGAAGTCTTTTTCCTAAAGATTATGAAATAAAATAGAATTGGTACTGCTAGCATTACTGAATCCTTAGTTGCTAGAATCAGAAATCACAAGTCCTACCTGTCACATAAAACCAATAACAAGCAAATCTTTATTTCATTGGAAAAAATGGTCATGTTAGAGAGCCATATGAAGAGCAGAAACAACTCGGCTGTTGACCCGCTTAGTCTATCCCATGTTAAAGCATAATTAGCCTTCCTCTGTATTTTTATTTCAGAAACAAAGAGGCACGAAGGAGGAATCTGTCGTAGACTCAGAGCCAGTTCCCGACAGCCTTCTCCTCGCTCTGCTCAGACTATGTCCTGCACAACTCAGTGCCCTTCGTGGACACTCACCATGGTTTTTCTGTTGCTTAACATAGTCTTTTGAAGAGGAAACAGTCTGAAAAACCTCGCCTCCCTCCCTGTTCTTTGTACCTTTCAAGGCAGATGACTTGTTCTGCGTATTTTCACTTTCTTGCCAATTAGCTTGACTGCACATTTAATATTTAAATTTACGTTGTTGAGTCTTCTGTAGTTTTTATATTATTCCACATACAAATCTGATGGAATATACTTGGCCTAGAAACCCTAATGACAGACGGATCCTCAGGCGTGCAGCCATCGTCGCCGCACCATCACTGTCTTCAAGAAGCAGCCTTCTGCAGGCTCCGGACACCGATTTAGGACGCCCAGGCCCTGGGGGCCTTGGTCTTTATTTTTTTCTGTGTCAGATGATTATCTTATCAGCAAGTAGTGTTTACGATTATGACTTTTGTGGGGTTGACGTTAAAGCCTTTGGCACTAGAGAGCTCTTTGGGGATCTTTTTGGTTTGCCAAGTCACACAGTGAGGTTAGGGCATGACCGTTTGGGGAGATGCTGCTGCTGACACATGCCGGGTGGAAGGTTACCAGCCACTTGGTTAGGCCAACCTGAGTTGGTTTAGTCACCGAGGCACCGTTGGCGATGCACCACTGCCGTGCAATACAGTCACAGCTCAGGCCTTGCACCTTTCACCCTTGGATTTTTCCTTGGTGCCGAAGGATGGAAACAACTCGGTGGTGGGAACAGCCCGGCTTCCTCACTGCTGGACCGAGCGCTTTCAGAGGAGTTTCGACTTCTGCCAGGGTCCACCCTACTATACCAGCTTGAGATTTGATAACTATTGTTATCGACTGCCTGGAAACGTTTATTTCCGGTCCGCCTGAATTTCAGGAGTTGATAAACGTTACATTTTAAGGTAGCTTAAATTTTCCTACCAGTGTTGCTAATGGATGTAGCTGGTGTGCTTACGGATTTATCCAAATATAATGGGCAAACTCCCCCTTCTGATATTAAATTCAGATCATTTCTTACAACTCAGCCCCTGTTAGCTATCTCAGCGATGTGATACTGTGACACATGTGCCCAAACTTTATCCAGATATAATTTGAGAAGGTTTGAACTGACTTCATCAGGACTAGGACTTGTTTATGTGCCTTTGATTAGCCTAAAGTGTGAGATCTCCAAGCTTCCTGTTTAGCTGATGGAGCGTGACAGACCTTTCTAGATGCTGACCCAGAGTAACTAAATTAGACGCTGAATGGACACCTCTCCTGTCTCCACTCAAAACAGAGGATCCAAGGGAAAGTGGCCTTCCTAAAACTCAGCCTTTATGAATCCCACATAAAAGATCCAGCGGAAGAGTCCTCTGAACGTTCTTAAGAGAGGAACCTAAACTAAACCCTGCGCAGCAAAATTTGTCTTGCAAATGGGGAAAGTGAAATTTGCAAAATGCATCCTCGATTTTTTAACCAGTTATTATTACCACCGTGTAGCCAAGGGAAGTCTACTACGGACCAGGGAAACACAAGACCAAGGATGTTCCTGTCCAAAGGAACTGTAATCAGAGCAGACCACCTGTCTGTAACTTCCTGTCTGACCACCCTGTAATTTCTTTTCAGATATCTCACTGAAAATGTTCCTGTCTAATTCCTAACACCTGCCACCTTTTATATGGTCCTCCAGTAAGCTGTTTGTCAATGTTGGTACAAATATTTACTGTACTGAAACCAATCTTCTCTTTTTCAACACAGTGAGACACAGTATCAAATGTTTTATTACACTCTAGACATCATACATCTCTAGTAACCCTTAATTATTTTTTTTTTATTTCCTCAGAAAAATGTGACATTATCTGATATGATTTTATCTCTGGAAATTCATATGTGTGCTGGTCATCATTCTTTCATACTTCAGATATTCATACATCACTTTCTATCATTTGTATCAGTAATTAACCATAGCTAAACATGCAACTTGCTGAATAGTAAAGGTGAGATTCCTCGTTTCAATTTTTTGAAGAATTGCATACTTTTTGCCCTATGCCTCTCTTGTCTATTTATAGTTTTATCATCTCTTTAGCTAGCTATACAGAGGTTTTCTTCAGCCACTTCCCAACTTGTTGCTTTTCAAAATTCATTGTAGATCAGACCATGATTCTGACATGTAGGTTATTTGAGCTTAAAGAGCATATGCAAGTCTTTTTTACTATTTTTTTTTATAATTAGGTAATCTAGTTGTTATGCAGTTCTGGTATTACAAGATTACCCCACTTTGTTCTTTTTGCTAGACCCTATAAACATCTCATTTGAATTATAAAAAATTTGGTGTTTATCGCTGCTCTTTTACTCTCCAATATACCGGAATGCCTAAAGCATCCTGACTTTTTGGCATCAGTTTCCTTGGAAGTTCAGTGGGACATGCACTACCACTGTCCTTAGCATCTTTTCACAGCTGCACCCAAAAATATTGTGCATTTGTGATATGAAAATAATAATTTGGTGGAATAACAGCAATCCAGAAGATACTTCTCTCTAATACTTGGCTACACCAGGTGAAAATTTTGATCTCTGAAATATCATATTTGATCACTGAAATAGAATATAACGGAAAAATTCAAAGTGAAATCTTGGACTAATCTGAGTTGATAGGAAGTATCCAACTGCTTCGTAGATTACAGCTAGAGCCTCATAAAGAAAATAATCGCAGAATCATGTATAAGTATAATAACACAAATTCCCAAATTATAACACCACAAAATACTAACATTTTAGTATTTTCCTGATAGTAACCTTAATTAAATTAGACTTTTACAGCTACTACTATACAATTTTAGAGTTAAAAATATTATCAAGTGTACGATGCTTCTAGATAAAGAACAGTCGTCAAGTATCTCATAAAATAGGCACGATGGGAAGCTTCAGTTGCTGTTACACAAGCTGCCCAAATGTCATAATGAGACAGAGTTTACAGGTGAAGTTTCTGGAGACCATCAATGATTGCTGCATACAGGGGAAGGGAAGGGAAGGGAAGGGAAGGGAAGGGAAGGGAAGGGAAGGGAAGGGAAGGGAAGGGAAGGGAAGGGAAGGGAAGGGAAGGGAAGGGAAGGGAAGGGAAGGGAAGGGAAGGGAAGGGAAGGGAAGGGAAGGGAAGGGAAGGGAAGGGAAGGGAAGGGAAGGGAAGGGAAGGGAAGGGAAGGGAAGGGAAGGGAAGGGAAGGGAAGGGAAGGGAAGGGAAGGGAAGGGAAGGGAAGGGAAGGGAAGGGAAGGGAAGGGAAGGGAAGGGAAGGGAAGGGAAGGGAAGGGAAGGGAAGGGAAGGGAAGGGAAGGGAAGGGAAGGGAAGGGAAGGGAAGGGAAGGGAAGGGAAGGGAAGGGAAGGGAAGGGAAGGGAAGGGAAGGGAAGGGAAGGGAAGGGAAGGGAAGGGAAGGGAAGGGAAGGGAAGGGAAGGGAAGGGAAGGGAAGGGAAGGGAAGGGAAGGGAAAACATATCATAGATTATTTGCTGTGAATTCCATGATGTTTCTTACCTCAACACGTTTGGTATCGTAAAGCTGGCAAGTGTGAAATAACTTTCACACATCTGTCAGGCAGTTGTGTTACAACTGCTGTCTGTTCATACCCAGTGCCACAGCTTCAGCTGGGCTGCAGCCAGAGCTCCTTCTTCAGTCCCCTCTGAGCCTGCTGGAGGAAGGTAGGCACCTCAAGATATATGCTGAAAATTCACTGGATCTGGGCCAATTGTAGATCTGAGCAGAGACAGCAAGGAGCTGAGACCTATAATTTCCTTATGTCCCAGCGTTCCTGTGTGCCCTTATGGTCCACCCAGAATCTCCCTGGTTTTGTCAGCTCCTCGAAACAGCTCTCTCAAGCTCTGAAATGCTCTTTTGCCTTCCCAACTGTCTTCTCAATTTCTTCCATCTAACTCCCTTGCCCCCACACTTTAATATAGTAATGGGAACACTACTGTATCAACTTCTCAAAGGCTGTTAGTCCCCAGCTTGTGAAAATATCCATTGAAAATATTTCAGTGGAAATTTTCAAGAGCAACAAATAAGTTGTCATTGACAAGAACAGAAATAAAAGTTAAGTTAGATCATCCTCAGATTGTTACCTATTCACATTAAAAGCGAACCTTGGCTAGCTGTTGTAAACAGATTCTTGTAATTTGCAGTCTACTAATTTCCAACAAAATGGTGTAATAGGATACACGTAACACATAAACATTTCTATGTCATATGTTTCTATATATTTTTGTCCAAATAAGTAATGCCTAAAAGGCTCATTTCCCCATAAAATACAAAACCAAAACCTCTGCTTTAGGATGGATTCATTTGTTCGTGATGCATTATTATCCTTCACTGACTTCGCAGGAACCCTAACAGATAAAAACTGTTCCAAGAGCTGTGTTTTCACTGTCAGTGATGCTTGTGCAAAAGCAAAAGAATGTCTTGGCAAGACAATAAGACACCAACATAAGCCCAAGGCTATTCTTTTTCTACATAAATTGCAGTGTCAAAATGGTAGGAAACCCAAAATAATTTTCAAGCTGCTAGAGGGTATTGCCAGCCGTGAAAAATAGAAAGATAACTATAAACATAATTATTCAAGTGTGCCCTGTGAACAAACAGGAAGATTTTGAAGGGATAGCACAGAATTTTCTAAACACATTTTTTCCTGATAAGCAAGACAGACGGATAATAAACAATTAAGATGATTTTCTCCTTTGCAAAATAGCTTCCGGAGGCAATATTAACGAGGCTCTACTGGTTCCCAGCAGAATGCACATGGAGGGCAAGCCCTGATGTAGTTTTTAATTCCATTTCCACAGGATCCCTATTAGATGTTTGGCGTACCAATTCCTTCTGAACAAATCCACCTGGGATCAAATCCTAATTATCATTTAAGAATTCGGTGGAAAATCTGCAGGAGTGAAGGATGAATATTTGGTCCTTAGGCATGTAAAAGAAGAGGTCATATTTGCAGCATTTTTCCTTTTGTAGTGAGAAAGAGAAGATTCCCAAAGGATCCCTCGTGCTCTGTCACTGGTCTGCAAGCCATTTCAAAAAGGTACATGCCTGGGAAGGGAAAGGTGCCCATTGCTGGGACGTTAGTGAGACTGCTGCTCTTCCAGGTACAAGGCAAAAGAGGGCAGTGGAGCGCTGTACATTTCAATAGATTAAACTAATGATCCCTGCAGATCTTTGATCTACATTTCTTTGCTGCAAAAATTATTGCAAGACCTAAAAAAGCAATCGTGTTGCATTAAAAAATATCCTGTCAGTTTAAACAGAACATCTCTTAAGCTTTCATTGAAAATTGTGTTTCTGTCCTAGCGAGCTGTGTAGTCGATTGATTGAAACCTCCTTAAATTGCATACGTTACCTTCCAAATCTCCTGTCACAGGAGGTATTGTATTTTCGCTCACCAATAGAGTTCCCCACGTTGCTTTCATCTGCATCACCTCCTTCACATGCAGTCCAGGGAAGCTGGCATTCCTGCCTATAACAACTCTCCAAGTTTAAAAAAGCCAACCGTAGTTTAGGTGTCCTCACACAGAATGAGCTTTGTTTCCTTTCCTGCGTCACTAATAACAAACTGTGTTGGTTTTTGCCAATGTGCCATGGCCAGTCATTGCTTATGCTGGGCGCTTTCTTAACCGGTTAGGCAGTTCTGCCTTCTGAATCCTTCCCAAGTGTTTCTCGATTTTGTCTGCACCACGTCCATCCCTAAATGTGTTCGTTCATGCAACTTTAAACTTTCAGCAACACCATCTGTTGTTCCCATATTTAAGAAAAGAGCTTGAAGGTCAAAGATACCTTCAAACACCTCTAGTTTTAAATTTTAATAAAATCAAATCTGAAGTTTGGGCTCGCTTTGGTTTTCAATTTGAGTCTGGGGTGCTGCTTCCTTTCACTGAAAGCAGTGGTTCCCACTTCTGCATAACCTGACGTGGATAATATGTCATTAAAAATAATGACGTGTTATTTAAGAGGAATGGTCACAGTGAAGAACCCTGGCCTCTCTACCCAACAACCTTCTTTCATCTTGTCAACAACAGCCTTTATTCTTTCTTAAAAATGACAAAGGTTTCCAGTGTCAATACACTCCTCTGACTGTCCTCGGGATGGCAGTGCTCTAATCAGATTTATGAGAAAAGCTCTTTTACTTTCCCATTATAAGCCAAAGTCTGGTACTCAAATGCCATTCACTTCAAAATGCTGCGTTTTATTTAATGGCTATAACATGTCAGCGCTGTCTCCGATGCTCCTTTGATGTAAAAAGACAAGGGGATGTGACGAGACACCTTTGATACGCCACATCCAACCTGAAGTTTGAATTATTTATAAATGTTTGGAAAATTACATAAAATGATAGTGTAGTGACACGGAACCCGTTACCACTACATTCTCAGATCAAAACACAGTAATCACCAACATCATTATCTTATTCCAGAGCAGTTCCAAGGCCAGCTCACTGGACCGGGATGCACGGAGTCGGTTTATAAGCCCGGTTCTTCCACGGTTCTGCTGGTGAATTCAGGGAAGTCCCCGCAGCCTCCCTGGCTTCGGTTTCCTCTCCTTTAAATCAGGGGGGCTAACACCCGTCTGTTCTGTAAGGTGTCTGGACATCATGGTGCTACGCAGTTTTTATACAGTATAGAGGCTAGATATTATTCCCAATATCACAGGGTTTGTTCTATTTTTAAATTGGTATTATTCCTACTACTACAGTACTCTGCCTCCAGGGTGCCGGGTCCTAAGCAGACACAAATGCCGGCTGGTCAAAGCCCACCGCTGTTTATATTTGAAAAATGCTTTAGAAGAGTAAGACCATCCTTTCCACACCAGTGCACTTAAACTTACGGGAAAATCAATAATTTTCTCTACAAATTGACTCGGCCTTTTCCAGTAGGTCTTGCTCTGTGTAAGAAGGCACAAACCATCCTCAAATATAAATAGAAAAACCTTGCAATAGTGCTAAACCCACAGATGCTACTATTTTTTGTGAGAAGTTTATAGAAATACTTTTATGTTTTGGTAAACTCTCTGATACAGAGAACAGCAGCTTTCTTAATGGAAGAAATATTGTTTATTCTTTACTTTTATTTACTCATTTTTTCCTTAACTAAATAAAGCAATGTGGTATTTCAGTGATGTATCTAATAAGCGATCTGAAATGAATTAACTCTTCCTTTCTCCTTAGATAGTTCCTCATTTCTTGATTTATGTTTCTGGATAGATATGCATTTAGACTGATTTTTAATATAAAACTATATATATGGATTTTATCGTTTCTATTTTATATTAAATTGTAAAATTTAGATAAAGATATATATACAAACCACTATCCAAAAAAAAGTAAGAGCTGAGCACGTCCAGGTCAGGTGAAAATCAAGAGACTTTCCAAATCTGAGCATTGGCATTTATAAGACCACGGGATGCCCACGGCACTTCAGCACCCATAGAAGGGCATTTCCCCGAACGCACCGAAGCTGAGGATGCTCTTGCAACAGAGAATCCCCTACCCGAAGGTGTTGCCTAGGAAAGGGGACAGGCATGGATGGACCACCGCCGTGACCGTGACCAAAGATAAAGGTCATCCAGAAACTTAACTCAGAAGTGCCTTTAAATTTGTGACAGAGTTCATTTCCATTCTCGCTCCTGTCTGTGCCAAAAGCGGATACAAATGCAACGGAAAGCCATATAAACTTCAGATTGTCAGGAATTCCAGGAGCTGCTTTTGCAAACCAAGCGGTCTCACCCTTCACTTCTGGGGCACTGACCCAGCCCGTGTAACAAACTGTGACCCAAAACTAAGCAAAACAGGGAAATCAAGGTCTGTTCGGTGGAAATGGACAAAGGAGAAGTGGCCATTTTTACTCCCAAGCATCATTACATGCTCATTGGTAATAAATATGTGTGCATATGTACGTACGTGCACATGCGTAACATCTCTTTAAACACACGATAACCACTCCTTTTGGTGCAAACAATAACAGGATCACAGAATCTCCTAGACTGGAAAAGACCTGTAAGATCATCCAGTTCAATCATTAACCTAACACTGACGAGCCCAACACTAAACCACGTCCCTGAGTACTATATCTACACGACCCTTAAATACCTCCCGGGATGGGGACTCCACCACTGCCCTGGGTAATAGATATCACAGAGAATGTTTTAAAAATTGAATCATTATGACTGGTAAAAAAACAGCCGAATGCAGGTAAAGAATAAGATTTACTTGTGCTTTTAAATTTTAAAAAATCAACTTTTTACACATGAAAAAACAAAATCAAGCTTTCCTCAGCAAGGATCATCATTCAAAGGACAGCGTATTCTGGGCCACAAATGACATCTGCTGCTATTACAGCAAGAGATGGAAAAATGTAGTCACTTTCTGCATTGAAAGAGCTTATTCTTCTCTCATTACGCTCAAAGGTGGTGATAATTCAGCATTTTTTAGCCTGTCCCCTACCTGACCACAAAAAGCATTGTCTATGTGTTGAAAGGGAAATCCAGCACAGGTTTCCAGCAGAAAAGCTCTGGTGGGAGGGGGGTGAGGCTGGTAGGTGGCGGGTGGGCTACTGTACACGAGGATAAATAAGCGTGAAGACACTGTGTCAGAACTGAAATCAAGCGGTAGACAACATCCAGCTGATTATGAGAGCAACACCTACACTCTTACAACGTTTATATAATATTAAGAGAAAAATAAATGGATTTCACAGTTCAAGCATCTGTTCTACTCCTAAAACTGTAGCTCAAAGAGAAATGAAGTTACCGTACCAGCGCAGGCATCACAGGAGTGTAACACACAGGTTATTCACAGGCTTAAGCCAGGCAACAGCTATCTTAAAAATGGCAAATTAGGAAATACATCTTACTACCCGGCTGAAGATGTTATTTATTAAAATATTCATTAGATGTTATTTATTAACATATTCATTAAACACATTGATACACGCCCCCACTGGGTCGCGACATCGGGTTGTTAAGGCACATCACAACAAATTTAGTACTGTGAGTTTGAGCTTGTTTTCAAGCCTGCACCAAAGGGTGACTGTCACAGTGCAGCATGTCGTGAAGTCACGGTCTGGCTCTGCACCTCCTCTCCTCGCCAGACACTGGAGGGGCCCTGCCAGGGTAGATTCCTCTGTCTTCAAAGTGTCTCCACGCGAGAAACGCATCACAAGGCCTGGCATTCCCACACTTACCTGGGGTCTGCAACTTCCCAAAGGATTTGCCTGCCTGTCATCCATCCATCCATCCATCCATCCATGCTATACTATACGCTAATTTCTTGTTTCAGCCATTAGTGAGGTGTTCTGCAAAACTCTTCTCACGCCCCGAAGCGCAGCTACCACCAGTACACCCCACCCAGGATGCTGTCTTCCAGTTAGCCCTCTCCTTGCTGCATTTCAAGAGGCTTTTAGTTATTTTAACAGTTATCACAAGAACCACTTGATTTCTGTACTCATCTAGAGGACCAAACTGTGTATAAGAAGTTTAGTTTGCCCAGCTGACACTCATAAAAATAGCAGTAGCATACCCACGAGCTTATCCAGGAACGACTCCTTTTCGGTATGCACAGAAGTTCTTTGGAGCGCTGATTCTTTCCCTCGCACTTACCTTCCCTTCATGAAATCTACAGAACCGAAGGCATGCGTTACATAGCTATATTTTTCCACCATATACCATGAACATGTTTCTCTCATGAGGCCGCAGTTTGCCTTTTAATTTAGCAGCATTTTATGTAGAACACACATTGCACGTTATTAATAAACATTGTAAGTTTCAAGGTCTGTGTGTCACATCAATCACTGCCAAATCAGTTTAAAAAAAAAGAAAACCAAAACAAAGGGCACTTGGCTGCATGGGCTGAAGAGTGACAAAGGTGGCTGGACATCATCCTAGCTACATCACTTACTTGGCTGCTACCGTCTGCAGCCTGAAGAAGGACTTCAGCCATTTATTAATGCACATATGTATTCTCAGAACCAAAGCCTTTGCTGTTAGATATTGGCACCGCTCCACTGAAGTCAGCTGAATGTTTGTAACAAATGAACAGCTCCTCCACAGCGAGCAAAATTTCGCCTTCCTTTATGTATCATCCCACATGCCCATAGGATTTTGCCTACGTGAATTAAAGAGAATGACTCACAATAGCGGCTGCAGTGTCTTCCAAGCCTGTTCCCACCTCCTCTGTTGTGCTCTACCTTCCAGCTGACCTTATCAGTAAAGCCAGAATTAAGAGAAGAAACCTTTCCTTGATGAAAAGGGTAATACTAGTTTGGAATACCGTCACATGTTTATCCCTGGAATCCACAGCACCTCCAACACAGGGACTCAAGTTAAGTGAGTTTGGTCTCAATGTCTTCTTCCTGGGACAGGAGTAGTCACACAGTTAATTCCTAAGCTCATAGAAGTTCTTAAATAAATACATTAGATAATACTATCTGTATCCAGTTCATTCACCTGAGTACTCCGTAAAAATTTAAAAAGGAAATTGTCATGTGAATTTAATACACAATACAGGATCTTGCTGCTTCATACATTATTTAGTTTTAGAACTAAGAGAGCTTTCATAAACTCACCTAAAAAGCAAGTTTTCTCTTCTCTTCCACCTTTAATTTTAAAACCTCTCCAGGCTTGTAAGCCCACATGAGAGAAAAAATTAAAGTCACTTCAGAAATCTCCAGAATAGCAGTTTATGCATTCAAATATGCAACAGTCTGTTTGTTTTGGTTTTCTTTTTTCTAGGCTCAAAATGTTTTTCATCATGATTTGACACATCTTCAAGTAAAAAAATCAACTGAGGTATATGAATGTGGCTTTCCGTGAGTTTAATACGGGGGGTGGCAGTGAGTCCGTGTACTAACATGAGAGAACCAAAGTTTGAACCCCTGATGACAGGTACACGGCAGTTCTCATTTATTTTGGATCTGCACTGAGAATAATTACTCTTGATTGCCTAGTCTTGTAATTTTGGAATAAACTTGGGTGTGCACCAAAATGTCAGAAGAAAGCAGGTCCACTAGCACCTTGTGGAACTTCCATGCTCTCACCAGCGCCCGCCCACCATCCAGTACGGTGGGGAGGTGTCGCGGCACAACTCTGAGCGCTGAGGGGAAGGCTTTTTCTACCCGAAGAAAAAAGAAAGTGCCGTGGCCTCTTGCAGTAAGGACCTTTTTCTCCAGTTAGCATTCTGTTCTCCACCTAACTATAAACTGTGAGTGGCCTAGGCATGAGATGACAGGTTTGATGCTGAAGCGTGCAGTTCCCACGGGATTGTTTTTCTCTTCAAAGCGGTTCACATTCAAGCCAGGCAGTACCTGAAAATCTTACTGTACCAACTACCTGTATGGACATTATAGCTAATGCACCGGCTTTGTACTGCTGAAGACAAACACAAAGTAAGATAAAAATTGGACAAGATTATGGAAAATATTATACTGCACAAGAGTATGCCCAGCATGATTACATTATAGTCAGAGCGATGTAACCGAATTAATTTCCAGTTCCTAGAAATGTGCTAGAGTCCCCACAGAGGTGTAAGAATTAAACAGGCTATAAGTATGTTGTGATTTTTGTCTTAATCCTTCAGGCTACTGTTATCTGTGATGGCTTCATTCTCCACACACATATCAGCACAGTGGTCGTTCTGCTCTAGTGATGCACTGCCACGTACAACTTCAGCTCCAGCCCATGCCATACCCAGAAGTGTTGTGTAGGAGCTGTAGGTGTAAAATGTAAGGAAGGCCAGGGCTACTGCAAAGAGCTATGACCCAGTCCCAGTTCTGCACCTCCATCTTTTTGGTTTACCTGCCTAGCACAGGTAAGAGTTAAGGGAGAGAGCGTGGTACAACAAGCAAGCCAAAGCTTATTGCAGTAAAAGACTCTCAAGAGCACATGGTTCATAAGATAATTCCATCCTAGGATAATCCAAGTTGGAAGGGACCTCAGCAGGTCTGTAGTCCACTCTACGGCTCAAAGCAGGGCCAGCTTTGAGGTCAAACCACGTTGCTCACGGGGTCTTGAAAACATCCAAGGATGGAGACTACACAACTTCTCTGGGCAAACCCGACTGACTGCACTCATAGGGAAAAAGGGTTTCCTTACATCCAGTCCAAACCTGTCTTGCTTCCGTTTATGACCATTGTCTCTTGTCCTCTCCCAATGCACCACTGTTAAGAGCCCGGCTCCAATTCTTCGGTCACCTCTTCTAGGCACTGCAGGCAGTGGTACCATTAGGTAGTAGCCACCCCTTCTCCAGGCTGACCAGCACAGCTTCCCTAGTCGCTCCTCGCAGGGCAAATGCTCCAGCCTCTACTGCCCCCTCTGTTCAGCCCCCCTCCAGTTTGTCCATGTCTGCCCTGTGCTGGGAGGACCAAAACCAAACATAGTATCTAGATGTGGTCTAACAAGTGCTGGACGGAGGGCGATAATCCCTTCTCTCAATCCATGGGCTATGTTTCTGTTCGTACAGCCCCAGAAGCTGTTTGTTGGCTTACTCTGCCTCCAGAGCACACCACTGCCTCGCATTCAGCTCACTGCCCACCACCACCTTGGGGCTTCTTCCACAGAGCTGCTCCCCAGCCCATCCAGCCCCAGCTGGTGCTGTTGCAGAGGCTCTTCCTGCCGTGGTGCAGGACCTGACATATTGCTTTGCCGAGTTTCATGAGATTCATGTTGCCCCATTCTTTCAGCCTGCCTAGCTCTCCCTTGGGTCTACTGGCTGGTACCCCAATTTGGCATCACCCTGCAAACACGGGAAGAGTGCACTCTGTCAACCTTCTACAGGTTGAGAGGCAGAGGAAAAGCCAGTGTTGGAGACTATCATTGTCATTTAACTGCTAGGTGGCTTTGAAAAGTCACTGGATGCCCCCATAGCTTGCTTTCTTCATATGTAAAATGTGGAGGGCAGATCTAGAATGCTCCAGGCAGTACCCTAAGAGCCTTGGAAGAAAATATCTCTTCAGATCTTTGTATCGTTAATTGTTATCATCATTATTGCTACTTGTTTCCTGAGATCACAAGTTTGTTCCCTAGCAGGGATTAACAGAACTTGTAGGAATTTACAGGGAATACTCTCATATGTCCTTGTAAAGATGCGTTACGAAGGTTTTACTTCGTCTCACTTTGCAGATTGGCAGTGCTCAGACTCCTGCAAATCCTACGCTCTTTTGTGCCAGAATCCTCAAGCTGCGGTGAATACTCAGGCTGCAGTGGCCTGAGGGCAGAGGCTGGCAGGTGCAGTAACGTTCCACCTCTCTGCTTCATTGCATCAATGAATAAATGCATATTCCTTAGCTCTTAACTCACATTACAGTTCAATTACGCTATGTCAGTCACTAGAAGCATATACCGACGGGTGTCTTTCTGTGTGCTCACAGTGTCTTCCTTTTATCTCCACCGATACCAAGACTTCATTAAACTCCCACTTAGTTATAGTCCCCAGTAAGCGTGTCAGAATGGTATTACAGTAGAAAATAAAAACAAGTCATTAGAATGGAGATTGACTATAAACTTAGTTTTAAACCCATTTATATATACATCTCACAAGGGTGGTGATGATAGTGTGTTCAGAAGTACATTAATTCAAAGAGCTATATAAGAAACATGTCCTGCAAGTGAGCTATGTCATACATGTTTTGCATGAAGACCACAACTTAATGGAGACCCTGTTTAATTTTTTCTGTAGGTACCATGATCAGGTTTTTGTGTATTCATTTAATAAAGTTCACAACTCATGCAACCCACCACTGAAATGGATACTGTAGTTAGAAGAGGCCCAGCTAAGAAGCGAAGTTACTGAACAAAATTGGTTCTGTTTTACCTCAAACCAGGACATGAATAGCAAATGAAATTTTCTTCATGTGCCCAGGTTTACCCCAATATGCAATAAATATGGAAGAGGCTATTCATACATTAATTTTTCCCAGCCCTTTGTATATACATTCCCCTGTTCCACACAAACCCGAACATTCTCTCAGGCAGGCTTTATAGAAAACACAGTAATACCCAAAAAGCATCATTACCATGTAACAGGTTTCACTGTGCATAAGTTTTAGCACTCACAACGTCAGGGGTTTTCTTTCCTCCTTTGCACTTAAAGGCATAAGTACAAAAGATGTATTCCATGAAAGATTCATACTTTTGTAAGAAGGTGTTGGCTATTACTGCTTTTAGCCATAATATTACAATTTTGCTGTCTCCTCTCTGAGATGCTCTTTTCTCACACGTATTTCTTGGTCATAATAGGTTAATTACCTAATAGGCTTTTTCCCTAGTACCTGAGGGCTTTGTCTCTTTGAGATCAGTGGAAAAAACAAGACATAAAATCTATCTGTTATTAATGTATTTCTTCTGGCCCATAAAACCCGAACTCTTTTTTTTTTTTTTCCAAGTGAACAGAGTGTTAGCATTGCCTTTGTAAGAATGATTCATTTATAATTTCAGTGTACGATATCATTCATGTTTGATCACAAAGTCCTCAAGAAAGCATCTGCAACACTATCTGGTTTTAAAGTAAATGCATATTGGGCAATAACAGAGCCAGGTTTCAAGGATAAAGGAATAAAAACATCCATGTAAAGATTCTCAGCTCATTCTAGAGATGCAGATTTCTAATTCAATCACATAGATTGTACATACGTACCATGAAAAGCACATGTGTATGTGTGTATATATATGTATATACACTTTCTGTAAAGGAAAGTGGCAATTTTTGTCCTGGGAGTTCAGCATTTTACTCCATATTAGTTGTACTTTTAAAAATCTGAATACTCTGGAGTGTCTCTTCTTCCATTTTGATGTAACATTCTTGCTTCTTTCTTTTCCCGTTCCTTTCTCTTTCTTAATCAGTCACAATCAATTTTTTTCCACATCTTTTTCTCAGCCATAACCCACATTCATAATATGTTCTACAAAGAAACTCTTGAATGTCACTTTACTGTTATCCTTTACATACGATTTAATCTAACGGTGACTCGTGAAAACGCCAGTAAGAATCTTTAGTATTCCGAAGTAGTACATCAAAACATTCAAAATAAGGATGTAATTCTCAGCAGCAGCCAGTGTTACGAGCCCCTCCAAGCTGAAGCTCAAATTTTCTCATTTGGGTAAAATTCTGAAAGCTCTCGGAGTGCCTCTAACAAGAGCAGATGCCGCTGTGCAACTATATGAACCATACTAGCGACGCACATTAAAAGCAGCACGCTAAAATAAAAAAAGGCTATTTTAAAGGATATTTACTCGAAAACCCAAGCTTAATGTAGAACAACAAATAAGCAAGTGTGTGCTGCTTTCCAACACACTCATCATTTTGTCAGCCCACTTCAGGAAAATCAATTCGTGCAGTTTGTCTACAAACCACGTTATGCACTAAATAGTCACCGTTCGGAGGATCAGCGCTTAGGAAGAAAAGGAGAAAACACTCATGCGTCAAAGGAAAACTGGGGAAAAAGTCATCCGTTGAGAAAAGGCACTGGGACTTTTCCGTACGTTTCGATGCCCAATTCCAGCCCTGACGCGGTGTGGCGCAGGAGGGAGGGCGCCCGCCAGGCCAGTGTCGAAAGGGTACGTACATACCCGATGTGTGCGCGGAACCCGCTCTTTCGGTGAAGGGCAAACACTCCTGTTCTTTATAACTCCATCACTTCACCACCAGAGTTTGTATGTACATTACCAATGCAAGATCGCTATTCGAGCAAAGAAAGAAGAAACGATACGGCGGACTCATGCTGCTGGTTTAACACACTTGTTACAGTGACACTGTATTCCCTAACGCTGCCCCAAAATTTGTCACTTAAAGGGCCCTGCCAGTTTCAAGTGTTATAATCGTGGCATAAATCTTGTAATTAATCCCCACAATCCCAACTCCAAGCTGTTTATAAACATACAAATGATACCGAGTGCTCATCACGTTACCAATCATCAAAGGGTCACCGATTTTAAGGCCGCGAGGAACCACCATGAAATCATCGTGTCTGACCTCTTGCGTGAAACAGACAGTTAAAAATTGCTCCTACATTGATCCCTCCGCTAAAGGGGGCTGGAACCACGTAGGGCAGACCTACGTGTCCTGCCTGAAGGTTACTCTACTTCCCACTCACCCGGAGGGCAAAAAGTACAGCTGAGCACTTGTGTGACACAAGGACATCGCGAGGATGCAGCTCTGGCCATCTGGGGACCTTGGTTAACCTTTCGTCTCGGCGGAGCCCCTCCTATGCTGGAATGATCTTCAGTGCTCATTTTAAGCTTGTTTTAGGGAAATGGTGTAAGATGCACAGAGGGCATACCATGAAGACACTGACCCTTATCAATCCGTTTCATGGGGAAGGAAATAGACAATAAGCAAACCTGCGATGTGCATTGTCCGGTTACTCTTACGTGCTGCTTCCAGCAAATATTTAATAGTTTATTCAAGGAATAAACTTCAAGGAATTTGCCTGAATAGGGATTAAGTAAAGAATGATTTATCCAGAAACATACGGTATGTCTAAGTCAGATGTGAGAGGGTTCCTGGGACCACGCTATAGCATGCTGCCTTGCAGTAGGAATTAATCCATAAAATTCATTACACTTCTGCTGATGAAGCAGTGGTATCTTCTTCACAGTCTTTTTTCACACAAAAAAGGCAAAGTGTTGAAATATTCTTTTACATGATGCTTGAATAGCCTATTAAATTGCTTTTGGACTAACACCACGCTTTCAGCCTGTGACATTACCAATTTTTGCAATATGGTAAAGATTTCTCTTGGCTCAAGTAGGTACATGACAACAAATTGCCTTTACCTTGAACAAAGACACTACTTATGATGTTCCGACCCATCTTATGGCAAAAAATACATACAGGTGATCTGTATCTACCTGATGCTATTGTACTCCTTGTTGCAGTCGCGGATGATATTTCGTATTTCACCTCTGAAACACTACAATACATTAGGAGAGAGAAAGCTGGTGAAAACTGTTGAACTGGGGCAAGAGTACCTAATACAACTAAGTAGAAATAAAATCGTCACCAAACTGCTGAGCAAGCAAGTAAATAAATATAAAAATAAGGTTTGTAGGCACTCCACTGTAACCAATTTGCCCTTGTTGGCTGTTTTAATAGTTCTCTCAACTTCAGTAACACCCCACTGTTTCAAATTCACATGCAAATCTGTCAATATTTTGTGACTCCATCAAAACCAACGGCAAAATTCCACACTGACCTCAGCAAGGCCAGGATTTCATTTTCTTATATGCAACAGGAATAGGTAGGTTTCATATTTTTAGGATTTTGCGTTTGCTAATACACAATAATGAACACACACAGTATCGATCCAGAGCCAACAAATCTGAGACTTCAACTATAAATCAAATACGATACTGTTAATCATTGCTCCACTTATTTTTCAGTTGTGTTAGGCTGGAAAATACCCCTTACTGTTTATACAAATGCATATAGACATATTTATATATAAACACATATATATTAACCTTATTTAGAATGAAAGCTGTTAGAAAAAAAAGTATTTTCTACATCTTGTCTCCTAGAAACTATATGCTTAAAATAATAATGAGCCAGCTGGAAACACTAATGGTCAGACAATAACTGAATAGACTATTTCACAATTTCTGCAAATATTAAGCTGATTAACATTAGTTGTGCCGGGTACCATAAAATATATTTGGTCATACCAACATTTCAGGCATTTAATCACATGCACACAAATCTGTCAACATTTAAAACTCCATGAAAAGCATTTTAATTTGCCACGTTCCGTCCAGTTCTGTAACTAACAGTTCGAAATACTGGTTTACTGTGAAATAATTAACACTAAATGGCAAAGCGTCTCTAACCGTATTGCCTGCTAGCTCCTGCCAGCTGGGAGAGGGGCAGAAGGTGCGCACTGCTGTTAATTTGGAAGGGAACATGTGACACAACCTGACATGTAGAAGTGTGAGGAGGTTTTTGCCACTTAGGTAAAAAGTTTACTGACTGGTGAAACTGAAAAAAAAAAAAAAAAGGAAAAAAAAAAGGAAAGAAAGAAGAGGACTCGGAGGTTATTTGTTTTTTTATTTCTGCATAATTAAACGCATAAGGAAAACAGAGCCATGGCCATTTTTAAATGCCTTTAAGAGCTTCCCCCTCCTCCTCCCTTCTTCCCTTGCTGTTCAGAGCTGTTGAGTAACAGACATTTCAGAGTGCGCACCGGGGAAGTAAACAAATGCATTGCTACTGTAGTTGCAGGGCAAGGAAACATTGATGTCACTGCTGCTATAATCACATTAGTAGGGTGCGTTAACGGTAATGTCATGTTTGATCAACTAGTCAGGTCAAAAGCCCTTCGAAATACAACCTGAACAGAATCACAACCCAAAATGGCAAGAGAATTGACTTCCGAACAGTTTCCTTCCAATCACAGACCCCTGTTGCAAAGGTGAGCTTTCGGTCACCAACACTCAATGTCAAATCATCCTCAATCACACGATTACACTTTACACTTGGCTACATCCCTGTTCCCCCCTCCCTCTTTAAAACCGAATTTTGATTTTTCTCTTATTCCCCGCCGCGTACACGCACCCGCACCCTGCGGAGCCCGAATACATCCCTGCCAGGGATAACGCACACAGCTGGAGTTTGCTGAGAGCTTGTCTGTCAAGGACAGAACCATTGACAGCCCCGCGTGTTGAGGACCAGTTTTCTTTCAGTAGGTCTTTTTCACTTCAAACACAATGTGTTGCTGTCTCTCCCCTTTAGCATGCGGTACCGAACACAACAAAACGATAAGAGCAGAAATAGCCAAACGACAAATTCTTTCAGGTGGGAAAACGGCTGGGCAGGATACGTCCCCTGTAGCGTCCCAGCGTGCCTGGCACATACACGTTCTCAATTGTGTACTTTTTTTATCAACATTTTCTGACATCGCCAGGCTGGGGCATGTGTTTAACCCTTGACCATTAACCCTTTTGCAGAGCGCAGCATGTAGGAAATGCGGTGTCGGTGAGACCTGACCAGGACCGCTGCCATCCACAACTTCCCATGCACATTTTTCTCTCATCTCCCTCCCCTCCTTCCACCAACCTGCCCCTGGGAGGGGGAAAACTCATCCCGCTTCGCATCCCCTCCCCAAAGGATGCCTGCTGGTACCCACTGACATCTTCCCCCTCATTTTCCGTTACTTCCCCGGTTTGCCCCCGGACTAGATAAAGCGTTGGCTTTTTTCCCCCATCCCCTGGGCTCACCTTTTTCGGTCTGCCTGGCGGCGCAGCCACCGCCTGCATACCAATGTGGGGCCGCAAAGGCAGCGCGGCGGCCGCCCGCCGCCCTCCCGGCACCGCGACCGGCCCCGGCCCCGGCGCTGCCGCGGGCGCGCTGCCCTTTGCGCCTTGTCACCTCCATGCATTTAAAGCAGGGGGGTGGGGGGACACACACGGGGAGGGGGGGAACAGGCACAATTTCACCCCGGCCAGCAGGACGGGTCCTGCGCGTCCCCTGGGGACAGGCGTGCCTGCGCGCAGCGGGCACATCTGCCGGGTTTTGGGGTGTGGGGGTGTGGGGGGGTGTGCGCGCGGAGCGGGGCGCGTGTGCCACATCCGTGTGTGTGAGTGTGTGAGTGTGTGTACGCGTGCGAGGGGAGCGGAGCGGAGCGGAGCGCAGCGGGGCGGGAGGGAGGGATGGAAGGAGGGAGGCAGCCCCGCCGCACCCGCGCATCCCCCGCGCCGCGGAGAGCGGAGACTCACCGGGTCACCCTGGTCTCTGAAGGTCAAGCTCAGGTTGGTTTCTTGATTGCAGTTGTCTTCCGGCCTCTTTCGGCTCGGCTCTTCCCTCTCTTTTTTTTTTTTTTTCCCTTTCTTTCTTTTTTTTCCTCTTTTTCCCCTTCCCTTCCCCTGCTCCGGCCGCGGTGGCGGCGGCGGCGGCTGCCGCCCGGCGGGGCTCCCGCTGCTGCCGCTGCCGGTCCCCGCGGGGTGAATCCCGGCTCCTAAGCCCTGGCCCCGCCGCGCCGCTCAGATCCCATGGTCGCAATCCACATCGCGGCAGATGTACCACAGAATCACGTAGAGGATCAGCAGGATGGCGAAGATGAACAAAGCCACCAGGATAGCCTTGGTCACCGGAGAGATGAGGGACTGCATGTCACCCGCGGGCCGCCGCCGAGGACAGGAGACGACTCGGGGAACTACACGGGGGCAGCGAGCGCGGACGGATCCCGCGGCCCCTCCGCCGCCGCCGCCGCCACCAGCGACCCGGCGGGCACGGGCGGCCGGCGCCGAGCCGGTGTCGGTGTGCCCGGTGGGGTGGGGTGGGGGGGGTGAGGGGGGGCTGCCTCCCTTCCCTCAGCGCCCCCGCTGCGGCGCTCCAGCGGTGGTGGCGGCGGCGGCTCCCCGGCGGGCGGGACGGGGCGGCGCGCACGGACGCCTCGGCCCCGGGGGGCGCCCGGCCATGGGCACCGCGGCCCCCGCCGCGGCTTCAAGCCCGCCCTGCGGCGGCGGGGGGGGAGCGGGCGCCGGTAAACTTAGGCGCGGGGGCGGCCCATGGGGGACAGGTGTCAAGCGCCCGGCTGCCCTGCAGGTCTCCGACGAAAGCCATCCACGGGGGAGGGAAAGTTGCGGGTGGGGCGCGGCGGGCGCCGCCGCCCCCGGCCCCCGTGGGGTGGGGGGGTGGGGGGGCAGCGTGGGGAGGGGGGCGCGGGGGGAGCCGGCGGCAGCGCGGGCAGCGCGGCCGCGGCAGACTGGGACCGCGCCGGCTGCTGCGTTCCGCCCAGGCGAGGTTTTCCCTCCCCTCTCGCCGCCGCTCGCCCCCACCCCTTCCTCCCCCCCCTCCTCCTCCTCCTCCGCCGCCGCCGCCGCCGCCTCCTGCGCTCCCGCCCGCCCGCCCCCCGCAGCCGCCGCCGCCGCCGTGGGGGAGCCCCGCCGCCCGGGTGCATGCGGTGGTTGTAATAGCAGGGGGGTGCGAAGGAGAGGGGGTTCCTTTCCCCCCGTCCGCCCCCTCTGCCCGCACTTGGCGTCTCCGCCGCCCTCACGGCCCACTGGAGAGACCCACCGGACCTGGGGCCGGCGGTGGGGAGGACACGGCCGAGGCTTGTGCCTGTTTCCTGAGCGGAAAGGTCACCCCTTCCCATCCCTGATAAAATTAAAAGGTTTTTTTTTTTTTTATTCCGGCAGGTCGGCAGGGGTCACAACCAACCAAGAACCCCCATCCTGTGGCTCAGTGGCCTTTGGTATACGCACCAAAGGCGCCACAGGACAGATAGCGCAAAAATAGTCCAGGAAGATGGAAATTGGATGAAAGGCCGTCGCTTGCATACTTACCCCCTAACAGCAGCTCCGGCACAGCCTTCACCTCACCCCAGAGTTCTGTAGCGCCAGAGGTGCCTGTGCAGATGTCACATCACATGTGCATCAGCTTTGGTGCTCACCACCTGAAGTGTATCCAGACACCCACCTGCCAGCCCGGCACAGCAGACCAGGACCAGGCTCCCTGGCGAGGAACAAGGTGCCCCAGGACCAGCCCTGTGCTGGGAGGCAACCAGAGATGCGGGCATCCTTGCCTCAGGTCAGCCACGCAGATGGCAAGCAAGAGCACACTTGGTGGGACGTGGGCTGCTCATGTGGCATAAGCTGCTTCTGGGGCAATGGGAGGAGTTGTCACCTTGGATCTCTAGGGGGGACGGAGCCAAGTGCATCTTCACAGAAGGGGTTCGCTGGATTTCACTTCTGGGTGCAACTGTATCAGAAATACAGAAACAGTGAAGAAAGTCATGGAACCTTGCAAGACAGGGTTGAAAGAAACCTTGAGACATCATCCCCCCAAGAAGGACAAGAGCAACTTTATCAAGAGGGAGAAGGAAAGATTAAAACTTCAATACATATGAACTGGATAAACGAAGGATAATCAAGTTTGAGAGGAAGAAGGTAAGATAATGCTATATAGGTATTCCAGGCATAAACACTCTAGAGGGAAAAAATCTTATTAATGCTGAGCATGGGGATTTAAGAAAGGGCAATGGAAAGAAAATATGAAAGAGAAATGCTGGGCTGTTAAATAAGGAGACTTCTGACACAGTGGAACATCTAAAGGGTACAAGATAATATCCCAAGTGAATGTGTTACAGGACACATTACTCAACTTTTTTAAAAAGCTCAGCTTTTTCGTGTGGGACGAATGGTCAGCTCCTTAGGGATACCCACCATGCTGCCTTTGTCTCTAGGGTTTTAGTTCCTCATCTGCAATATGCAGATGACCGTGTTTCCTTTCTTTTCCTTTTGGTGTGACCGCCTTACACCGCAAGATTTTCACTGAACTCTTTTTGTCTTTTGAAATAACTACATCTTGGCTGGAGCTGTAATGCTACCGGGGTAGTACAAGTACCGAGTTCATAAAATGCAGATGGGACTCCAAACAACAACTTTGCTCAGTAGTTTATCCTCCTCTTTGCAAAGGAGGGCTAGATTCTGGAGGCAGGCGGTTAGGTGCTTACGTCAGATTCTTGGAGACGTCAAAATCATCATATTTTTTCTAATCCTCTTGCTGGATATTAGTATTTCCTTTGTAGGCAGGCGTAATTCCACGCAGACTTGTTGTTCAGCTGCTTCTCACACTCGAGCATTCGTGCGTTGCCATCCTCCTTCCTTGGCTTGTCAGCTCTCGAGAAAGTGGTACCCAACCTAGCAGTGTCAGGCATGGCAGTAGCAATGGCATGGCGCTGTACTGAGCTATGTCTGATACCTCCGTACTTGTCAGCAAAATAGTGCACCATCATTTCTAAGCCCAAAATGTGACTGATTGTGTAACGTGTGCAATCTGTTCTGAACAGGTTTTGAATTCTGCGTGTTTAATTTGCATGTACTTATGCACAAGGGCATCCCTGAGTAATTAAAAATATATAGCCTCTCCGTGTTTGATGTTCTGTCACTGGCAGAATCTGAGCCAACACAGAAATCACAAGTTAAAAAGCAAATATATTGCCAAAGCTGTCCTGAGTTGAGAAAGCTGATTTAAACAAGGAAGTAAACATAAAAACCATCTTAGTTTTCAGATGTCTTATTAGTAAGCAGCAGGGAAGAAGGAAATCGATCTTTGCCAAGTGAAGAGAGATAACAGTGACAGAAAAATCATTTTAATTTCCACCTTGTAAGCTGATATTAAATTAAACAGGAATACTAATACATGTAGCTTTTAGTTTTCTATTTCTCATTTCCCTTTGAAAATGTGCTGCAGCAAATACACATTTGCAAGGAAGGACGTGCACAAAAGATGGGTGAAAAGACCCACAATCACAAGCTAGTGCAGGCAGCCTTAAATTCCCAAATTAAATCCCGTGCTAATGTAGCGAATGCTTATGCAACAGAGATGGCACGAGGAGACCGGGCTCCTTCTGGTTAAATTCACAGGCGACCTTAGCCAGTATGAAATTATCACGGCTCCCTCTGGGCTGTCCAGTCCTCCTGCCAGGGTGTTCATTCGGAGCAGCTATAACCTATTGGAAAAGCAGGGTCGGTTTTGTATTCCCAGGCTTGGCCAGTTTATGTCACTACAGACTCCACTAATGGGGACAAATCCTGCCAGCTCACAGCACATCCCTGCTCTGGGAGGGGAGCCGAAGCCATCGAATCCCCAGGAATGGACCGCGGTGGTTGAGAAGGGAACAAACAGTGGTTTGTGGTGGTAGGTAAGGCTTGTGCCGTCAGAGTTGGCTGCTTGTTGGAATCTTAACTATTAATCCTCTCCCACCATAAACCTGAGACCAGCAGCAATACAAACCCACCATATTTCCTTCTTGCAGTGAAGGTGGGGGCAGATCAGGCAGAAGTCTGATGAGTTCAGGTTGAAATAAATAACACTTTTCAATTCCTTTACCAATGAAAACACCCAGCCACCCTAATCCCTTTCTTTTTTAGGGCAGCTGCTTTTCGGGGGCGTCAGTGAAGGGCTTGTGATTTACACTGGTGTCAGCTGGAGGAGATTCCAGTCCAGAAATTCAAACACAGATTGATCATTTCTATATATGATCTTTCATTACATGTCCAGTTTTCAATGGTTTCGTGGGAATTTGAGATGTAAAAATACAAGGAGCTATATTCTGGTTTATCAGAATGATTTTGAGACTCCCAGAACAATTCCTTAGAGAAGGAGTGTCAGAACCATGTCTAAGATGCCCAGTGAATGCACATGGCCAACTGTTCCTGGAATGTGTTTGCACTAAAGAGCGCCACACGTTTCAAATACTAAAGGCAACTGTCACCAAGCGATCTTGAGTATGGCGATTTGTCTGGCATTGCTGCACAGTACTCAATGCACATTAATTTAGCCTAACTCTCTGCCTATTGTCTTAAAAATAGGTACATTCAGTATTTTTTTGCTGTAGAAGTTTTATCACCGCCTTCAGCAAAACCAGAATTTTACCCGATTACATGAAAATACAATGAAATTAGTGAAAATTTGAGTCTAGTCTAATAAAAGACTGTATGACTATGAACAGAGTCATAGGAAAATACGTTGTTTAAGGGGCTGATGATGTGTTTCAGAGCCTCTACCTCTAGAGCATCTTTCAAACAATTTTCAAGCCAGAAGTGACCGTGACTGCCTGGCAGCAGACTTTGTAGCTTTAGTGATTTTCTGAGTGGACGTAAGTCTATATCATAAAAACACTGATGCAAGTGGCACTAATTAGATTGGACAAATCCATAGATTACATGTTGGGCCTCAAATACTGCTTTTTAGGCCAAAAAGTGCAGCTGCCGAGACAGTATCTCTTCTGTGAATTAGAGTTATCAGTCATCCCACATTTCACAACGATGGGCACAGCATAAAAGCCCGGGCAGACGTGAACATGCGGCATGAAGAGCAATCAAACACGCAAAACAAATCTCCCTCTCAAAAGAGGGAGCCAGAAAACAAGGTCTCAGTGATGGTAATTAACGGACCTCCCTTTGGTCAGCTATTTGGATGACCCAAAGTCATGAGAAAACTCGAAATATTAGAGTTCATAACCCATCCGCATTATTCAGAAGATGCAGCTTAATGTAAGGGGGTGTAAAACTTTACAGTTTGGAAAGACTGAGAGTAAGGAGAGGTATCGAGTAATGGTCATTTATGGAGAAAAAAAAAAAGCTTATTGGCCACAGTAAAGAACAGATTAAATGAGTCCTCCACACAACACAGCTTTGAAAAAAAGATGTTCTTTATAGAATACTCGAGAGTAGAAATGCAGGAAGGAGACAGAAGTTACATATTGTCATGCTGCATCACGTCAGTAATACCCTCCTGGGGTACTGGAGTTCCACTTTCCAGGTTAGAGTGTTTGGGAAAAATAAAGGCAAGAAAAAGCGACTAAAACAACACAGGGCTGTAAGAATGGATCTTTATCAAATCAAAGGCTCAAATCAGAACAGAAAATCAGGTCACTCTACTTTGCCAGACTCTCTTGAAACTGCGGATACAAGCCCTCCGACCTTTCCACGGGAGATGACAAATGAGGATGGCCAATTCTGTTTGCCTTTGGGTTTACTCGGAGGCCCCTCAGGCATCTTGTGGGGGCATCTGGCTTATGGCACAGGCAATTACATTTGGGGCGGTGTTTGTGCTATTCCCTCACACACTTGCTGCCGGGGCTGCCCTTGCGCTGCTCCTGATCCAAACCTGACACCCCATCCCAGAAAAAGAGGGAAAGGAGTTCATGTGGCGGTGCGGGGACCAGCACGGCCTGGCCGTAGGGACCATGTTCACTCTTTTTCCCAGACTGAATTTCATCCTGTACCTAGCTAAGGCTGTGGTTGATCCCAGCTGGATTTATTCTTGATGTCAGTGTCCGCCAGAGTGGCTCGTGGCGTTAATAACAGACCACGAGAGCAAGTTATATGGCCCCATGGTTATGCAGTGGCATTGGGATTCAGGAAAGTTCAGTCCTGCTCCTGCCTGTAGCACTGATTCGCTATCCAAGTTTGGGTGATTTACTTAATTCTTCTGTCCAGGAGGAGTAGAAAGTGGACATGATTGCATTGCTGTATGGTTGTGAGTATAACTTTGCTAAATACGGCACATTCTTGAATATCAGCCCTTTTCAGATTTCAGCCGCCTGTTATTGGAGCTCAGGGAGCAGGAACATGTGGTCTGACAGACATGCTTCCCTGACTAGAAAAGTCAAGCTGTTTAGAGAATGAAGGTACGCTTCAAATTGCCACTTGCGCAAACCCCAGCTGCACTTTTGTTCTTCGGTTTTATCTACGGGAATTTGAAAACATGGAATAAACTCAGCAAGTGAGTTAAGGAAAAGGAGGGACAAAGGAGGTATCTCTGACCTAATTGTCCATCAACACTTTTGATACTTGTCTTTCGGATCAGAGGACAGAGCAGAGCATATGTTAAGCACATGTCCGTCCAAAGAGGTAGTTAATATAGCTCAGCTATGTTTCCATCAGGTTTCAAAAAATAATTATTTTCATGCCTTCTCCTTCCTACCTGGTACAATTGTGGAGAAGTCTATACATAAAGATTTTTCTGTTTGTCTCTTTTCAGGTATGCTAACCAGTCTTTTGTCCTTTAGGGCAGGAAGAGAGAACTAAGTCAATTAATCCCTTCCCTTCCCTTCCCTTCCCTTCCCTTCCCTTCCCTTCCCTTCCCTTCCCTTCCCTTCCCTTCCCTTCCCTTCCCTTCCCTTCCCTTCCCTTCCCTTCCCTTCCCTTCCCTTCCCTTCCCTTCCCTTCCCTTCCCTTCCCTTCCCTTCCCTTCCCTTCCCTTCCCTTCCCTTCCCTTCCCTTCCCTTCCCTTCCCTTCCCTTCCCTTCCCTTCCCTTCCCTTCCCTTCCCTTCCCTTCCCTTCCCTTCCCTTCCCTTCCCTTCCCTTCCCTTCCCTTCCCTTCCCTTCCCTTCCCTTCCCTTCCCTTCCCTTCCCTTCCCTTCCCTTCCCTTCCCTTCCCTTCCCTTCCCTTCCCTTCCCTTCCCTTCCCTTCCCTTCCCTTCCCTTCCCTCCCCTCCCCTCCCCTCCCCTCCCCTCCCCTCCCCTCCCCTCCCCTCCCCTCCCCTCCCCTCCCCTCCCCTTCCCTTCCCTTCCCTTCCCTTCCCTTCCCTTCCCTTCCCTTCCCTTCCCTTCCCTTCCCTTCCCTTCCCTTCCCTTCCCTTCCCTTCCCTTCCCTTCCCTTCCCTTCCCTTCCCTTCCCTTCCCTTCCCTTCCCTTCCCTTCCCTTCCCTTCCCTTCCCTTCCCTTCCCTTTCCAGCTTAACTCATCCTACACACTCCTACATGAGCATTCTACCAATACCTTGACTTATGGATTTTTTATTTGTGTTGAAGTATAAGCTGTCTTTTTATACCACATGTTTGGAATGAAAAATCTTTACTGGGAAGCAAAACCAGAGGCAAACTATTTGCAAAAAGTCTAGGAATTGCCTGACATCATACCAAGGAGTTCAGTGGAAGAGCTGGAAGGGAAGGCTTTCTGTTCTTGCATGCATCTTTAGAGAACCACTTCTGAGGTAAAGATTTGGGTATTGGACGTCAAAACAGGATCCATTCACCTTAAAATCATTTTCTCTAGCCAGTGGCCACACAACAGGACTTCGGGACTAATAGCCCCACTCACCAGTACCACTAGATAAACAGTTTTGCGGTGACGGAGATTGCCTCCAACAATCAAGCTGTCATTTAAAGAGCAGAAAGGTGTCCTGAACAAAAATGATAGCTCACATGCAAGGTGAAAGAGATCGATATGACCAAGAGAAGGCTCTATCGTGGGTCTATTTAAAGATGAAGAGAGATGTGTTCTGCAGGGAGTGAACCAGTTTTATCTTCCATCTATCTCTTGCTAATAGTGAAGAGAAGTTAGACATGGTCACTGCTAAAGGCCGTTACCCTTTAATTGCATATTTTCTTCTGCAGAATTCTTCATTTTGTAAGAGTCACCTGTTTATGTTTGACTTGCTCCTCTGTGCCTGTTAATAAGTCAAACTGGCCAGCTAAGGGACGTGAATCCCAAGCTCACTCCAGGAGCAGAGAAGTACCTCTGGTTTTGGTGGGTGCTGGCGATACATCGTGCTTTCTGCTCCGTGTAGCGGGGTGGGGTTGGTGGTCCCTCGTCAGGGAGGTCCCTCAGCGGGTCCCTCCCGTTGTTTCGAGCATTTTGCCAACCGATAGCAAAAGGCAGTCTGTGTTTGAAGTGTAGTCGGAGGGAAGCTGCAACGCGTGTGTGACAAGGAAAGCGTTGGGGAAAGTAGGTCAGGGCCGGCCATGCCGGAACCACTTGTTTAAACGAATGTGCAGGATTACCAGGTTTTGAACAGATCAGTCCCGAGCGAAGCATGTAACTCAGTTGAGCAGCTTTGTTCATCACAGCGTGGCAGGGTCCTCGCAAAGCACCTATGTTTAATAGTGGACACGCAGCCATTGTCAGGATGAGGCCTTAATGAAGATTAATGGGGGGAGACTTGCTAAATAGGAGACTGCATTTATTCAGAGCAAATAAAAGTTTGGTTTTAAGAAGTACGATGAATCCGGCTAATTGAATTTATTCCCACATAATTACTAGCAGAAATTTCTAACATCCTATAAACTATTGTGAGACCAGGAGAAAATAATTTTTTGATGAAATGTAGAAGCCCTTCAGATTCAAGTTTGACCCAAGTATAGCACTTAGAATGCCTGATCTGTCTTTAAGGATTGTGTTATTATTCCTCTTCATTGCTATAGGCTGCACTGTGCTGCAGTAGGGGTGTGTTTTCTGAAATAGATATTCAAAAAGAAACCATATTGGGATACACTGTACAGGCACTGAGCACTTTTCCAAAAGGATAGACAAAGAACTTCAGAGAAGTGTATTTATGTCCTCTTCAAAGCACCGTGTCCAAATCAGGTGAATGAAAGAAAGAGAGCGGTGCAGCAGGATCAGTGACAGAGCGGGATTTTGGCTGTGTGAATGCTATTATTTTTCTTATCGAGATCACCCTGTTTTCCTCCCGAGCCCTGAGCACCTGCCCTGGCTGTCTTCTCGGGCTCTCCCTTTCCAAGAGGCGGCTCAGCTCTGGGCGCGCGGGTCAGATGGAAGCGGAGGAGATACAGCCAGAAGGTTCGCGTGCCTGCAGCCGCCTGAGAAGCAGCAGCATCCTGCGGTTCCTCGCCAGCGTTTTGTGAAACGAGCACATTTTGCTGCACAACAGAGCTTGTCACCCACATTTTGACAAAGCTAGTCACAACAGCTCGACACTTTTAATTGAACTTCATGGAAATCTCAGTAGTTAAGATTGATTTTCTGTCTTTTAACCACACTGTACTTTAGGGAAATACTGAATCGTGGATAAGAGAACATTTTTGCCCCTTCAGGGGCATGGACACTGGGAAGCCGGAGGGGAGTTAGGGGGTTGTATAGTGGATAGTTGAGAAGTTTCTGCTGGAAAAACTTCCAATGAAAAACACTCATCTCCTAAAAACAAATTCTGGATGGAGAAATTTCAGATTTGAAGAGAGCTTTTTGTTTTACACTGGAAAAATTGGCATGATGCTTCTTTGATGCGTAGCTAGATGAACCTTACCAGCTGTGTTCTCTGCCCACAGGACTTTATCAGAGGCTCACCATGCAGCACCAAGCGCTTCAGCTCTCCATCGTCTTGACCCTTCTCCTGCTTGCTTCTCTCAGGTATCTTGGCAAACAGGGTAAGACTGCCCGAACCGTCATTCTCCCTCTTGGAGCTTAAATCAGACCTATGCTCATCTATTTTGTGTAATGTCACCTTGAAGTTCAATGGGGAGAGGTAGGATGCACCAGACTCGGGTTCAGTTTCCTACTCTGCTGCAGACTCCCTGGATAGCACTAAAGAAGCCACTTAGCCTGAAGGCATAAAATAGGGATAATAATGACTCTCTCTATTAGAGTTAGGGGTCTCGGGACAAGTACAGTAGAGGCTATGAGCAGCCATATATGACAGAGAACGGAGCATATCCATACCATAGATATATAGTATCATCTGAAAGAGGAACAGACTCACAGAACAGAACTTGAAAACTGCTTACACCTGCTGTAGTCGTTAAGGCCATCCCGAAGGCAGGTGAGGGGAAGTTAAAAATAAGATGTGCTCCTGAAGCTCCGGCTTTTTATGACCTCTGCATCTGAAACAGGTTGTGGAAGCTACAGCTGCGGGTAGTGCGTGTTGCCCAGTATGACCAGAACAATCCTGGTCTATGGTGTCGGTGTCAAGAAGGAAAGGTCAGATTCTGACCTGTGACACATTTCTTATGTCAGTGGCAGGTTTTGGATGGTTCCTGTGGGAAAAAATTAAAAGCTTAAGAGATCATCCTGATCACAAAACTTTCCTCTGGGGTAACGTGCAGAGCAGAAGACTATGGAAGTGAGGGAGAAACCTTCAGGGTTGGGGAGAGAGACTCTTCTTACATTGCAGCAGTCCACACTAGTACAAGTAGTGTGTAAAATTAAAGCCTGTCCAATAATGAGGCCAGCTGATTTCAACACAGAAACAAAACTGCTAGTTCTCATGGCTCACAGGCACTGCATATTATTTATTTTAGCACAAGACGCTAAATGGTGTTTACTTTGGGCACAAAAGAGTACGGGTTTTTAAAAGTCTGAAAATGGAACAGACTTTCAGACTGTTCAAGTGTTTGCAAAAGGTTTTGTTGCAAAACCTGGAACTAGGCAGAACGATATTCAAACACAAAATAAAAAACACCTTTCAGTATCATACCTCAATGGTTATGAAACCATCATACTTTTGTATCAAGGATGAATCTAGGAGATAGGCTAAGCTTTATTGAAATGGTCAATTACAAAAGTGTCGTGTTTGACTTCATCAAAGATAAAAATAGCAGGGTTTAATCACAGCTGAATTGACTAAATTGAGTCAATCATTTCTCTTAAATAAGGTGTAGAGTCTAACAGGAACCAGTTCAGACTCTTTCCTTCCATATATATCTGGACAATCTCTGCTAATTTCTGGTAATTGTCTATACAACATTGTTTTCCTCTTTCCCATTTTGCCAACCACAGCCATTTATTGGCAAAAATATTGACATTGCTGAGTTCCTGCACCTAATGAACAATTGGTGTAAGAGCCAATAGCCTTGAAGATATGTACCCATCATTCTGCCCTTGGCTTGTACCTTGCACTTTACACAGGGTTGTCTTGATCCTTCCCCTTGTGTTGGAATTGGGAGAGCTACCCCAAAACTTTGTAAGAATGTATACATTAAGTACGAAATCAAAAGAAGAGTAGAAACTAGAACCAGAAAGCGGCAGAAAATCAGGTTACAAACATTTTGCTATTTCCATTTGTGTTACGCCTTTGTGTCTGCATGGCCAATTTTGCAGCTGAATCCTGCGCCATTGATGTTGGTGGACTTTCATCATTAATGGAAGCAAGGTCAAGCACTTGCTGGAATTTTCTGGGTTTTATGTATTGGTCTTAAATGCTTTATCTGCTCTGCTTCTCTATTTCCATAACTATTTCTCTGTCAGTCTGGTTATTTATGTTGACCCCAGTGATGTAGCGTTCAGCTGCCTCCAAAGTTTGCAGCTTGATCTCGGTAATGTGTTAAGCTGATGGAAACTTAGTTGTACAAGCAGGTTGCTGAGTAATAGTAGTTTTGAAAGCATGTAATAAGCTTTCTAGTTGGATACAAATGAATTCTATCAAGAGGAGAGAGCTCTCGGCAGGGAAAAATACCTGCATAGTACAGTACTAATAATTCCTAAGGGTGCCTGCTGGGTTATTTTTTTCATTCATTTCTTCTTGTCTGAGAGCTCCACCTAATGGGACCGAAAGGAAGGTATCAACCTTTTATATTTTCCATTGAAATACCTCTGTTTATTTCTATGCTGGTGTTTGTGTGTCATGTTTGTGTGGAGGGAGGGTGTGGGAAGAGGTGCATCTTTTGACTTCTGGAGTAAAGGATAATTAGCGAACAGAAATTCTGTATTATGTTGTCTCCTATTTTAATAACGCAGAGTTTGAACATACTGCAATTTCTATAAAGGCAAATTTAACGTAGATCAACTAAATGTCTCCCAACTTTTGCACTCAATTCGCTTAGCTGCAAGATCTATTATCTTGCACAGACAGGGCTTCTTACCTGTGCATACCACTACTGCGTTATCACTGCAGCACTCTTCATGGGTACAAAATACAGCTTGCAGGATCAGGGTCCAAAGCTGCAGAGAGAATGAATTAGACCGTAGGACTACTGTTATTCACACGAACTAATGGGAGAATGGTATTATTACCACTCTGAGGACATCGGTGACAAAGCATTCCTAAAGATGAAATTTCCACAGTCAGTATTGCCACCTGCGAACATTCAGAAATAATGAGTCAGTGTCCCTTCGCCCCTGCCAAAGTGATGTATAATCATAAAAATAATGTCTGCTTTTTTTAACAATTGATTCCATATTTATGATTTTTTTATTTTTGCCAAAATAATGTTTTCAAGCTTTTCTTTGCAACAAGGAGGGGTAGAAATTCCCCCTTTTTGCAGCGAAAGCTGAGATCCTCACAGTAACCAAGATCCTTTAGTATCCAAGACCTGAGGAACGTGATGTAGAACACCCTTAGACTTGCAACCTATAACAAACAAGGCAATTGTGTGTAATATTCTTAACAGCATACTCACATAACTGATGAGGTATTATTTTGCCTCAGCATAGAGAGTTGGTGGAAGATGTAACAGGGCCAGCAAGAAAAGCAAAGCAACACGAATCCTTGAAAATGCAGTGAGGATGCTGTTTGTTGGGGAATAGCCCCTTTCTGGTGCCTGGCAGACTAGGAACAATTTACTCTTCAAAGTCTAAATATAAGCCAAAAGAGGATGCTAGGCCAGAAAAAGGGCTGTGGGCACTGGCAGGTATGTAAGGAAATAGAGACAAAATGCTATCAGCAGGCAGGCAGCTTCTCCCGGTGTGGAGAGAGAGCAGCTGAGTCAGATGCTCTGGATTCAAGGTTGTAATGAATGGCTGGAGGTCAGGTAAAGGAAAACATATCTAGACTCTTCCGTTGTTTTAAACACCACATAGGTATTCCAGGACTCATACAGTAGTAGCGTTATGGTATTGATATTGTTACAAATATTGTATTAGAAGCCCTGGTAAACTGCCTCAATCCAACAAGAAAACAAGCACTCCAATAAAATCCCTGCACGGCTCGGTAGAAAAGGTAAGGAGGCCACACCAGGGAAAATTCCAGCTTCCAAGTGAAGTGGCTCGATTCTGGGGATGTATGAGAGGGAGCGGACTGTGGAAAATGGTAGGCTCACGTACTTGCCCAAAATAATATGTGCTGCTGCCACTGCTGGAGTCAGAATACTGGTTGGAGGGACCATTGGTGTGTTTCTTATGTCCCTGTTAAATCTTGTGGTTTGTACCCATGGATAAGTGGAAAAATAAGACTTTGATCTGAAGGTGTTCCTTATGCATCTCTGTAAATTTGTACTTTTGTGGCAAACTCAAAAATGACAAATACAGCCATGCTTGCACTTTTAATGTGGTGAAGAAGAAAACCCAAAGTTGGGAGTCTCCCAGAACACCACTGCTCGCCATTACTTCTTCCCTCGGGCTGGGGCCAGGGGCAGCTGCTTGGCTCAGCCGTCCCAGGCCAAAAAGCTGTGAGGAAGCAAAGGGCTATAAGGACTATGAGCCTTCTGCTTGGCAAGGAGGCATAGCTGATCCCTAGAAACGAGTAAGCTGACACCTACTCCTAGCAATAGATAAATTTTGAAGAGTCCTGCACCTCCTGTGCAGCAGAACCAAACAAGCGAGAAGGGGCTTTGCCTTCAGTTTATCTGGTAGGAGTCTTGGTGACTGATCCCACAAATACTGCTCTTGTTTCAGGCCTGTAACTTCCATCACCCAGTATCTTGCTGTTCAGCCCATAGGCGGTACTGAGTAAGACGGTGGCCGGAGCGATACATATCGCAAACATAAATATACAGCTGATTATAAATGTTGGAGTTTAAATGAGATCTGTATTTTAAAAGTTTAAACAAGTAAACATTTTTTTAATAAATACAAATATTTAATCCTGAACTTAAGTATAGCACATCATTGCATCTGAAAGGGATTGTCAATTGGCCTAAACAGATTGAACGTGTTTCCTGAGGAAATTGATGGTTCAACTGTGAAGTTATTACATAAAGTCTGTGTAACATCTCATGCTCTGGTTGTGTTACATCCTGATTTGTCAAGTGGACACTTAAGAGAGACACTAGAAAAGCTAGTATTTCATTCAACAGTATTTACTGAATTAAATGAAAACTGAAGCAGGCCATGGGAAGTACAGCGCTTTTTTAAATAAAACTTTGATTGTATTAATTCAGCTACAACACATCTCGGACTGTGTTATTTTCATTTCTGGATTACTTTATTCCTTATAAAGAGCAACAATGACTGGGCTTCACCTCATTAACTTTAGGTGTCTGTAGTATTATGACCATGTCTGAAGCCCATCTGAACTCCCTTTGCAATTAATGCAGGGAAATAGGCGCTTTCTGGCGTATCATTCTTTTCAGAGAGCAGCTTTAGCATGAGATGAGTCACCTGGTAGAAGTGTCTGTTTCAGCAAATGATAAATGGAGTCTAGACAGATAGTTCAGATGTATATGTCCACCCTTGGTCTGATGAATCACGCTCCTGATGCCTACACTAGATTGCCATAAACAGAGCAGCGTGACGGTTTCAGGTGGCTGACTTCCAACTGGGTATAACTGAGAAGCCAAGGGATAAAGCAGTCTCTGCTTGGGAGGGAAAAAGCCATGAGAAGTCTGGAGAGAAGGGATGGTGAGTAAGATTTGCTGAGATTTACTTCTCAGTTGTTTTCCCTCCCAACTCCATGAATCCTACTGTCAGTGGTAGCTGGTCTGTGAGGGACCATGGTCAGGCTGATTCCATTCCCCTGGCCCATAAGTTCCTCAGGACCCAGCAGAGCTCTCATCCTGACTCCCCTGTGGGGTTTCTCCTCAAGTGGAAGGCAGAGAGAAGTTTCTGTTGGAAAGGCAGTTGTGGTTGACTGCGGTTAAGATCCTGATTCAGTGCTCCAGCTGGAGTCCCATAGGGCATGCATTAGAAGTGGCAGATGATGCAGAACTCATTTCATGTGATTCCTGTCTGTCGTGGTTTAGCCCCAGCCGGCAGCTAGGGCCACCCAGCTCTTGCTCACTCCCCCCAGTTGGGATGGGGAAGGGAATTGGAAGAGTAAAAGTGAGAAAACTCGTGGGTTGAGATAAAGACAGTTTAATAGGTAAAGCAAAAGCCATGCACACAAAGCAAAGCAAAGCAAGGAATTCATTCCCTGCTTCCCATGGGCAGGCAGGTGTTCAGCCATCTCCAGGAAAGCAGGGCTCCATCACGGTAACAGTTACTTGGGAAGACAAACGTCATCACCCTGAACGTCATCACCCTTCTTTCTTCACCCAGCTTTATATGCTGAGCATGATGTCATATGGTATGGAATATCCCTCTGGTCAGTTGGGGTCAGCTGTCCTAGCTGTGTCCAGTCCCAACTCCTTGTGCACCCCCAGCCTGCTCGCTGGTGGCGTGGGGTGAGGAGCAGAAAAGGCCTTGACTGCTCAGCAACAACCAAAACCACCAGTGTGCTATCAACAGTATTTCTCATCGCAAATCCAAAGCATAGTACTATGCCAGCTGCTAGCAAGAAAGTCAATGCTGTCCCAGCTGAAACCGTGACACACTTCAACGTAGCTGGTTTGCACCATGTCACGCACCTTGCTTTTCATGCGTTTTCCCATTTCCCTCCTCTTCCCTGCCCCAATTCCTCCTTCCCTCAGAGTTTGTTTTTCTCCACTGTACGATGTCACTGCCTGGTCTATGCATCGTTTATGTGGCAGCAGAGTCTTTTGGGGTTGTGCTGCAAGAGAGAGACAGTAACTGAAAAATGGTGATCAGCAGCAATTCGAAGGTACAGTTTTTCATGCATGTCAAAGAAAAGATGGTTGAAGGTGCACTGATCTTTTTACCTGTTTTTCTTCTACCAAGGATCTAAAATCAGTAAATGCTCTTATTGTTACTTACAAAAGAGGAAATTAATACAAGTGTGAAGTCAACTGAGTTGTAAAGATTAGACTCGTTCTTTCACCTTCACATAAGTTGTTCGTCGCCTGTTGATTGACATGAAAGGTAGTTTAGCTGTACTGCTGCCCCTAAAGCTTCATCCGTGCTGGGAAGTTAAATACGCAGAGGATTATTCCCTGACAGAGGCCAGCTGGCACTGAACGCCTGCGCCCATTGAGCTTGTGGACACTGACAGCGGGGTGCTTACACGCACCCGGTGTCTCTGGACACATCGGTGGCCAGTGCTGACCCCTGAACCGTGCCTGCAAATTCTTTGGGCACCTGGTCAGGCTAAAGCCCTGCCCTGAAACATGTAAAGATTTAATAACTGAAGCGATGCCTTGAAATATTCCTGAGGTGTGTTTAATGCGAACAGTCCAGATGTGGCCTCGATGTCCAGCCCAGTGTGACTGTCACCTGAGCGCCCTAGTTAGTGCTGGGCCAGGCGGTACAGGGGTGCTCGGCAGCAAGCAGTCACCGGGAAAATAAACCTGTGTTGAAACTATGCTGAATCCTGAAAGCAACTGCTGTCGTTACATTCTTAATCTTGGTATTCAGCTCATAAATTCAAAATTTATGAAGGTCGAACCTTTATAAACAAGTGACACTTTTAACTGAAGAAAAAATTGTGACTGTTTCTTTCTATTGATCAATTTTATAAAATCACCCAATCTTATAATAAAATTTCTAAGCATTTGGGAATGTCTGCAACAAACTATGAACAACCGGTAGATTACTCTGCCAATTGTTTATGGAAAAGGCAGATGTTTAGAATTCTGTACCTGCTCAAATGAATATTAACTATTTTTTGGATAAACTTAGAATCGGAAGAATTTTGTGATTAAACTGATTAAAAGTAACATTACTGCAACACACTTCTGTTAATTAATTTCTGATTTCTTCTAAGCCAATAGATTTGTAGGCTGATCTTTTTAGTTATTTGGAAAGTATCAACTACGCCAAAGACAAAAATTGTCTCTGCTGTGAGAAGTTAAATTATTTCCCTGGCTTAAGTCCAGAGACAATATTTAAATTTGAAATATGCAGATGAGTTAATGAGACTATGTACCACCCCTCTTTAATTGCACATTGTGAACATCTCTAGGGAGAGCTCCAAGGGCTTTTGTACGTGATAGCAGAGGGGAAAGATAGTCTTACATACTATCCCATGAGGACCGAAGAGATGTTTTTGGAGTTATATGCTGTCTCTAACTGCCAAATCAGATTTATAATATCTTTCAGAATGTCGCCTATGAGCTTTGCTTAGCGTGGATGAAAGAGTTCAAAGTAGGAAAATGAAAACATTTGATGCAGTCAAAAAATAAATAATTTTGGATAAAATTGAGGATTGTCCTGATTTCTGCCAAATTAAAAATTGAAAAGAATATTGCTGCCTGGTCGAACAAAACATCTTTCATTTAGAAAAAAAGGTTTTATTAGTTTATGGAACATTTCTGGGGAAGACAAAGGGAGTTTTATTAAAAAATATAAGTAAAGCTCAAAATCAGCAATTTAAGGTGCTATATTGCATGCGTATTGACATTAACTGGAACACTGAAATCGTTGAATGAATCGGGTGATTTGTCCTCCTGGGGATTTTTAAAATCCATAAGGTCTAACATTCTTCCCATGTTGCAATGCAGGTTACTTTGAAGTTTCTTAAATTTCAGGCCCACTCCCATGTACTTCTTTACCAGAAGCAAATCTCTTCTTTGATGCAAACCTCCACGATTCCTGAAATCGATGGTTCTTTTCCTGCCAGTGTAGCACATTATGAAACACCACCAAAGATCTTATTTTACTCCCATTACCTTCAGAAGCATGTCTCCCACTGCCTTTACAGGTGGCAAGATGAGGTGTTGCTACAGAACACAAAATTCTCTTCTGAAAGCAAGATCTGTGCAGACTTCAATAGAAAACTTTTCTGCTAATGGAGCATAGGATTGAGCCCAGTAAGATGATTGCAAGAGTGTGTTTTTCACCTTGATGAAAATAGAAATGATGGAATAGCTTCTCTTAGCTCTTCTTTTGTAGGTAATTTCCTACACTGCAATGATATTTACTTTGGGACTATAATTTAGTAAGCCAGAAATTGTGAAATGTAAATATTAGACCCTAACAGTCTGATTTACTTTGAATGTGTGACAGCAATCGCCTAAGCTCTTCCAACCTCTTAGATGCATCAGGAGTGCTCTTAATTAGACTTAGTCTTTAAAATAAAAGAAACAAGTCTGTTTAATTTTGTAGGGATATAATTTTAGTAGCTAGACAATTATTAGATATTATTCATGCTGTCATTCATATCATTCTTAGCTTGTGGATAAGATCATAGGTTCATGTTCTGTAGTTGTGCTTGATAGTTACTTGCTAGTGTTACTGTTATGATTATTAATAGATCAGTAACAGATGCTGCACTGTGCAGTAGTTGTATGGTATTAGAAGAGGCTTCTGAATAGAGACATGATGCAAATATTTCTTGTTCCTGCCTGAACATCATAGAGAACAGCAGAATTTGGGGGAAAAAGATGACTGAGAATGGACAGACCCTGGATGGTATACTACAGAAGCCTGCAAGGTGAGAATTTCCTAGGGAAACTAATAGGATTTCACTAGTGGCTTTAATAGATTTAGAGAAAAGCCAACAGCAAACACCGCTGGAAGACCTGGATGGGGGAGCCCAGGCAGATTTGGCCAAGTCTGCCGTCACCTCTGTCCCTCAGCAGACCACTCACCCCGTTGACTCCTGAGTCACGTTCCCCAAACCCATTGGACGCAGCCCTCGGAAGCGGTTTCTTTCCCATTCCATGGCTCGATGCACCTGCTGGAGGTAGATCTTTTGACTTGCTGATCAGTCATAGGCAGTATCTCAAGTCACAGAGTGAAGAGAGCGCTCCAGAGCCCAGCTCCCTGCTACAGGCCCCCCCTCGGGGTGGCACATCCCCCAGCAGCAGCAGCAGAGCTCCTTTCCCTCACAGGGGGACACGATGCTGCAGGAGCAGCTCCTCCCTTCTTGGAGAGGAAAGTCCTGCACGGTGCAGCTGCTGCACATGGTGGTGGTAATTCAGTTCTGCAGAAGACTTTGGTCTTAACGAAACTATTTTTGCAATCTAGGCACTAGGTTGAAACAGAAGGCAGCTGTGGCTTTGATGCAGTAGATGACAAGTGTCAACACAGAGGAGGGCTTGTGTTTCTGGGCCTGTATTTCAGGGTCACAGGTTTTCAGCTTCAGCCCAGCTGGGCATTCTAGTTTTAATGTGAAAGCACTTAGATTCAATTAGGCCAAACTATAGGAAATCATTAAGAGCTTAAAGATTTCTAAATTAGATCTAGCTGAAGGGTGAAACATACATTTTCGCAGAGCGGGCACAGCGGCTGCCGGGGGAAGTCTGGCGGGGCCGTTCCAGCTCCCTGCTAGTGACTCCCTTCTGACAGGAGGGAAAAAAGTTTAGCCGACTTGAGGCATTATATAAGATCAAAAATAGGGTTAGAATGAAATTACAATTACAAAGTGCTAATTGAAGCACAGGCGCAGTGACTCCCACAGCTAATTAGGAAAGCACAGGATGCCTGTGTGCCAGTCTCTCACTCAGGATGGGATTTGCCCCAGTTCTGGTTCTTTGCGTCACTTGATTTCCACTCAGAGCAGCTACTGGCAGGTGGAGAGGTGTTTGGCTAATACAATTTCCCACCTTGGTATTTTAACTTAAAATACTTCAGGGAGAGGAGTGCTTACCAACATGCAGTATTGTTCTGTGAGAGATTATTCAGATTAAGACACTGCTTTACTGCAATTTGGTGCCAGGTGAATGAGAAATGTTCTGCAATTATACATAGGCACATCAGAGCTTGAATGCTTCCAAGACAAAAAAAAACAACAACCCACAAAGCAAAAAGATTGTTGGCCAGGCAGCAACTAAAGAATATTAACAACAATATTAAATAATTATTTCAGCTGTATCCAGTATGGAAAATTAAGCTTCCCTTCTTTTTTATATACTTTTAGTAGATATTAGCTCTGTTCTATATAGTGTAATATACTTTGAACAACAAAATAAAAAGCACTGCAAAACTCATTGTTACCTTTCTAAAGCTTTTATTTCTCTTATAATGTAGATACTGTAAAAAGTAATCATATGCTATTATGGCTGATTTATTCATATTTGTACAGTTCTTTAAAAAGGTAGGAAATGGCTGTGTTATCATTGCAATTTTTGGCTATTTTTACTATTCTTCTACATTTGTCAATTTAGCACGGAGCGGAGCAGACAATGCCACTTGCTAAATAACAACACTTCTCTACTAAAAGCAGGAAATGGGAGGAAGGAAAGCTTGCGTTAGAGGGCTAGTTACCGAGGAAAAAATAAATCACAGCACAATTTCACCCACTATTATTTAGTTTGAAATAAAACTAAAATCCTTTACCATTTCTGGGCTTTGGTAATATGTATACGTACATAAGTATTATGTACACGTAGGTATGCACAAAACTGAAGCGTGTGTTACCTGCCACTGCCTGAGAATGAAACCTATCAATGCATATTGATGCTGACATGGAAGGAGGTGAAAGTGGGAGGAATTTCACCCACTGGCATCATTAACTCGTTGAATTTTCCAGTTCAGTAATGGGAAAAGTGTTAGAACAGGAACACACTAAATACTTGTTAGCCATTTACACAATTTCTACCAACTCATTTTCTGGCAGGTATCACAGGTCTATGTTGGTTTTCTTAGTGTGTTACCCATAATTAAAACTGATTTCCATCCCCCCTTTTATAAATCATGCTTACAAAAAATAAGAAACTGACTATTATCCTCTTGTTGAAATTATGGGATTGAGAGAGCGGAGATTGCTTGTAAAATGGATGCTATGAATATGTGAGAGGGACAACCGAATGCCTGAATGACATTGATATATTTGCCAACGCAGTTTTTATTTCCATCAGTACTTATAAATATTAAATATTTATAAACTATTAAATCAATATTGGAAAAACACTGTGCAGCTCAAGGAAAAATGAGAACAGCTTCTTCTATCAGAGGCTTATTTAACATAGCACAGGTCTATTGCAGCTCTCCTCAGGAAAAGAACTGAATAAAATGATGTAACAGTGATATCAGAGACATGCGCAGAATCAAGTTTTCTAGGTATGTATCTTTAACAGCATCTAGGGACCCAAGCCATAGACCAAACTGTGAGTAGATTAGGAGCCGTATAGAGTTTGAAGACTGTTCCTTATCCAAAAAATTAGGAAATGTCTATGCTAGAGGGGATACAGCAAGGCTATTAGACTCGAGTAGACTTCTTTATGCAATGCCTTGTAAGATAAGCATTTGTAAGGTACAGGTTTTTGACTATGTTAGGCCAAAAAGTGATGACAAAGGAACAGGCAAGAGAAGGGTGGTGGAAGGAACAAATGCTGCTTCTTGCAGAGGAAAAGGACCTTGCGTGTGTGTGGCTTTATGCCTGAAGATTAGAGAGAATTGGCCCAAAGGGCACAGGCCCTTCGGGGTGTTTCTTCAAACTTAAAAGAATTTTAGGAGTCTGTCTAAAAGAATGAAAAGAATTTTTTCTTTAGCAAGTTTCTTTTAGGAAATTGAATAATAGTAGAAATTCAAGCATCATCAAATTATCTCAGCATAATTAGCTGCCTCGAGACCTTCAGCATTTATTTGGTTGCCTATCATAATTTCCAGAAAGATAGGATAAAAAACAGGCTTCCTTAAGCAAACTCAAGCAATGCCAAGTAAAGGAAATGTTAGGCAGAAATGTAATTATGAACTCAATCATATTACTCTAAATATACATTGAATAAAAACATGTAAAGTTAGAACAGGGGACCAAAACAGGCCAACAAACCAAAACAAAAATACAAGTAAATATGGTTGCTAGTGTCCTCACATGCTTGTGAGAATTACAGATTTCCTTTTTGTCCTATCAGAGAAACAAAGAAAGAAAACTCATCATCTTAATCGCCACATTTACGAGTTAGGACTTTAAAGCTCATAGTATTTCTCACAAGCTGGACAATAAATTGAATTATGAATGCCACTCTCTTGGATGGCACAGGAGGATTTGGCTGTAAACACCAGGAAGTTTGGAGGTGAGGGAATGCTGATTTTCTGAACCCAGTTCCTTCGTATCCTGTAGTAATCCCTTGCCAATCTCTTTTCCTATAGTTTTAATGCCACTATATGTACTCCAAACAGAGTGCTCGATATCTGTAGCAAGATCTTGGAGCATCATACAGATGAAGCGTTTTCCTGTTTGATTTTTAATGAGAGACAGCGCTTTCGACCTTTGACTAGGTTTTAACGAGTTACCCCTAGATGGCACTCTGTAAGGATAAAACTAAAAACACCGCAGTAAATCTTCCTCCAACTCGGCTTTATGTGTTTTGCTTACCAGTTACTCCAAACTTGTAAAATTAGGACAAAATTACAATTTCCTTCTTTGGCAGCATTAAGAGATAAAGGCAAGGGAAAAAAAGTAGTTTTCCCAGTGCTTTGCACTCCAAATTTGGTTGGAAAGTTCTGCTTCCATGGTCAGTCTGGAATAATCTTTGCTCATCACCACCTGATTACTGATCACTCCTTTCTTTTTTTAATCTTTGTTTATTTACAGATGATCCCTTCTGAATAGTATCTTGCCGCTGGCATAACGGCAGCATTTATTGCTGAGCTGGTTTTGCTGCTGCAAACCCACAAGCTTGACGGAAAACAACTCGCTAACAAAAGTTTCCTGCCATGTCTTCTTTTTTCTTCTTCTTTCCTGCCATGTCTTCTAGTGCATGTCTTCTTTTCTTTGGAAAGATAATATTAATAGTGAGGGTTGCTTGATTTTTTGTTTCTGACACTTGACCAGCTCCAGGAGGGTTTTGTTTTGTTTTTTTTCCCAGTGGTGAAGGTGTTACATTTCTATGAATCTCCTCTCCTTCATTTTTCCATCACCCTCTGGATGCCTAGCTCTCGAGCGGCACGCCAAACCAACGTACTGCCAGCCTGGAGGATTAAAGGAGGATGTGTATTTTTGTGTTCAGCCTGAATTTGGAGCATAACCTCGAGGACTATGTGTGGGACTGCAAGTGCACCCTCACACAGGCTTGGCTGTACCTCCTGGTGCCCCAGGCCATACCCCAAGTTCGGGGGCTGCTGGGAGACAGGCGGGCTGCAGGGATGGGGTGCTGGCACGGCGCGCTCACTGCTGCCCCCAAACCCTCCCTCAGAAAAGCGTAGTCTGCAAGATCCCTTCGTGGCTCATAAAATGCAGCTCGCTGATGATTTTAGAGGTATGTAGCCAGACGTGGCGTGTAAGCAGCAAGATCTCCAGCGAGGCAGACTCTCTACATTTATTTTCGTTAGCACGTTCTGTAAACACAAAACTGAATGGTTACGTCCAATGGCTGCTCTATCTTTTATGCAATGTTGGACATGGCAATTGAGAAGGAAGGAAACAAAGCCTACTATTTCTAGGAAAAATCTAAATAAACCCTTACTTGCAAATAATTTCACCCAATGGTATTCCGGGGGCTAGAAAGAACTACAACAGAACAGAAAGTGACAACAGTGACAATTGTTTGCCCTAATCTTGCAAAAAAGGTGTTAGAAGGAGAATCCCATTATGAAGGGGCGAAAGGTGGATGTAAGATTGATTTTTTGGGGTTTCCATTCACTGTAAACACAGCATGGGATTTTCACCAAAACCGAGGAAAAAAATGCTGTCTCAAGGCCTGGGCAGGATCTCTAGGACTCCAGAGAGCTGACCCGCATGCCTGCGACCGGCTTCATGATGGTGAGGTGCCTTACTCCTGGCCTTCTGACCAGAAGTCCACATTGCTGAGAGCACTTCAGACTATTGTGGGCTATTCTGGGATGGATTTTTCATAGTTGTTCGCATCCAGCAAGGACAAGTCTTTCTAATTTCTCAAGGAATTTCTAAGTATTTTTTAAACACTTTTCCACAAGCAGCTCCTGCAATTCTGTAACCCCCCCAGATGTAAAGGTTGGCCCTCAGCTGTTCAGGTCAGTAAACAGGATCTCAAGATCAAGCCACTGAAAGCAGAGACTAGTGCAGTGATAAGTTTAAAAGAATTGAAATATGCTTAAATAATGGATGTTCCAGCTTGTGTATTGTGCTTGATCAGCATATTTTTCCTCTTTATCACTTGCAGAAAGCCTGACTGCTGTGTCTTGAAAGGCAAATAATTTAAACTGTGTCTAGGAGAGCTGAGATCTAAGACAAATAGCTATCATCAGTGTGATAGAGCCTGAGACAGCATGGCACATAAGAGCCAGGGAGCTTCATGATAGCAGTCTGATTATTAGTTTAGAGACTTGTTCTATCTGTGCTAGCATAAGAACAAATTTCTATAAATACGTGGTAGAAAGGGTGTAATTTGTTCTTCATATAATACCTGTTTTATGCTCTAGTGGAGCCAACTGAGTCACTGAAGTATCAATGCACTGTTACAGTGCTGTTTTTAAAAAGTATTTCCACGGAATCTGCAATTGTGTATGCCTGTAATTATTTTATCATCAAAATTTGTAAGCGAATATTAATACCCTGCTTCTTGCAAACTGCAGCTGAAAACCAAGAGGTACTCATTGAATTGCTAATGTAAGTTGGTCTCAAAAAATCAGGCTGCAGAGGTTTCAGGCTGGACTTCCCAAAACAGGGGAAAGATTTTCCTTGAGATCCTCTGCACCTCAGTTTCTTCTTGGTCAAATGGGAAGGACATCATCTCCCTCTCCCACAGGAATGATGTGATGGTGAATTCACTCAGTCTCCTGAAGCACCTGTGTCAAGGAACACAGAAGGAGTAATGAAGAACACGTACATCATGTGAGCTGGGCTGGGATAATGACCCAAGAGGCAAGAGGCCTCCCATAAAACCGCACCATGACAAAGAAGGAAATAGCTGCTTGGGAAGTAACTCCACCTCCCCTGGGCACAGAGTGATACACTAAGACCAATGAGGAAAGAAAGGAAAAAACCAATCTATTTAAGACTTACATCATGCTGCAGGTTCACAAAGGGCACAAGCCAGTGTTTAACAGATGCAAAAACATGCACCCCTAGTGTATCTTTACTTTTGAGACAGTAATTTTGTAACCTTATGAAAGTACCATTAACAATTTGGTTAACATTGATGAAAACCTTTGTCTTATTCACGCGGACAAGATGTAAAAAACTGCAGTCTGCTTAAACTACAAAGATTAGGCTGATTAAATCTAACTTTTCGGCTGTGTTTATCCTGCAAGTCAAAAAATGAGCATTTTCCCTTGTTAGAAAGATGCTCACAGCTTTGCACTGAAAAATCTGTGCACTGTCTTGTGCCGCTCTGTCAGTATTAATATAAGCGTATGAAGACTTTGGATACTTCTACAGGAAAATGTGATAAAACACATTGAAAATTTATTTAGCCAGTTCCCAGCCCTTATCTATATGCTTTCCCATGGTGAGTGACAAGGGTCCCTTTTCTGTCTCTCATCAAGCACCAGTGGAAATTACGTTTTACAAAGAAGAGGAGGAGAACAGCAACTGTGAGCGGCACTACAACAGGAGAGGTCTATTATGTAGACCTCTGTCCCATTATTCGTGACATTTGGGATCCTGACCCAACCACCTTCATCTCGTTTTCATTGACAAGGGACTCAGTACTAAAGGCACAAGAGACATACCATTTCTTCTATTGCTTTTACTGATTAATGGTATGCAAAGGAGTACCCTTATTAGATATTCTTACAAGTGACTGTATTGAACTGCAGGAAGGGAAATATTCACGCAGAGAACTTAGCATAATGCTCAGTGCTGCCTGCGCTCTCCCAGTAAGCTTCAGAGAGAATAAGGCACTTTGTGGTCCCACAGATGCCAGTGTTCAAAGCACAAACATAAAATAAGCGTTGTCTACAGGGAGATGCAGGCAAGTTCTTAACTCTACATGGAATCTGCAGATTTTTTTTTTCCTTAGCTACAAAGGCTTTCAGTGCCTTTCAAAGGAGAAGAGTGAGTGTAGAGTAACACTCCTTCTTCCTTGAGTTACTTGATCTACAGAGAGCTCCAGTTCAAATGTCCTCCTCACAACACTCATATACCAGGAGTGCATCCTGGCCAGTGAGATATGCTCGTGTAAGGTTCTCTCAACCTCTTTTGCTAAAGATTATTTACAATTTCACTTCACAAGATGGAGAATCAGAGCTAGAGTGATGCAGAAGCCTGCACACTGCATCTGCAGGAGGCGTGTGGGCTCTTTTTTCTAAAGACAAGGAGTCTTAATCATTCCTTGTGATGTAAAAAAAAAATAAATAAATGAAAAGGCAGCAATGAGAGTGTTACCATGAAAGGATAGCCTCCTGCACGCTCTTGAGAGTTTTGCAATGCTGGTTAGAAATGTTGGTTCAGCTTCCTTTGACTGGTCCTTGTCGCACTGCCTCATAAGGGAAGTCAGAGAAGGGAGCGATCACCAGTGTTTTTTCTTCTCAGGTTTCCAGCATATTAAAAGGCCAATATGACAAAATACTCCATTTCTGATATAAAGCATTTTTTTCTTTTCCTTTTTTTGGCCCACACTTCATTTGCTTTCCTGGCGTATGCAGAAAGGCCAGGACTGCTCTCCTACTTCAGTTCCTGGATCTCTCCCTGATTTTGTCTAACATCTGCAGCATGTCTATGCCTCAGTTTCCCCATGTAAAACGCTGTCTTGAGCTATCAGTAGCTGCAAAATAAGAAAATAATGAGGATACGGGAAGTCGGGAGAGTCGGCAGGCCTGTATTTCTGGAAATTTTATTTCAAAGCATTATTAAAAAACTTGCCGGTCTGTCCAACTCATTGGTAGCCCAAAGGAATACTCTGAAAAGGGGAGGTATTTTACATATGGAATATAAACTGTGAGGCCAGTTGGGAGGCGATATCACTGTGTATTCTTAGCTGAAGACAAAATGGGAGGGAGAAAGAAAACACTGCCGACAGACTTAGCAAACAAATAGCTACGGCAACACTTGGAGTAGTAAGTTATATTGTTTGCAGGGGCCAAGACGCACTTTCTTCCGTTGGAACCAGAACAATTTTTTAAAACTCGCCATTACTCCAGTCGGAAGCAGGTGGGGTTTGTAAGACTGGGAAAGCTAATTTTGGAAGAAAGAACTGTGAGTCTTTGGCATCAAGCCAGTTACAGTTTGGAAAGCAGAGGCTGAATTATGGAGCAAGTAGGTTTTTCTGCTGTTATTTTTTGCATTTAAGCTTCAATGCGTAGAGCTGGATCAGGGCAGGTACCACTGAAAAATGTCTCTGGAAAGATGAACAGGATTGTATACACTCTTTTGTATGCTGATGACAGCTTCCCCTGCTAAGTTTCTGCCTTCCAGCTTCATCATAAAATTTCACACCGGGTTAAATTTTTGCACGATTCAGAGGAAGATGAGCCGGGAATTAAGGAAAAGGAAGATTCAGCAACACAATAATGGGAAGCCAATGCTGCTACTATTTGAAAAACGGGTAGGAGAAAGAAGAGGAAGGGAAATGCTATCAGCAAAAGACATTTGCTGTTCCTCATTTCTTCATAGATCTATTCCTTGGAACTGCACTTCCCCAAAGAGATCAGTGGATCACTCCTGCTCATTGTCAACAAGACCAGTTGCTTCAGTGATTTTCTTACATTCTAGACATCAAAATACTTGTGAGGTTGTTGAATGCTAACTGCTACCTGGAACCAAGTTTTGCTTATAAAGTGGATTAAATGATAATGACAGGTTCAAAGGCTGAACACAGAAGAATTTGTGCATCTGTAAGTTGGGCCCAGCCACAAGAAATGTTAGTAAAGCAGATCTCTTCTTTCCCCAACCAACAGAGGCACGCATCTCTGTTAAGTTCAGTCTAGCTACATCTCTGCTACAGCTGGACAGTATAAAAAAAGCTCTTCTAAAAAAAACCCCAACAATGCTTCCCTTGGCAATATACATTCATTATAGTGCTTGCACAGAACTCTGACGGTGTGTCCTTTTGCTCTTTACTTGTTCTCCAAGGAGGTAGGATTAGTGTTAACATGACATCTCAGCTAGCTCTCCTGCTAGTCCCTTATTATAGGTTCTACGTGGCAGCTGAGACGAGGCTGCATGTCTTATTAAGCGCTGGCCTTGTGATGCACGCTAGGAAAGCTATAACTTTTGTATTTATGAAACAAAGAACAATATCATTATCTTGTCCTGGAGTTCTCTCATAACGAGATTTTGCTGTACAAAATTCTAACGGTTATTTCCTCCCTCCATCACTCTTCCAAAGCCTTACCTAACAGGCCACTAAAGTGATTTGTATAAAGACTTGTCAACAGCTGGTCCCTTGCTATGATTTTCCCTTCAGGGCTGTGGAGTGTAATAACTTTCTGTAAAAGAAAAGCAAATTAATCATGATTATTTTTCAATGCATCCTCACTCCTTGTACAAGCCATCATTAATTATTTATCATGTGGTCCCTACAATCACCAGTGGTGACAAATGCAAAGACAAGGAAGTCAACACCTAATTTAGAGGCCTGCTTACCTCTTTGGCTCAAGGAAAAATTATCTGGCTGTAAACAGAGGTTTTTTTCATTTTATACATAGGACAGGTGGTTGTAGCTGAATTACAACAAACCCTCAGGGAGGATACTTGGTGAGACACAAGCATGGGTCATTTGTTTCCCCTAATGATCTTATAACACTTGCGTATATAGTAATACAAGGTAACCAGTGAACGTTTCTGCACACCCAGTGCTGAAGCAAGAGTGTGTGCATAACTCGTGGTTTTCATCACAGTCTTAAATACTCAGACTCTGCCTATTCAGGTTGTTGCAAACTACTCTGTACCTGGTCAAGTTATGTGACCTCTGTACAATGGCTAGCTGCTTTTTTTTCCCCAGCAGAATGTCTCTGTTATCTTCAACATTCTTAAGGGTGTTTCCTGACTAGAAATCTAACATCGCCAGTTGTGGCTTCCTGCTAACCTCAGCGTGCTCCAGGGTCACTGAACAGGCCACATATGCATTTTACATAGTCGCAGCTTACTAGCCAAATTCATGTCTATAATGCTTTTTGCAGCACCTTTTATTAATATCCATTTAATTATGGCAATGCTAATGGTGATCTCTTCAAGTTACAGGGTCCAGAGGCAGCCATGAGTACATAGTGTGACGACAAATATAGGGGCCCTTCAAGATGTCCCTTGAGGAGATGTGGGAGAATGAGGGAGAGAGTTAGTCTCCTAGGTATGTCTCTCCACTGCCCACTCTCTGAAAAGAAGTGCACTACAGAGGAAACTGAAGCCACCCCTCACATCATGGACTTGCCACATCCCACCACTACATCACATGGTACCAACTGCATCTCCATCTCTAGCTCAGCCACATCACGTGGTTCCACAAATGCCATCCTCCATCGTGTGACTGGAGGCCCCTTCCTTCTCCACAGTCTTGCATTCATCTAACAGCAACTGACTTGTACGCAGACGGCTCTCCTGTGGGGTGGCTTAGCTTGGGGCAGGGTGCTGTGCCATGGACAACTGTCTTCTCTCTGCTACAGCAGAGATCTGAGCTGCTTGTGGGTCAGCTCCTGAATGGCTGCAGTTTGCAGCCCAGATTTTTATGTTTTATAACCAAGATCCGTTACATTTTTTAGGTCTGTAAAGGGCAAGACAGGTTCAGTGCATTCACTACATCCAACTGCAAGATATCTGATGAGAGGCAGGGACACGAGCAGCTCGCTAACCTTTCTCTCAAGCTTCTGCTTCCAGTTTGATTGTTTCTTCCAGTCAGATGGAAACAAGATGAAACTTTGGAAGACTCAAGTGGTGTTGAATAGAGAAGCAGGGCAGGAGCACTGCCCAGAGGAGACACGATGGGAGGTGCCCTGGAATGGGGAGATGAAGAGCGAGGCCTTTGCTCAGCTTCCTTTCTGTTTTCTGTGAGGGTTCAGGAACCTTCCAATATATTTACCTCTATTGGACTAGTATCCTCAACAGGAAAGTGAAGTACCCACTCCAGGAATTAGGTCACACACTCCAGCTTCCTGGCAATAAATAAAGGAAAAGGATCTGAATGAAGGTATCAGTCAACACATAGGTGGGTTTTCTTCCTTAAAGACAGGAAGTCCAAAGTCTGTTTTTTTCTACTACCCTGCTCTTGTGATTTTAAGTTTCTTGGCACCTTCAGAAACACTGGGAGGTTATCTTTTAATTCCACTTGGCAGATTACAAATTTTATGGCAAAATTTTACTGCAAAATTTTACTATTAAAATTGAAGGTTTCTTTTTGTTAGCTAGTGTTTATTGATTGGAACGTCTGATTTTCCCCTGTCCTTTCAACTCTGACATAGCTGTGTCTTTTGGTCAATATCCACTTTCTAGCAGCTAATCAGCTTATTAAGGTCAGATTTTCTCAAGACTGTTTTTAATATGGCTATTTTCGGGAAAAAAAAGAGTGCAAAAATTTCAACAAATATTTATACAGCAAAACCAAATACTCCAAAATCAAATCCAAATTCATCTCAGCCATCCCGGGCACCATGAAATATTAATTACCTGGTGGCCATTAGTCTCATTCTCATCTGAACTATGCATCTCTGCCCCATGTGTCCTGGTGCTTTTACTCAGCCTAGAAGGCCTTTTGAGGTTAGGTAGCTCTACAGTACAGTCACAGATGGAAGGGCCGCAAGTAGCAGTGCAAAGAGAACACTGAGTGGTGCATTGGGCATGTAACAGAGCTACAGAGGAAACAAGAATATTTGCAGGTCTTTCAGTTATACCTCACTCCTCTCACTGTTGTGGAGTTATGAATTAAAGCAGCATGAATCTGGAGGGATTCTGTTTGAAAAAAAGCTTCACTGAAGTCAGAAGAAAACATACTGAAATTCAGGTTTTAAATGAGGAAGCTTCTAGAAGCGATATTGTTCTAAACAAAGCCCAAGATAAGATGTCCTGTATCTGCAAATAAATAGGAGTAGGAAATAACCTACAAGAAGTAAACCCATTCTTAGTGAAAGACCTCCTCTAGGTAATCTTGTAAAGTCAGATCAGGTTTGCTTTAATAAGGCACAAAATCTTTTTTCAAAGTCAATAGCATCTCGTTGAATAGGACCTACTAGGAGCCTTTATCGATGCCCACTGGCAGTTGGCTATACGATGTTAGATGAAGGAATTCATAGTAACCACAGGAACTTTTAAAACCATGTCAGCTTTCTCAGAAATTACAAGGTACACGTGTAGTAAAATTAGAGGAGAAAACCTCTAAATGAATTATGCCTACTGACCCCTGCAGTCAAAACCAAGCCCATCAGAGGATCCTTGAAAAAAAACAACTCACAAACAACAGTCAATCTTTGGATTTTACCTGTTCATTTGATTCTAAGAGACCAACCCCTTTGGATCCTTTGGAAAACCTAGATGCATTGTTCCTGCACCATTACTCAAATAAGGGGGAAAAAGTCTCCTGTCTCAGGGATCTTTATGGAGTATTTAAATGAGTAAGAACAGATGTTATTTTAAAAAGCAAGCAAGCAACTTCAGGGTGTGGTACATGTAAACAAGGGGGAAAAATTACAATTATGACAAAAAGGAGGTGGGTATGAATCACTAAAAGTTATGTGATAGAAATGCAGATGGCATAAGCAAGAATTTGAAGCTTTCAGAAGAGGGAAGCAAAGAATAATTATCAACATTTTAAGATTTCAAAGTAATTTGTCAACATTTCTACTGTTTTTGAAGCAAACCATATCAAGAACCAATGGAGTGACCCTCTCCTTAAAAACTCATGATGGTAGTTGAGATCAGCAGTGGCTTCTTCCTAAAACGTGCTAGTTTTCATCCCTGAACTAAGCAAAGATGAAGGAAATTCTTGGTTATGAAATTCATTATCTTCACAGTGTGGGTAGTTAATTTATAACCACTGCTCTGCTCAAGGGCTGGCTGTTAGTTCTACTGCATGCAACTTTGTGTGGAGTCTAGAGTAGATGTGACACAAAGTTTGCATCATTTAAAAACCTCTTTATATATTTTTTGTCTTAAACTTCAGCTCTTGGAATCATGTGATTAAGGGAGAATCTCTAGGTTACAATTCTTCATTGTCATGGTTTCAGAGAAACAGCCAAAAAAGAGAACCATGAATGCTAAGTACAGAATCCAATAAGATAGAACACACTTAGAAAGATATTATGATTCTAAGGTGCTACCATAGTTTTTTCAGCAATCCAATACTTATTTGATGATCAGAATGAGGCTTGTCCTGAGTAGCCTGCTCTGGCTGACCTTGCTTCAGCAGGGGGGTTGAACTAGATGATTTCACGAGATGCCTTCCAATTTCAACAATTCTGTGATTCTATGTTTGCTATGGCAGACACGTCATTACAATTTTAAAGGGGTTCATCTTATAAACAGTAGAGACCTATTGTCTTCTGTTGCTATGTGCTGATCATTTCCCAAACACTTAGATGAGGGAATTGAGTGTACTATCAGCAAGTTTGCTGATGACACTAAGCTAGGAGGAGTGGCTGACACGCCAGAGGGCTGTGCTGCCATCCAGAGAGACTTGGACAGGCTGGAGATTTGGGCAGGGAATAACTTAATGAAATACAACAAGGGAAAGCGTAGGGTCCTACATCTGGGCAGAAACAACCCCAGGTTCCAGTATAGGATGGGGAGCTACCTGTTAGAGAGCAGTGTAGAGGAAAGGGACCTGGGGGTCCTGGTGGACAGCAGGATGACCATGAGCCAGCACTGTGCCCTTGTGGCCAAGAAGGCCCATGGCATCCTGGGCTGTATTAGAAGGGGGGTGGTTAGCAGATCGAGAGAGGTCCTCCTGCCCCTCTACTCTGCCCTGGTGAGACTGTATCTGGAATATTGTGTCCAGTTCTGGGCCCCTCAGTTCAAGAAGGACAGAGAGCTGCTGGAGAGAGTCCAGCATAGGGCAACTAAGATGATTAAGGGAGTGGAGCATCTCTCTTATGAGGAAAGACTGAGGGAGCTGGGTCTCTTTAGTTTGGAGGAGACTGAGGGGTGATCTTATTAGCGTTTATAAATATATAAAGGGGGAATGTCATGAGGATGGAGCCAGGCTCTTCTCAGTAGCGACCAATGATAGGACAAGGGGTAATGGATTCAAGCTGGAACACAAGAGGTTCCACTTAAATTTGAGAAGAAACTTCTTCTCAGTGAGGGTGACAGAGCACTGGAACAGGCTGCCCAGGGAGGTTGTGGAGTCTCCTTCTCTGGAGACATTCAAAACTCGCCTGGACGCCTTCCTGTGCAACCTCATCTAGGTGTTCCTGCTCCGACAGGGGGATTGGACTAGATGATCTTTTGAGGTCCCTTCCAATCCCTAGCATACTGTGATACTGTGATACTTCCCCCCGTGTGTGAGTGCCCGCACGCACAACCCTCCCTCACACACACACACATAGATGGTCCTTGCTCTTCTCTAGGCTGTATGAATAATGATTTGGGTATAATAAAAAGCACAACTGGAATTTCTTTTCAATGCTTGTGTCAGAATGATAACGTAAGCCAATATGAAGATGGCATTTCATTAATTGTATTTTCAGTGACAAACAGGAAAAGTATGAATGCGCCAGTCTCAGAATTCTCTCAGATGCAGTTCATTATGCGTCTCTGATATGTCACATTTCCACCAAGGAGGCAGTGAGGTCTGAGAAATAAGCCTTCATGTGCAAGCCCACCATCTCCCACTTACACAGTGGTGATGCCTCTCTGTGGATCTGAGGGGGGCACGGTACTTCAGAATACTCTTAGGACACTGGTATACACTTTAACTCGCCACTTTCCCCAGCAGCCAGAAAAGATAAATCATACAGTATATCTTGCATTTAAAGTAAGTAATCATACCTTGCCATTTTTCAAAATATCTCCTTTATGGTGTCTGTTAAGTTGCTGAAGCCACTGGCTTCAGAGCTCTAATAAAAATATAAACAGTGGTCCGCCATGTACCACTAGTCTTAGGACAACTCTTTCCAGCATTTTCTTTCTGCTCTGAGCACTTAAGGACTAAGAAGTGTAGCCCACTTGCCTTTTATTGGTCAGATTGCATGTATTTTACCAGGAAGACTAAGATTATTTTTTTTTTAAAGGTAATAGCATGGAGAATTGTTTTCAATGCAGCTATGTCTGTGAAGCACACTTGTGATTGTAATGTACTTATGGAGGACAGTAGAAATGAAATCTTATTCGTATACAATTTAAAAAAAAATATTTTTACGATATGTTCAATATACTGACTGCCCAGCAAAGAAATCCCGCAGGAGAGAGAACACTAGGTGCAATTACAAAATACTTGGGGTTCAGAATCCATAGGTATCATACTACTTGGCCAAAAGCCAAGACAATATTTTGAGAGAATGTGCTACATTAATTGAAGCTGTTTCCACCCTCTTTTTATAGAAAACCTAGGCTATCACAAAACTTGTCTGGTAGGTAGGTGTTTTCTATTCGTAAAACAGCTGAGCATCAAAGACAGGCTAATGAAGAATTGTTCTGCTGGAACCACAAGCCTCAGGAATGAATGGCTTGCAGGGAGGGGTGAGCAGTAGTCGAGAAGCTGTGAGGAACATTTTGCGCTTGCTTATCATCTTTCATGAATGTATTTTACTCTTTCTCCCATTCAAAACCAAAGACACTACTTCAAATTCTCAAGTTCCACTAAACAACACACAGGAGGAAAAGTCACAACCTGAGACCAAATGTCAACATCTTTCAGCATTTTCGCTAGCAGTTCTCTTCATCTGAAAAGCTGCTCGAACTGTTTAACACAGCTGCTTGCTGTGGTAATAATACTTACTGTGGAAATATTACTTATTTCCTTGCTATGTAAACTTAAATGTTCATTGAAGTTGTCCATAAAGAAAATATGTCTATGGCTAAAGGAAACAGTCCTTAGTTTATGGACTGGGTATTTGCAAATGAATCTGTATCTGAGACATCAAGACTAACATTTCCCTGATGTATTACGCTATGCATTGCAGTGCTTCAATATTGAAAGTATACAAAACCCACTTAGGGGGTACCTCAGCAGCAAGTCAGTGGCTGTAAATGCTACATTTGTCGAGCCTTCCAAGAAACTTTTCATATTTAGCATCTGGAACAGCATCAACTTCATCTGGCTCTTCCAATAGCAATCCAGTAATGTGGATGCAGTAACCTTTTTGAAAACCATCATCTGTCAAATGGTCGGTTGTTTTACTTGACACATTCAATATATCCATATGGAAAGTCTTACAAATGACATCTACCTAATTTGCCGCTCATCTAGTGAAAGTGTTCGCATGTTAGCATTTTACTGAAAAAACAGTTCTAGTTGCAAAGATAGATTCCTTGCTGTAAACTGCTTACACTGTCTTTGTATGTCCTTTTTCCTTGGGAAAACAAAGTAGCATAAATGAACAAGGACAACAACATTAAACAGAACAACCAACGTTTGTCTCTTGTCCATTCACATTAATCAAGTTTTAACAATGCATTCATAGTAAATATTTATGGAATGCTTTCTCTTGCATCCTGGGAACACGCTGTAATTCTTAACACACGGCTAAAAGCCAAGTGTTTCACTCAGACATGCTACCATACTATTAAACAGTTCTTCAGTGTTTATATCTATGTTTGGAGTGAAATTTTCTTTCTGTTAACCAAGAATATTTCATAATTATTAATAAATATTCATTATTAATAATCACTGCCAGTTCATTTTACAAACATTTATTTTTCCATGCAAATGCAGCTGTGGAATCACTGTAAGTTAGCTGTTTATATTTCTGGTTTATTGATCATCTGAATACACAGATCTCTATTGTAGTACAGGTGAGCTTCATGAAGAGGCATAAGAACTATTCCCAAGAGTCATTCTGCATTTTACCTAGCGACTGCTTCACACAAAACACAGAAACATGCCAAAGAGGAACACCTCCCCTGACCTCCTCTCCAGGCTAAAAGCTCCAAACCTACCGATATATCCCTTCTCTATCCCTTCTACTTCTTATTTCTATGGCTGTTTTGTGGTAATTTTCATTACAAAGCCTTGAAAAGTGCTTCTCATCCATCCTATATCCAGGTGGTGAAGACACAGACTATGAAGAACAGCAGAGATATATGCTAGCTTCGTAATCCTGAATGATTTTGGAAGCAGCACTGAAGCAACGTACAGAAAAAGATAAAAGGTAAGGGAGTAAGTATACTTTATCACTCTGCTTTCTTCCTTAACTAATTAGCAACTAGCATCCACATTATTTTCTCTAGAAAGAATTTCCTGCACAGAAGTTAAAATTAAGTCTAAAACAAAGTGGCTACATTCTAATCATGAAAACCTCTTTTTCAAGGCAGGAAGTAAATGGGATGATCTCCAGACGTGTGTGAGTCATAGCACACTAACAAAAGACAGATGGGCATGCTTATTTGGCATAAGTTTTTTAACTTCTCATTTGGTGTAACTATGCTCTTAGCTTTTTCCTTAATTACGTTGACATGAGGTGAAAAAAGCAACAGGTCCCAGGATGTTTGACTTAGATTTGCCCTGATTTGTACAACTGTAACAGAAAAGTATTTCAGGATTTCATAGGTTAGGACCAGATATAGACAGAGACTTACATAAACCCTTGTTTAGGACTCCTTTTCCTTGAATCACATTTTAAGAACATTATCTTGAAGAGGGGACTAGAAAAGCTTGGAGTCAAAAGAGTACTGAAAATCTGCTAAAAGCTTCTCTCATTCTAGCTCCAAAGTATATTTTTAGTGCTGTGTTTCACTAGCCTCATCAATATCAGCCCACCAGAAAGCTATGCATGCATGGAAGAGCTGGAGGCCCAGCAATAAAGTTTAAATATTATGATTTTCCGTGAACTGAAAGAGCATCTGACCAATTCCACTGCAGTGGCAATAGGCTGCTATTGCCTAATCTTACCTCAAGCACCAAGTTTCTGGCTTGCTAATGCTACCAAGAGGCTAGGCTGTTACTTAATATCCTATTATCTAAGAGCAGCATTTTTGTATTCTGCCTGGTGTGTTGCATGCTCCTCCCAGAAACACAAAACAACCTCAGCTCCAGCTTGAGAGAAGAAAGCATATATCATACAACCAAGAGCCCACTGGGCAACAGAACCCCTTCCTTCAGTGGCACGTCCATATCTGGACACAGATGTTTATGATTTTCTTCTAAACCTGTTATCTAAGGGAAAAAAGAAAGGGAAAAAAAAAAAGAGAACTGTGATTTTTCAACATTATCAGGTGGTGATAAATTGATTTTGTTATCTGGGTGATGTCTGGGGAGGACAGAAATAGAAAGCCTCCATGCTGCACCTACGCTGGTCTTCAGCACTCCTCGCAGAGGGGCTGCTTGCAGCAGGGCTAGACACTTGGGCAGCCAAGATGGTTTACAAACCACAGGTGCTGTGGGAGCTAGGGCTTTGCCGTACATCAATATTGCAGTAGGGAAAGAAAGAGTACCTTTACCTTGGCAAGACTTTCTGGGCTACTTTTATTTATTTGGACATCACTGAGAGTACAGTCTTAAACGGACGGTCCGTAAATTCTGTTATCTGGTCTTTTTTAGCCTCTACAACTAAATAAATCATAACCCCGGAGAAGATTAGCAGCTGTTCTCACTGCTGACAAGTCAGAATCCAGTCAACCAGTGCAGTACTCCAGGTTTCTGCTAGTTAAAAGCCTCTCAAAAACTTACACTGATACAAAATTAAAGTCTCGTAGTTGTATAAAGGAGCAAATCTTCTTCCAAGGGAATAATAGCATAAACTGTATTGCTTGGCATTGTGCCATTCAGCAGACATTTAGTCAGTACCAGCTAGGACTCGGGGAATATTCACTCCTGACTGAGGTTTTGCGGTTTTGCTCTGAAGTCTTCTACCAAATCCAGAGCGTGCAGAAATCCTGTGAGAAGTTAGGTCCTCCACGCCGTTGGGATAACATGTATTCCGAAGTTGCTCTATCGCTGAGGGAAGCTCTCTGGAGGAAGCAAAAAGAAAGTTCAATCTTTGTTGGGCCAGAAAGTTCAGTCGCCTCTACAGACGCAGCTGGGGGCTACGCATTGCCCAGCACCCTGTCCTGTACAGCTGCATCTGGCCTAAGCACGCAGCCGGGATTTGCCAGGGTGTGTAGCAGGAACACAGAAAATACTGATGACTAACACTTGCCGCTCACACCCTTGCATTACTTCCAGTTTGACTTCAACAAGCCTGCCTTTTTCTGATATTTTATCTTGCCATACCTTCACTCACTTCCAGAGGGTAATTTTTCTGACATGTTGATTTTTCTTATTTAGCATTTGATCTTTTGACAAAAGTCAGTATTTGGTCCCCAGCAGGCAGTTTTAGGACAGCTGAAGTGCTGTCTTAGCAACCATAGATGAGCTGGTTATATCACACAAAAGCCACTTTGTGTCATGACTAATTTCGGATCCTCCCTATTTTTTATGCAGAGTCCAGCCTTGCTCCCTTATACACAGAGAATTAAATTCTATGCCTGTATTTCCTTCTGGCTTTTCTGCTGGGACACAAACTTACTAAGAACAAGCAGACAAGCTCAGGAGTCAACACAAAGACATCACTGGTAGTGCTTGCTACCTACCCTGCAGGGAGGGCCCTTTGCATTTTGCTGCGTGACCGTCCCTGGCACTGAAGGACAGCAGGAGCCAATCTTCTTTCCATAACTGCACCCTCTGTCAAAGGCTCTCTTTTTTCCTCCCTTTCCCAAGGAAAGTTTCCTGCTAGGACAAACTGTGGACTGCACTCTTCTGACATTGAACTTTTAGCTTTCTATGCTTTTCTGCATGTTCTGGCTTTGGTAGGAGAAGCAGCACCTCTGCCAGGTGTCTGAGTATCTCTACAAATTTGTGTTATCTACAACAGTCCTGACCAACATCTGCTGAAGGATATTCTTCTTCACAAGTGCAGCAGGTGGTGTTATAGACTTTCATCTGGCCTTTGCACCGCTGTAGCCACAATCGTGCAAGTGCCAGATAATCGTAAGACAAACCTCAGAGGAGGTAAAGCGAAACTACAATTGCTTGCCCTATCTATAGGCTCATTATTCTCTAAGGGAAACTAATGTACATACAGGTTTCCTGTTCCCAGGAAGCCAAAATCATTATGAAACACAATTCAAATATGAATAATTAACTGATTTTATTGTATCTAATTTGGGGCAAAACAAGGCTACAAAGGGGAAATAACCCCCAAACAAATACATAGATTCAACTGAAACAAAGACTTCACTTCTAGATTCACTTCTGATGGGGCAGCTGTCTTGCAGCTTCTGCTGCTCTGAGTAAATCTGGTGTGCATCCTTCACTGAGCGAGTGCTGCTTCTCGCTTTGGTTACAGCTCACTATTCACACGCTTCTTTGAATATTTTATGAAAGCAACATCAGGTGTGTCAAAAGGCAGTCTTTATGCCTGCTTCTGCCATGACAAAGCAACTCTCCTACATACGGTTTTCTCCTTCCTTATGTAGATGGACTGCTTACATAATAACCCTGCCTTTGATTTTTGAGCATCTGTGACCATGTTTACCTCAAAGGATGGACATACTCCACAGCAGGACCACAGCATATCTTGATTCCCAGTCATCCTGATTATGGGACCCCCTGAAAAATGCTGCAACTCCCTCCAATGCCTAAATTTCCAGGAGAGATGTGTATCTGGGTCTTCACCTGACTCAATACCGGGATGGTGCTAAGTGATACATCTGAAGCCAAGGGGTGGGAATCACTCCCAGACTCCCCTGGTAGAAACACATCTTAGGAGACCGTTGATGGAAATTTTTTCATCTTTTTGAGAATAAACTTCTACAAGTAAAGTGGGTTTAAGGAGTTGCTTCCATTGCTTATCAAGAAGTGCACGTTTTCATAACAATTCAGCTATGTTTCTGTTGTGCATATCTCTGTATATCTCTGCCTTCCCAAACACAGACAGCAAGACTAACAAGATGTACTTTTGAGTGGGGACAACGTAATTTGAACTTGAGAAATTTATGCTGCTTTTCCCAGGAACACTGGAAGAAAAGCCCTTGCACTCTGTCTATTACATATTAAACAGTAAGGGAGGAACACCTCCCCCCCGGTGAGGAATCTGGAGGACAAGTCTTATGAGGAGTGGCTGAGGGAACTGGGGTTGTTTAGCCTGGAGAAGAGGAGGCTGAGAGGAGACCTTATCACTCTCTATAACTACCTGAAAGGAAGCTGTAGAGAAGTGGGGGCTGACCTCTTCTCCCTGGTGACAAATGATAGGACGAGAGGAAATGGGTTCAAGTTATGCCAGGCAAGGTTTACATTGGATATTAGGAAAAAAATTTTCACTGAAACGGTTATCAAACATTGGAATAGGCTGGCCAGGGAGGTGGTGGATTCGCCATCCCTGGAGGTGTTTAAAAAAAGCGTAGACGTGGTACTTGGGGACATGGTTCAGAAGTGGTTTTGTCAGGTTAGGTCAATGGTTGGACCTGATGATCTTAAAGGTCCCTTCCTTTCTATGAATTCTGTAATTCTATGAAAGTACTGAAGAACCTTAAGGGTGGTCTCCTCTGCCACTGCCGCCTTCTAGACCGGTTTTGGTTTCAGTCCTGTTGCCATTGCTGTACATTTCCTCAGGTTGCAGCTCCATAACATAGCTCCACTGCCAGTGGTCACTTCTGGGTCCCCGTTTCTCAAGCAAACAAAAGCTTGCCTTGGCTTTGCAGGCGAGCTCTCAGCAGGCCTTCTCAATCCAACATAAGGCCTGGCTTCCTTTCCCAGTCCCTCAAGGACCAAGTTCCATGCCCAAATCTCTTTCAGAGCCTTCTTCCAGCATGCTCTTTAGTTCAAATAAAAGCTGGAATTGAATTTTTCTTCCTGATCTTCCTCATGACAGCAGGGGCCAACTTCATTTCGCCAACAGCAGGAACCCTCCATCAGCCCTATCCTCCTCTGAGATGTATTTAAGCAACCAGCCAGCTGCATTGAACACTGCATATTAAAAGCAAAGCAAATACTTTAAATTCTATACTAAGCCAATAGAAGTAATTAGAGAAGTATAATCAACATAAAAAGTCACAACAAAGATGACTGCATCTGGAGCTAGAGAAAGCAAAATCAAAATTATAGATATTCTAGCAGAGAAATTATGAGATGATACAGAAACAAACCAACCAAGCACTATGGGACTGGCCTTAGCTAAAGATCTGAACATTTTTCTGTCTTTAAACCAACATTCTGTAACCAGCTCTTATTTGGGACTAGCTTTGTTAGTAAGATTCACAACAGTTTAAGAGCAAAGGTGCAAGGCCAGAGGCTGGAATTGCCTCATTTTTTTTCTACAGTTTCTTTTTCATACTGCATTTAGTCAAAAGATTACAAGCCCAGTGCATACAAAAAAAAAAAAAAATCAAAATTTTCAGCTTCAGTTGTTCACAGCACAAACTATGCTGACCTTTTCCAGACAATTACATAAAACAGCAATGATAAGCAGTAGGGATCCCTATTAAAATACAACCCACAGCTATTGTATGTGTGCATGCCTTCTTTTTGGCCCACAGTTACTGGCTACACCAAAAAAGATTTTATGAAGAAAAACAACAGATATGATAAATTCCAACAGAAATCAGCTTCCAAATATGAACAGCAAGCACAACCACAGCTAAATCCAACATTTGCTTAATTCACCAGGGATGATCTGAGACATCTTTTATCCTTTATACTCAACTCAAACTAGGCATGCTAGTAAAACCCCATTAATCCATTTCATGAGTCATAGGCTTCTTTGTTCTGTGCGCTTTGCTGACCGTTTCCTTTATCAGAGGGTGGAGAATGTGCATGGTATAAAGTTTCAACTTGTGTGTAAGTTCTCTCTGGCACAGCGCATGTGCCCTACCCAAGAGACTGTGTTTTCCTTTACCACATATTGCTACAGCTGAAATCAGCTGAAAATCTCGAGGAAGGAAATCCCTTAACGTGAACTACAGGGTTGCAGTTGGATAGTGTCTATAGAGAGTCTGGGTAGGTTACAGCTTCCCAGAGATCATATTGCTCATGTACTGTGCCTGCTGCAGATGCTGTTCCTCTTTTCTCAGTCTTTGCAAAGAAATGGAAATCATTGAGCAGGCCTTTGGTTGCTTGGTTTTTAACACACAGGCTAAACAGTTGTATTTTAACAAAGAAAGTAATTAAACCTAGCACCTAGTGTTTGCTTGTTGGATCACAAGTACAGTGATCGCAATTGAGAAATAAGTTATGCTGGGATTTTGTTAGCAGAAAGCACCTTTCTATGAAAAAGGAATGGCAACCTCTCCTACACAGTTTGGAGGAGGTAAGATTTCAGTTCACTGCTACTCCTTTTCACTTCTCCAGCAAGAGCAGGCATTTCTGAGACATTCCCCAAATAGCATATGAGGAAGGCAACACAAATTAATGATATTTTTTTCTTGAAAACAGAGTCAAAGACATAATCTGTAACGCACATATAGCCACACATAAATGCATCTGCCTCTCCTTGCAAAAAAAAAAATGTCCTACTTCAGCTTCTGAAAGAACATACTTGTGAGGATGTAGATTTAAAGATTTTCTTCCATTCTCTACTAAGGAATATTTCTGAGCTATTAAATAGCTCCACCCAAAATCAACGCTGCTGAGTAAATTAAGGGCCCGCAAGCCAGATGGCTGAGAATTGGACCAAGGGATCAAGTGTTGATTTTTACCTTCCCATATGATAAGCTAGAATACTTGAACAAGGATGTAAACCTAAACTTTTAGTCTTCTGGTCTTAGGTGGTTTTAGCTGAATAACTGACTTTATATATATATCAAATTAGTTGTGTGTATAAGTTTCACTTTTTATATGTGTAAAGTCCTTTCTATCATTATACAAAAGCCTCACTGAAGAAATGCTGATAGCTGAGGAGAAGACAATTTATGGTACACTGTGAATTACTCCAGTAATTAAACATACCTGGAAACTCACAGGAACTAGGAATATGATAAATGAAAAGGCAAAAGATTACAATGCCATTAATTTTCTAAACAAATAAATGCTGCAAGTCATGCGACTATCTTCAAGAGTTGTATAAAATTTAAAAGAAGTTATATAAATTATTATTTGTAAATAAAGATGCACAGGCATGTGCAAGAACAGCACAAACATGACATTCAGTTGTTGCCAAGCGAGGACAATAAAACAGTAGAACTGGTGTGCTGAGCTGATGTTTTCTTTAAATCCCATTGTGTCGAGTTTAAAAAGTTCACTGCAAAAGCATTGGGCCAGAACAGAACTTGTCAGGTCTAATGCATGTTTGTCCAGTGCTTCACCCTCCTCGTGCATCCTCCCCTGCCCAGCATTACTTCTGAAGCAGAAAATTCATTACCATAGGACAAATAGATAAGCAAAGCTCGATTTTCCTTGTCATTAGCCAGCTCTAAGATGTAAACACTAAGGCTAGTGAGTAGAGTTAATGCAGCAGAGAAAAGTACTGTGGATCTGAAGGTGTTTCAAAAGCTTTTCAGCTGTACTTAAGACAGTAAGGAAGAGTTTCTTCTACCTGCTTCTTCTCAGTGCTGTCTTCAGCAGCAAAGAAGAGGAAGAAAAAGTGGGCTAGGCAGCTATTGTAGAGAGTGGCTGGTAGAGGGTGGAAGAGACTTGATGTCTCTTTTATACAAAGTTAAACCTCTGGAAAACAATGGGTTGTTGTTGCTATGTCAGAGAAACAACACGTTGTAAACATCTGTTTTTTTCTGGTGGTGTCAATTTTGTGCTGCCGAATCCCCCCAGCAACAGAATGTAACAAGACACAGCTGAGACTCAGTGTGCTGCGTGCTCCTGCTAACTGCACAACCTCAGCGAAGATGTTGCAATAAAGTTTGGGTCAGTTTTTCAGCTGTGCTAACTTCAGCTGCGAAGGCTGAAATGTAGCCTTCCCAGTGCTGTATCCAGGAAGACAGAAATGACTTTAATGCCACCTGTGGTCTGCTCAAGTCATCCACTGCATCTGTGTTGGCTGCATCCAAGGATTACACCCAGAACATTTTAGCTTGTTAAAAAAAATTAGATCTAATTTTTGAAAGTTTCAAGGATGTCAGTCCATTTGTAGAGCTATGGAAAGAAACAAGAGGAAGAGAGTCTGATGTTTTCGAGATCACAAACCAGGAATAGAAACAGAAATCTCAACTACTAAGCTCCCTGTTTGCATCACTAAACAATCACTGTCCTTGCTCAAAATGTGGAAAGTCCTCTTTTGAACCTTTGCACAAACCAAAAATCATTTTGTGCATTCTGTACTCTAATATAAAGGCAGTGGCGCTCTGTAGGACTTGGCTACCTTAATTATACAAGGACAGCTCATTCCCTGTAGGCACACTCCCTCACACAACATTCACAGAGAGAGGCTAAGTGCACCTCTCTCTATTTTTCTGCTAAAGTTCATCTAAACCATAGGCCACAGCTGTCCCTAGTGTCCCATTACACAGTAGTCTTCTATAGGAACCTGTGCTAGCCAGATGCTCCTGGAGAGAGGGAACTGAGGTGGCAAATGTATTTTTGTCACTCAAAGCATAGAAATGTACACACAATTAGTTCTTACTAATGAGCAAGAAGAAAGAAATTATAGATTTCTGTAGTATTTTGTACATTTAAAAGATTCCCCCTGGCATATATATCAGCAGATGTCAACTAGAACTGGGGACCATCTATAGTAAAATATATGAGTATGGTGGAAATGCCCTGGACAGATCCATAAACTTTATCTGTCTTCTAAGATATAATATGAACAACACAATACATTCCATTTTCTTAGCTGGTTTTAAAATACTGAAGTCTGTCACTGCACTCAACACAATACAGACTGAAGCATAACAAACCGTCTTCATCATTAGGGTTCGAGCTGGTTTTGCACAAGAGATGAGATACAGCGTAGTCAGCAGCAATGCAAGACCTCATCAATACACACATTTGTGCTTTTGATCTCTCCTCCATGTCTGATATGATTATGTAGTTTTAGCTTCTTTTAAATCCTGGCAAGCACATTACAAGGATGTGGGGGAACGGTCTCCACACAAGTCGTGTCACAACGTGGTCTCCTCCCTGACTCCGCAGTACTAAACATAGCTGGGGGTGCCTGAAACTAAGGGCACGGTGAATTCCTGTGCTAGCTCCTCTCTAGAGCTCTCAGCAGACAGCAAGGGCAGGCTAAAATGACTTTTCCAATTACCCAGGCACAGAAGAAGGAGACAAGGCAAAAAATTGCAATAGTACATGCGGAAAAGAAGGTGAAGCAATGATAGGAAAGGCAAGCAGTAACAGCTTTGTGATTTGGAACCTGGTAACGACAAGCCCCATATGTGAAAATCTGGCTTTATCAGGACCAGTGAGACCTCACTCCAATTCCCCACTCCACCCCCGCCAAAACAAGGCAGGAGGATTTGCTCTCATTTGTTTAAGCTTTCTGATAGCTCTCTGGGCACTTAGGAAAAGAGCAGTGTAAAAATAAATGAGTCAGAAAAATGGATGCGGGAATGACAAATGCATGAGCTATTTTTCTCAAGTGATGCTTGCTTTCCACATTTCTTAAATTCTATGGAGAAGTTATTCACAGCTAGTGTTCCCAAGGCAGGTACAGTTATGCTCGCTTGTTTTATGAACTCAAATTTTATGTGCTCAAGTGGAAAATGCTACATTGTTTGATTTAATGACTTTTCCTAAACTACACAGACAGGAAAAGGGGGTGTTCCAGCTGTGTGGTTTGTATTTCACATACATACCATTTCGCCTTGTATTTCTTTTTTTTTTTCTTAATTTTACAACGCAGTAAAAAAATTAAGCAATCAAGAACATTATAAGCTTACTTTAGTAAGCTGCACTTCTCTTTTTTTTCCTTTAGCTAATAAGAGAAAAATATTAGAAGTATGTGATGTTGTGAATGTTCTTGCTCAGAATTACAGTGTGGATCCACCCCCAGATCCCAGCATTCACAACAAAATCACATATAAATAAGTAATTTTTTATTCATAAAATGTCCTTTAAGGAAATAATAAAAGAGAACTTGAATTATTTAAGCTTACTAAGTGCCTTTCTGGTATACGTGCTTTTTTTCTGTGAAGGCAGAAGCAAATAAAAGAGAATTGGAGGAAAAATTATTTTCCTCTGTAGTGTGGAAAAAACCCTACAATGTTACTCTTGCCCTTCAACTGACTTTAAATCACCAGTTTCAAAAAAAGAAAGTCCAAGTATGAATCAACTCATTAATTTGTGAAATACATTATTGCTGACTGTAAATTGAACCACTGAATAATTTAAACTGCTTTTGGTTTCTTCTCAGCTGGACCACGACATCAGTATCAGCAAATCCTCAACTTTTTGCTTTTTCTCACCCAGACAAATATCTATGCTTCCCCACTGTTACACCCTTCTCTCTGCCACTGCTGTACAGCTGCAAGGGAAAGGATACTAACAGTCATCTTTTGGGAACCAAACTCAGGAAATCAACTTTGCTCACCAACAAAGTGCACGAGGACAGCCACGCATTTCTGTGTCATGATCCAAAAAAAGCTCTATGGAGGGAGGGAGCCTCGTGAGCTGTCTAATCGGCATCATTGAGCACAAAGACACAGACTGTTATCTGCTCCTAAACAGATGATGAGATAAACCACAAGAAAGATCTTAAAGCAAAGCAGGAAATGCGGGAAATTATTCTTTAAAGAATTTCAAAGTTTTCAAAGGGAAATAAAATAATGGTTTCCTACCTGCCTTTTTAAGCACCCACACATTAGGGGTCATTTGCCTATTTGGATTAGTTTGTTCCTAAGACCATGCATGACTAGCAATGTGTTTAGTTCTCTGTGTGAAAGGAGATTGATTCTGGGTATCCACATATTTAAAACATTGCAAGTTTTCCACTGCCATGACTTCGCATTCATTTATATAGCTTTGTCTTTTTGAGAACAGATGGTGTCTACCTGTCGTGGTGCACAGGCACTAAACTGAGTGTCTTTCCGTACACATGCATGACTTAGTGACTTGAGCTTCTTTGGCTCACAGAGTCCATAGCCAGGCTATGCAAAGACGGAGGCCACTGTCTTTCAAACTATGAACTGGGCCCGAAGCGCAAATTTAAAAGTTTTAATCATAGAATCATTGAATCACAGAATGGTTTGGGTTGAAAGGCACCTTAAAGATCATCTAGTTCCAACCTGCCTGCCATCGGCAGGGACACCTTCCACTAGATCAGGTTCCACTAAACTACCCCTTGTCCTATCACTACACTTCCTGATAAAGAGTCCCTCTCCATCTTTGCTGATGGCTCCCTTTAATGCCAAGTGCAACAGCAGTACGCTTCATACCACACTGGAGCAGCTGCTTCTTTTATTCTGCAACACACAACTAAAATAGCTTATGCCCATCTTAGACTGTAGGCAGCTGAAGTTGCCAACAGCATTTGCCATAGCATCTTAATGAAGGACTCTTATATGGAGATCTAAGCGAGAAATACAGAGATGTTTTTGTTTTATCAGTGCAGCTCAAAAGATTTTGCCCTGATGTGATGCATCTAGCATGCATACACAAAAATCATTATGAACAAAATGCCTTCACAAATGGCTGTTAAATTCTTGCCACATTTGTCAGATCTGCTGTCCTCTTTCAAGAATCCAGCTACACCTTCACCGTGTTTATGAAACTGAGCAGTCACATAACCTGTGCTACATAACAGAGGTGGAGATATAGAAGACAACAATCCATGGAAGAACAATTAGATTTCAATAAACCGTAGCTTTCTACCCTGTTTTAAATCAGTTGTTTCTAAACCAAGCCCTCAGCACAGCACATAACCTGAGATTATCTCCTTGGATAACCACCAAAATTCTTAAATCCTGGTCATCTTAAAGTTCATGCAGTTGTCAAACTAACTGCCCCTCAAGGCAACTGGTCCAACTCACGTCCCTGGTGCAGATGGCCTTCTGGCCCATCCTGGAGGCAGCTTTGGATGAATGGATCAGAGGGCACGCAGGAAAGCAAGCCCTAGCAAGCCCTAGTTACCCAGGGCTGCATTCCAGAGGCAAGGAAAGGAAGGGGAACACATGCAGTGATGTGTACGACTGCTTCCCCTAATTTTTACATGAAAGATGTTTTTGGGAAATGTGATTCTGAAACAGTAAGGCATGCAGACTTATGCTTGAAAGGGACATTTTTGAGAACAGGGGAACCTTCTGCCTTTTTTTACAGTCTAGACCATGTCAGTACTGGGACTATCGCAAACATCACTCTGTGGTTGAAAATTAAGGCATTCCAACTTTGTTTTACTCCTTGTGAATATGAAAGTGAGCTATGTCTCCTTTGAGGAGAAAATACAAATAACAAAAATATTAAGTACGATATGTTCAGATAATACAGCAAATGGGAACAGTACTGGAACAAATAAAACATACATTCATATGTTCCTGTTTTATAGAATAAAACACCTCTAATACATGTCAGGAGTGCCAAAACTGCATTCATTTAGACTCGGAAGGATGCAGCTCAATCAAATAATATAAATTGAATGTGGCACTTAACTGTTTAAGAACTGCTTTAGTCAGTTTTCTCCTTCCTTCCTTTCTGAATATCAGAGACAAACAGAATTTAACATCAGGAAAAAGAACATACAAAGCCAGCACTAAGTTATCATCTTAAAATTGAATTATTTTGTTCTTAGAAGAAAAAAGAAAAAAAAAATTGGATATCACAGGTTTTTCAAAAGGAACAAACATTTCATTACTGAAAATGTCACTCTGCCAGAAACAGAGGAAAGGTATTTCAAGTTTTCTTTTCAGTAAGTCAAATATTTACATTAAAATAGAAGTGACTGAAAATATTTAAAAGAAAGTTTCATGGTGAAATGCAGATATAGGAGAAACAGGTTTCAAAAGATATGTAGCGGACCATGAAATCTGAATCTCAGCAGTTAAATTACAAAGACAGATTTACACAGTTAGTATAAAATTGAAATAGTACTAGAGGAATCAAGAGCTCCTATCAGCAGAAGACCTACTTTACTTTCATTGGATACATCTACACCATTGCATACTTCACAAGGGTTTATCTTTAAAAAAAAAGCTTTTCTCTGTAATTGATAAGCCTATGTAGAGGTCTATACCATATACTGCTACAACCAGACTGCTTTCAGCATTTATACTAACCACATATTTCTAGCCTATAAAATTATGAACACAAAATGTTATAAACGGCTCTCTAGACAGCAGAAAACTCAACTCGCTGGAATTCAGTGAGTATACTATAGTCTACTGAAACAGGAATTAAAGAAAATAAATCTTTACTTGAAGAAGATGCATATAAATAATTAATAATAAATAACAGAAATTTTAACACACTGCAGTAACTGTAAAAAAAAATCTTTTCCAACAGAAGAGAAAATAAAAATACAATACAACATAAAAATACAATATAATAATAATAAAAAAAAACACATTTGTTATGCTTAGCATAAAAACACCACAGAATTAATTCTAACAAAGACGACCTCTTTATATCCTACTTACTCTGACATCACTAGATCTTTCAGAGGAACTATTAAAACATCTTAAGAAAGCCATTGCTTACATATAAGTAATTCAATACCTTAGATGATGGGTAGCTAGATATTTAACACCTGATCCTAATAAAAGGTTACTTGTTCCATATCAACTGGTGTGAGTTATTGCAGAAGAAAATGAAATTGGCTTTAGAGGAAAAGGGTTGAAGTATGTAGCCCTAATGTATTAAATAAGAAAACTCCTACGAGAAGGGGAGAAAAATAGTAAAGAAGAGGTTGCTCTTTTCTACAGGAAACTGTAGGAAAGTTAGTTCCTCAAAATCTATGAATTGGTTAAGAAAAGATACTCAGAAAAGAATTAGCAGTGAGTATCCACAGTTATAGATATTAAGATTAATGCACGTAAATGGACTGTGTATCACTGCTACAAATCTGGTTGACAGCCTTCCTGTATTCTACTGATGTATGCAAAAAGCACAGCTGAGCCTCCATATAACTGGGGAAGAACATGTTAAGGGTTGTTGCTGCAGGCTGTATTTGCTTGAAAGGGGTTATGCGGGATATAAAATATACTTCTGATTCTCATACAATAGAATAATGCTAAAAAAAAGAGAAATAAGTTATTTCATTAATCAATAAGCTGCATCTTCTATTATGGAACTAAACTTTGAGTAGCATTGATGTCATATTATATACAGCTACTTTGTAAACAACTTTTTGCCTAAAGTCTCTTAAAAAATAGATTAGTATGCAGAAAAATGATCTATAAAATGATATTTCTCTTTATGAACTGTTATGAAAAACCATAATAGACTTTAGGCATAGAAAGCTCTTCGGGTAGTCTACAGGAAGTTTAGTCAAAGTATAAACAGATGTCACTGGAAGATAAAAACCAACAAAAGTATAAAGTTATGTGGAGGCAATCTGAAAAGGAAACAATACCCAGCTGATACTTACAGTAGGAGAAATCTCTGTAGTAGCAAAAATGTGATGAGCTTTAAAAGTGACGGGCTTTCAGCTGCCACAGACTTTGGTGCCTTCCTATCCAAGCTAGTGCTTTAAGTCATGTAGGCATACTGCAATAATTGCTGCTACAATAATTGCTGCTACTGGAAGGGACCAGGGGTACCAACAGAGAGAGGGCACTTGCTGCAGGAAAAGCTGAGAGTGACTAAGACCAGGTAATTGGCCTTTGCAGAGGCTATTTGGGATCTACACATCTCCTGCAGAGACTCCTTTCTGAAATGAACTTTTTTATTGAACAGGGTGGGTGTAGAGGAATCTAAATTGTTTCCTTAGGAAGAAATCCTTAGGCTGCAGTGTATTAAAGTCTCTTCTGTTCTGCAAAGCAGAAAGCATCAGAAAATAGCACACAACAGGGAGCCAGCAGAGGCTGCGCAGCAGATTCTGGAGTCCCCTTGGACTCTGGCTCATTCTGAGTATACACTTAGAACTGGAAATACTACAGCTGCTTCTTCAAAAACAAAACGACAAAAACCCAAACAAACCTGATGCAGTTTTTATAATCTTTAACCAAAAATCAAACGGGTGTGAACTATGTTTGTATAATATGCTTTATATTTCTTTTTTTTTTTTTTAAATCACCATTGTATTGACAAACTAGACCCTATCAGTTTGCTTGTGGCCCTAAAACTTCAACTAGCTGCTAAAATATTCCACTTATTTACAGGAAACTTTGCTGGTGGAACTAGCCCCTTCTCCTTCTCACAGTTCAAGTATGAAAACACCGGGAGAAAATAAGGTTTCACGTGTTTGATTTTTATTTAAAAATTAAGATAAATGTGAACCTTTATGTTCTCATGGCAAGAAAAAACATAAAGATCAGAATCCATGCTTCAGCAGATGCCATGACAGAAACCAGCGCTGAAACCCTGCCCTTCAGTTTGATTTCCAATCGACTGAAAAAAAATAAGAGATGCTTCTGGCAAATACCCTTCCAATACATGCTGTTAGATGAAGCCATAACCACAACATCAACACATCCAAATACACTCCTTACATATGAGTGTTCTTGGCACCAGAAACTTTGCACCTGAAATAAAAAGAGTCATTGCAGGGCATTGCCAAATTCTGGTGAATAGTAAAAGCAAAAAAGGCAACATAATTTCCAGGGTTATTTTAGTACTCCTACCAACTTTGTAACAGTAACCGAATGAGTCTGTGCACCAAAGAACACCTTTTTACCATTGCAAATACCTCCCACCTTTTTTTTTTTTTCCCCTAGAGCTATCTTTGCCCATCTGCTTCACCATCGCTGGCAGTGGCCGTGGCCCTCTTCTTCCAAAAGGTGTCCTCAGGGGACAGAGCAGTAAGGTTTTAACTGCTCCATGAAGACTTTGCTTGTAGCAAATAACAATGTATTTGCCTTTCCTTTGTTTCTTTGAACATCTGGAGAGCTATGCGGTTTCTGGCGAGGTTGAGAGCTCATAGGTAAAAGGGGCAAAAATGTTATGTGGAGGCAGGAAAAGAGCTACAAGGATCTTACTTCAGAAGAGGGATTGGAGGAAACTGAGAAGGAAGGAGCATTTATCTTCATAGCTCACAGACAGCTGCAAAGGCAGCTCTTTAGCTGCTCATCACTGAGTTTGTTCAAGTTTGAACGGTTTCATCTGGCTTTACAACTTCATTGTGCTGCCATATAAGTCAGATTTTTTCTTCCAGCCAAATCATAGAGTGTGCATGTCTTTTAAAGATCTGTTCTTTAGAAATAAATCTTAAGGTAACCTTCTGTCCTTCCGAAGCATCTTCAGATCAGGCAAATGCCCAAGCTGTTTGCAGAAGTTTCCTGGTAGAGGCTACGGGCAGGACACAGAGTGAAAGACCTGCTAGCACAACCATTGCAGGTTGCGCAAGGCAAAGATAGGTGCTATCAGAAGAAGTGGGTCTCATATTATGCATATTACTCACACAATCAGATAACCCACCCTAGTACTAAATTATTTTTAATTTTACAGATGAGTTAGCTTAACGTGTGAAATGACAAAGCCTGGGGTTTTTTTCTAATCAAAGTTCCACACACAGAAGAGCTGGTAACCACAAATAATGAAACTCATTTTCACAAGATGTCAGTGAAATCTTCAGATCAAAAGATCAGTAAGATTGAAAAAAAATTAGCCAATATTCATAAATCTGAAAAATTTATTAGCCATAAAGTGGCTAGTGCAAGCAAACTGTACCCCTGCCTTAAGGACTGAACCAACTGGAAACCCCTAGGTCTAGTGCAAAGTGCAGTTCTCACATCTGTTCTAACAGGAGGATGCTTTTACCTCATCTCAAGGCAGTAACTTTGACAAAGACTAATTTTGGAAACAGGAAGCTATGTGGTAATTCCAGTGAGATAACTAGTCTTTTTCTGTTAGTTCTGCAATCCTGGGGAAAAAAAAAGTGGTTCGATATGATGTGATTAAATAGACAGTATTTACTCTGAGGAGTACTGATTCTTGTTCTTTTTGTCCAGAGCAACTTCTTAGATGATGCTTATCAACAGCTATAAACAAACACTGTTAAAGAGCATCCTTTGAGCAACACTAATAATTTCCTGTGTTGTGCACATAGCATTAATGACTGGATCTATACTTCTGGATTACACAATGCATGTGCATATATTCAATCTTGCCTTCTAGACTTGCAGTTCAGACAAAAGGAAGATGCTAACAATTACGTCATGTTGATTCCTGTTGTGATTTAACCTCAGCCAGCAACTAAGCAGCACACAGTTGCATGCTCCCTCCCCCCGCTGCTCATTGGGATGGGGGAGAAAATAGGAAAGGTAAAAGTGAGAAAACTAATCGGTTGAGATAAAGACAGTTTTAATAGGTAAACCAAAAGCCATGCACACAAGCAAAGCAAAGCAAGGAATTCATTCCCTGCTTCCCATGGGCAGGCAGGTGTTCAGCCATCTCCAGGAAAGCAGGGCTTCATCACAGTAACAGTTACTTGGGAAGATAAATGCCATCACTCTGAACGTTCTCCCCCTTCCTTTTTCTTCCCCCAGCTTTTTATTGCTGAGCATAACATCACATTGTATGGAATATCGCTTTGGTCAGTTGGCGTCAGCTGTCCCAGCTGTGTCCTCTCCCAACTCCTTGTGCACCCCCTGCCTGCTCCCTGGTGAGGTGGTGTGAGGAGCAGAAAAGGTCTTGACTCTGTGTAAGCACTGCTCAGCAATAACTAAAACATCCCTGTGTTATCAACACTGTTTCCAGCACAAATCCAAAGTATAGCCCCATACCAGCTACTACGAAGAAAATTAACTCTATCCCAGCCAAAACCAACACAAGTCCATAAAAGTTAATGACAGGAAAAAACACTTCCTGCTGTTCAGGTCCTCCTGCCTACAGTCCTCAATGGGGTCTCCAGTACTACTCCTGCAAAACTCAGATATTTTAAAGGAAAAGCTTATCCTTAATTTGAAGCGCAGAATAATTTTAAACCGGTGACAGCGATTCACACTCTGTGGCTGTCCACTTTCCCAGCTGGCGAGGCCTTACAAATGCTGAAGAAGAGGCACAGACCTCTCTGAGGAAGGTTTAGGCCTACGACTGGTGGAGCCAAGTCAGCCACACATCTCCAATCACCTTCCAAATCATACGCTGCCTGTCACTGAACTACTTATTACCCAGTTAATAATCAGCATATGCTTGGCACATGGAAACCCAGGACTTGGGAGAGCTGTTTTTGCCACAGGCGCCCCTGAGCAGGGCTCTGCACACCTGCCTCCACATGGCTCCCACCCCGACCACCAGCAGCAGCGCTTCAGGCTGTGACGACAGCGCCCGGAGGGCTGACCAGCCCTCAAATGGACATGAAATGGCTGCTAGAAAAGGACCGATAAGAACACAGCATCTTTAACATCCATCTATCCCACACCAGCAGCATTAGTTAAGAAAACTCAGTGCCATACTGAGTTTACGTTTGTACCCGCCGGCTGTGGGCCGGGCCTGGCATCGCCTACAAATACAAGGCTCCAAGCGGTTTTACCGATTTTCTGGCCAGCCAGAGGAAAAGCCAGCTTGCCGTGGGAAAAATCATTCGATGTCCTGGCGCGTTCCGTGCTGGGTGACCTTTCCCGTGAGCAAGTGGGGACAAGAGAGTGCCCGAGTGGAGAGAGGGCAGCAGTGCAAGAGCCTTCATCTCTGCCATCAAAACCAGTGTGTAAGCCCTGGAGCTCATTTCGCCCAGAAAACGGCGGGGAGGGGGAGGGAGGGGCTCCTCGGCCCGGTGCCCCCCCCCCGCCTTTTCCCAGGCAGGAGCGGTGGGGGCTGAGCGGTAACCACCCCGCACGCCCCGGCGCCCTGCTCCTTCTCCAGCCCGCCGCAGCAGGGAGGACTCGCCTCAGCCCGGCCCGGCCTACACTCCAAACCCCGGCTCCCGGCCTCAGCCCGACGCCTCCGGCCCGCCGAGGTGCGGTGCGGTAATGGCGGGTAACGGCCGCCACCCAACCGCCGCGCCCTGAGGAGAGCCGCTGGGCTGGGGGGGGGTGGAAGGACTCTCCGCCCAGCCAGCCCGAGGAGAGGCCCGCAGCCGGGCGGGGTCCGCGCCCTCCGCTCTTCCCTTCCCCGCCACCACCGCGCTGTCAGGGCGGGCACCGCCCCGGAGCGGAGCGCCCCGGTCGGCAACAGCCCCCGCTTCGTTCCGGGGTGGTGGGAGAGGGAGAGGGGAAGGAGGGGGCGGCACCCGGCCTGACAGCGCGGCGGCCTCTTGGGCGTGTTCGGCGGGGCGCACCCAGCGGCGCGGTGCCGCCCTCCGGCCAGGCGGGAGCGGCCGTCAGTGAGCTGGGGTGGCGTGTTGTGGGACGGGCAGCCATGCGGCGCTGGAGGCTCCTTTCTTCGGTGGTGGTGGTGCTGCTCGCCGTCCTCGTCCCCGCCAGAGGTGAGGAGGAGGAGGGGCGGGCGTCGTGGAGCGGTCCTACCGCGAAGCCCCGCCGGGCTTGGGGAGGGGCGGCTCCCCTGCCCTCCGTCCACCCGGGCTGGGGGTGAGGGAGGCGGAGGGCGGTCGGCGGAGCGGCCGACGGGGGTGAGAGGAGCCGTGGAGGGAGCCGGTCGGGTCCCGGTGCCAGCTGCCCGCCCCCCTCTACCCCCCCGGGCTGTCCGGGGCAGGGAAACGCCGCTCTCTCCCTCCAGCCCTTTTTTGGGTTGTTTTGTGAGTTATGGTGTTCCGGTGCTCCCCCCCCGCCCCTTTATAACTAATTGGAAAAGTATTCCTGAGCTTTCTGCCCGCCTCCCACGCTGGAAACCCTGGCTTGTTTTTAATCGCTGCGGTGAATCCGTGGTGCTGGCCCCAGTACGGCCCGGGGGGGTCCGGGGGGTGGGGTGCGGGGTGGTCCTTGAGGGAGGCCTGGAGGGGCTTTCGGGGCGGCGGGGAGCTCTGCCGGAGCTCGGCTTCCATTTTAGGAAAGAAAACGGACTTCGGGCAATTCCAGGGCAACAGATAGTTACTCACCAGAAAGTCTGCCCTCACGCGATGGCCGTTTTTTTTTTTTTTTTCATTTATTCAAAAAAATTGTTATTGTGGCAAAACTGCAGTGTAAAACACTTCAGTGTATTCTCTGAGAAGCTTCTCATGGCTTCAGTGTGTGTCAGGGACGATTTTCTTCAACCCTGATCAAAACGAAACGGTGTGTATGTAATAGCAGGTTGGTATTTGGTCTAAGTAAACAGTTTGGGCAGGGTAGAAAAGTGGCAAAGTTCCCAATACCGAGGGTTTTTTTTTTCCAGGAGGAAGACTCCTAAACAGGAATATGCTGTGCAAACTGTCATTTCCCATTTGTATGACTTATTTCTAAGAAACATACTTGGTGCTATGCCTAGGTATTTTCTTTCGGGTACTGTGCAAAAGTTACACTTCAAAACTTAAATACCTGTCTCTTCACTGTAAGAGAGAAAGAAAGAAAAAAAAAAAACAAACCCATTCCTAGCTTTGACTGGAAGCTGTAGGTCCTGCATGCAGGATGCCAGATAAGCAGTTTGGCTTCAAGCCGGGTTGAATTCAGTTCTGCTGTGGGCTTAATTGTCATCTTAACTGCTAGGTTAGCAAAGCTGAGCTCTTGGAAAAGTAGCACAATTTTACAGTAATGGCCTTTAAAACTGATTCAGGCTGCAACCATTGAGATATCATCTTACTGCTTATGTGGAAAAATTGCTCCTCTACTTCTGCAAGGAGTCCTCGCGGTCGCGGACAGCAAGATCTTTGGTATGATGTTCTTAAGTATTTGGAGTTACTCAGAAATAGTCTTTCTAAACTTAGTGCCAAGAAGTCTAGAGGTGAAGAGAGTCTGTCTGGTTTCTGCTTTACCGTGGGGAAGGCACTCAAAAACTGCCTTCAGGGGTTTTGTTTCAAATTCTGAAGAAAATGATGCTAGATTTTTAACAGGTATCTTTTAAAAAGCTGGTTAATTTATCCGAGTACTGGTTAATGCCTATAATATGAACCAAGTATATAGGTTATAATTAGTTTGGACACTTTTTCTTTAAAATGCAAAAGAATTTTAAGAACTGTTGAGGATGTCAGCCTGGGGAGGGTGGGGCCCTCTGGGGGAATTTCAGGTTTGTGATGGTGCAGTCTTAAATTAAAATAAAGGCAAAACCTGAGGTCCGTACTTCTGAAAATTTTAATTTCACTGCTGGTAAGCTATCTGTAGCCTGAATTTGTAGAATTGCTATAGAAAGTTAAGGTTCTTACCTTATAAGCAATTCAGCTGTTGCGTGACAGTTTGGAGGTGACTGGTCTCACCGGGACTGCTTGCTTTCACGATTCAAGCGGGTGAGTCTATGCCTCGGGACTGAGAACTTCTTAGGGATCACCCATTTTAGGCACATGAAAGCTGTTCGTGTTAAAACAATATTCTATATATCATGAGGATTTGAATGTATTATTAAGCAAGGATGAACTTTGTTATTTGAGCTTGCTTAGAAAAAGAGCTTGCAGTTTTAACCTCAAAACTGGTATTCAAATGTTCTCATTTGCCGAGTATGTGTTCTGCAAGTCAGGCAAAGCTGGAATTTAGATATCATTGGGGCTGGATCCAGAGGAAGGTCGAATGTGAGTTTTTATATCATCGGTTTCTATAGGCAGTCTGAGAGCTTGCCCCTGCTGAGGAGTGGGATCTTTCCATTTCTCTCCTCCTGTGTTTGGTCTGGTGCCCATCGGGGCCTGTACTGAGATTAGTCACTTGCTGACTTATCAAGCTGAATCATCTGGTGCATTGAGTTTGCTCTGCGGAGTGTTTGATGGCTGTCCAAGCCAGCGCGAGGGGGTGGCGGGACTGAGCATTGGAGAGTGGCACTGCGGTGGGTGCAGGGGAGGAGAGGGTGGGAGGTTTCCGGCTTTGGCTGGCTGTGAGGTGCGAGACCGGCCCAGACATCTTATATCTGCAAAACCACCAGGTTAGCCCAGTGTCTAATTTCAGGCATCTGGTTTTCAAAATATAACAACAACAACAAAAAAGCATTAGGCAGCAGATCTTCTGTATAATTTCTATAAAGAGCACAACAGAAGGAGAATTAAACAAAAAAATCCATACATGATGAGCAGCAGAAAACTGCTGCACACAGATACAAGGCTCAAAAGTTTTCCTTATCTACTGTAGAAAGATCAAGGCCTAAAAAGCTGTCTTGTTACTGAGGATCTTGAGTTTGGACTCAGAAATACATGCTTTTAGTATCCTTTGCAGGAATTGAGTAGAACTTCTTGATTGGAACAGAGTTGCCACAAGGAACAGTGGTGGTAGTGAACACCGGAAGGTGAGCAAAATACACGCTGGAAGCTGAGGTATCTGTGTTGTAAGATCCTAAGGTGAATTACAAGTGGAGATCCCTTATTCTAAGACCAGTGTAATTACAAGGCTATGAGCAAAGGGAAGGAAACACTTGAGCTCCTGGCTTCTTGTTGAGGCAAGTCAGTGTTGAGAAAAAAGATGGATGAAAGGCAATGAAATGAGCCTGTCTGTACTGCAGTAGATGGAGCTTTCAGCTGGGTCAGGTATTTGGTTCAGGGACTCCTGGAGACTGATCTCTGCTTTGTGGTCTCTGGAGTTGTTTGCCTTTTAAATCTGATTAGAAAACAAACAAACAACAACAACACCAAAAAAACAACCATCACACAACTTAGTTTCAGTTGAACAATTTTAGTAGCCTTGCTAGTGTGCTTTCGTGGCTGCATGAACTCGAAAAGTGCAACACGTTTCTCCATCTTTCTGTTTCCTTTAATTTCAAACGGGTAAGATAGATTTTTATGTGTTCTTATTTATGTAAAATGGCCACTGCACTGCTACATCAAAGTGACATCACTGCAACAATCTTTAAGCTTTCTGTAGTTACAGTGATTTAACTTGGCAAGAGTTAAGCGTGACTCAGCCTACTGCCATCCAGCCAAGACCAATTTCAATATTTTCCTGATGTTACTCTGATGCTGGGGTCGCCTGCACTTGAGAAAGGGCTCTGCTTTAACTCTTGCTAACTTGAACCTCTCACTGCAATCAACTTGTATTTCATCAGGTGACAGCTGTGTTAGTGAAATGCGGTAATAATAGTAATCTTCATCAGTTAAGATCATCTTGCCAGGGGCAAGCCTCTTTCTTTAATCCAAGCTGCTTTTCCATGCTCTGGCACGGGAACCTACTCTTTGGAGTCTAGTAAAAGTGTTTTGAGAGAATGTTATGAGCAAAACAGTCTCAACTTAGGGAACTTTAACTTACATTAGCTTACTGTCAGTTAACACAAACTTCTAATCCTTGTCTTGGGAATTGAGAGAAAGAAAATCAAGCCTCTAAGGTCCTCCCCTTTCCCTACGTTCAATTTAAGCCAAGCACCCCTACCCACCCCATCTTGACTTCCCTGGTTTTCGCTGCAGGTTATGCTCAGCCCATCCCCTGCTTCTTCAGTGAGGTGATGGGAAGAGCAGGAAGGTCATATCCCTAATGGTTTCTTTCTGCTGTTCCTCCTTGCTTCCTGCTGATGTTCCTTTGCTCTTCTTTGCTTCTCTGTGTGCCTGTGCCAGTGAGGGTCACTTATGGTCCCTCAGGGCTGTTCCTGCCCTGGTGTGGGTGGGTCATAGCTACAGTCCCTCAGGGACGTACCCTCTTGGCATGCAACTTCTCCTGCCCAGATTACATCTCCAGCCACATGTCCCCTCTGCAGTCTCTCTCTCTGAGTCTCACAGACCATCTCCTCATGTGTCTCCTGTCCCTGCTGGCTGATGCTGCTTCTTACATGTGTTCAAGCAGGAATACTCTGTGCTCCTCTGATCAGTTGAGGGTTTGGTGTGCACCATCAGTGTCAGGGCCAATATGACATGACTGTAAGCGGCATCGGGCAGTTCATGGCCTCTTCCAAGACAGGATACCCTGCAGCCCTCTGCTGCTGAAACCCTGCCCAGTTCATAACACGTATGTTCTTGAGCAGCATGTACACAGGAACTGTTTGGGCATACATCTTGTCTACAAAGACATGGATCTTGTGTCTCCAAAACACACAGCATATTTTATGAAGTAAAATAAGATTATTTATCGTATGTAACAGCATATATTTAATTTCATGTTCACTTTTCCAAGGGCCACCTTATAGGTAATTTCTGGTCCTCAAGCAATAAGGACTCCTTCCTTAGGGATTTCAATTGCTGCAGGAGGATAGACACGAACTTGTGTCTCAATTCTGGTGTCCCCAGGGCTGGCTGGTACTTTGTCACTGAGCTTAAATTGGAGTATATGGTTTTCTGTAGGGCTATTATGATGGGTTCCTACTTTTATGTTAACTAGCTCCACTTCACCCCACTCCCAGCTTCATAGAGGTGAGACTTCCTTTCCCTGGAGTACAGTTTTGCAGTTTCAAGTAAGGCATTGTACCATTCTACCTTTCCAGATGCCTGAGGATTAGAGGCAATATGATACACCCACTCTGCTGCACAATCTTCCCCTCATTCTTGGACAGCTGTGGTTTTGAAATGACTACTGCTATCTGAGTCTAGCCAAGGCTGCATTCCATCATGCCAGCAAATACGTATGTTTGTTCCATCTAGGGTGCTGCCTACCTTTTCTTTCCAAGTAGAAAAGCTTCTAGCAACCATTTCTCTTTGCTACTGTGAGGACACAGCACCTGCTGGTGTTGCTGAAGGGAAGGGGGCTGATCTACTTGCCAGGCTTCTTCAGACTTCCCTTTCTCCAATCACATATACTGGTTCATCATTCCTACTTTCCATGTGTGTTATTCCACAGATCTTACACTGCCTAGTTGCTTGCACTGTGGCTTCCTGAGACAAGTCTAAGCTGCATTCCCTGCTCCAGTACATGAGCAGCAGTTTCGCGGACCTACCTGGCTAAAAATAGCTCTCCTTTGTGCTCACACCCTAAATCTATGCTGGCAAGCTGAGCTAACTGGTCAGCCTGGTTATTATGTTTCTCAAATTGCGTTTGAATTTCAGATATGCACATTAACACCATGTATTCAAGTAGATGTTTCTCCAAGTAGCTGTTGTATTACTTTCTGTTCTTCTGCTGCTGACCGTGATTTTCCTCACTGCTGCTGTTATCACAATTCCAATCTTTGAGTCATTTCTGGACCGCATTAGTGATCACTCAGGAGTCTGTGTATATGTAGATCACTCAGGAGTCTGTGTATATGTATACTCAGTGCCAGTGCTGCTCCTGAGCATGTTCTAAGGCAGCATCGGAAGCCATTACTTCTGCAAACTGATGGCAGCCTCTCGTCCTTTTGCAGGTGGCAGCCTCCTCTGTGGAGGGACTCCAAGCTGCTTGGAGCCTCATTTCCTGCTGTGATATCATAGGATCCGTCAGTAAACAAACTCCATTGGTTATTTTCAGTATAAAACTCATCATATGCTGAGGCATTTTATAGCCAGAGGAGTTCAGTCTTCCTCATATTGATGATTTGCTGGCCACCAACTAATCCGTTCAAGTTAGGAAAGATAAAGATTACCTCTAATCAATATATCATCAATGCAGTGGAAAAATTCTCTAGAAATTTGTTGCTTTAAAGGTTTGTGGATGAAGCCATGGCAGATGGTAGGGCTGTGTTTCCGCCCATTGCAACAGCCAGTTCTAGGTGAAGGCAATTGGTGTCTTGCTTCTTCAGCCATAGGGATTGAAAAGAAAGCATTTGCGAATCAGTTGTAACATACTAGGTACAACTCTTGGCTTCTGGCTCATGCAAGAGCTGCAGCATGCCTGGAACTACAGTGGCTAATGCAGCAGCTGTCATTCAGAGCTCTGACGTCTGTTATTAACTGCCATTCTCCAGTATGCTTCAGGCCAAGCAGGTTTGTTGTAAGGTTAATGTGTTTGAGAGCCCTTCTCCCCTTGTTTTTCCAGGTATCATTACTAACTACTTTTTTTAAATCTCACCAGCAGCACCTTAATCAGTTCAGTACCTCTTTCAGCAAATTATTTGCTTTGCTAAGGGAAGAACAACTGGGTCTGAGTGTGTGCAACATTGCTGGGGTCAATAAGAGTCCTGTAGCTGGTTCCCTCCTGTACAAAGCATGCTGCCTGTACCAAAAGCCCAATGCCTTCCTCTCTCATCTGTCCATCTACAGTGGTCAAGAAAGTCAAGCTCAAGGAGGGCAGGGGCAGTAGGGGTGATGGCAACAGGTAGGGGCTACCAATCTTGTCTGTTCAAGCTATGGCTCCCTTCTACTACCGGTAGGCATGTGTCCGCTGCACTTACTCTGTGAATAACTACTCATTGATCATTGCTACACAAGGGCAATAAGGTGCATTGAGCACCAGTGTCCATTAGGGCACAATGGAATGGGGTCAAGTGTTGCCTGGCCACCTTACCCAGACAACCCAGTACATTTGGTTATCTGCACATGCTGCCAGGCCAGCAGCAGGTGTCCTGCCAGTGCAGTGAATTCAGATGGGCTGTCAGAACAGTACGTGGTCCAGAGGCTGGGGCAGGAGAAGGCAATGGTTGAACCAAGGTCTGATGCTGCCCTGTGCTTACAACTCCTCAGCTGGCAATTCTGCATCTCTGAAAGGCCTTCCATTCTATTTGGTCATACCCTCTCTTTTTCTGTTCAGGAGCATCTGTAAGTCCCAATATCTATGACAGGGACATGCAGAATTCCCATTCTTTCTGGACATTTTTCCCCAAGATTTACCATACTGATGGAATATTGGTATTATCTCTGGCCTTGCTGTTAATCCTACAGCATGCTTACTCCAGCATGGTACATAGTAGGTCACCTTGGTCAACAGAGGTCCCACCCTGTTATCAGCCTCTGCTACCTAGACCCTGCAAGTTGCTCTAAATACAGAGAAACAGTGTTCCAGCTTGAGTGTCTTGCTCTTTGCCTGTCTGTCTGTATCTTATCAGCTGCCGCAGGAGGTCTCTGTGCCATCTTTCAAAAGCACATAGTGGCAGCAACTGTGCAGAGTCGGCTTTTCTGCAGACTTTGAACCAATACTGCAAAAGCTAGTGTTTGGAAAGTTGCTTGGTATCATAAAAACTAGTTTTAGTTTGCTTTTTCATTAAAAAAAAAAAAGTCTTGCTTTCTTTATATGCTTGCAAACAGTCTGGGAAAGATTTCCCCGCTTCCTGCAGGAGAACACGTTTTTCACCTGTTGAAAGTAAAAATTACTGCAGTGATACTCATCACAAACTCCTTTTAAACTGGTTTAGTCTCTGCATTTGATGTGATGGGAGATCCCAGAAGAACAGGACCCAGAAGATTTTCTACAAAGAATTCCAGAAAGTCATAAGGCAAATTCCTGTGACAGTCTAAGAACTTAGTTCTTTGTGGCATAAGGCCTGTTTACAATAGATTTTTCTAGCTATAGAACAGTTCCTTTAAAATACATAATTAGCATGTCAAATGCAGTAATCATTCTAACAAGTTTTGGGAAAAAGGTAATTTTAAAAGAAAACATTTACATTTTAAGTCAGGTCTCATGACACACATCATTCACTATATAACAAATGCAGTTGGTTTCCTTTATACAGATTTCAGTCATCTGTGAAGAGTCCACATACTATAAACATCTAAGAAATGGCATTTTTAACTGTATTTGTAAAAGGAGAACCCCTTGACTGAGGCAACTGTTAATTAACTGCAGATGTTAATTCTGCTCTACTTTCCTCATAGCTCGAGTCCTGTAAAACTCCCGTTGTATCTCTTGTTTCTTCAAAATTTTTCAGAAGAAATGGTATTCATTTCTTGATGTGTGTAAAGTATTCACAAATCTCATTTCACTTTGAGACAAAGAGTTTTAAGCTGTGTAAAATCAAACTTTATTTTTAGGACAGCTGTTGTTCTTTCATCAGGTAAATGTTATGACTTGGTATACAAGTTAATCTTTCCATGAAATACAAGTTCTTTCTTATTAAAAACCTATTGATTTCATTGACAAAATAGGATTTTAATTATAAAACTGTCTCTGTGTGCTTTTTTGCTTAGCCACAGAAAAATGTTGCTTGCATCTTTTCTGTTTGTGAAGTCCAGTATTCCGGAGGAAAAATAAAGTGAAAAATGTGTTAAACTGATATTTCCAGGATGGCCAGTTCTTCAAGTCTGGTTGTACTTTGCAATATTGGTAGTATTACTGTTTTTATAACCGCCACAATAACACTACACTCAAAGCCTTTTCTATCTGGAAAAGAAATGGAGTTACAGTGTTTAGACTTGTATTTTACCACCACTTGTTTGTTCTCTGTGATTTGGAGGAAAATATTGAACCTGTGTGAGGAGGGAAGGGGCTAGTGGTAGTGGTGATAGTACTAGTGGCACGATACAGTGAATTAAAAATAAGTGAGGCAAATGTTTTGGGTAGGGCAGAGTTTTTATTAGATCTGATGCTATTGTTGGACAAAACAGGCAGCTCTGGAGTTGCACAAGTCCTTGTTAAATTTAGAAACAAGAAGTTTCAGGATAAGGTTTTGGGGGAAGGGTTTGGGGAAGCCTATGTGGAAAGCTTTTGGGTAAGGCTATCTTCTTCTATATTTCTATCTTTCTCCTTCAATCTACTGTTTCATCCCTCACCTCCAGCTATCCATGCCTGTCTGTATTCTCCCTCTTTGACTATTTCTGCTATTTTGGCCTTCTGTAAAGGTCAGCTCTTTATTGTGCTAACTAGGCAGAGATGTGGACCTTTTTCCCCCAAAACTTCAGGCAAGATCTGTGATTCTGAAGCTTGTGCCTGTAGCGAGCTGACAACTTCTCTGCAATCCAGACCTCTCCAACTCTGTCTCCTCCTTCCTCTTCCTCACCCACTGCTGCTTCTATTCCTTTCCCTTGGGTGTTCCCATTGCATCTTTGTAACTGTCTCCACTGACAGTCCTATACCCAGGCATGGCTTCCTTCAGCTTACGTTTCTTACCTGAGGACAATTTTTCTATCCATTCCTATTACTTTCCTGTGGTGCTCTACAAAATGAGTCAACTTACCGTGCACACTAAAGTCTGGCGTGTGTACTGGCTGCCTGCAAGTGATAACACTGGAATATAAAATCCGGTTTGTGTTAGAAGGTGATACAGAATCAGACTGGAGATGATGAAACTATTTCCTAGGGTGGACATGGAGAATTCTTGATAAAGGTTTTTGTCTAAATATACCAGAGTAGCATTACTTTCACAGGATGCACTTTAACTAGAAATGCTTACGATTTCACCTTGAACATGTTCCAGATATTCTTCTGTGTACATGAACACATCAGAACTACTAAGAACATATCCTTGGTACAAAAGGGAAGATTTATCTTGTTCCTCAAGTATCAATAATGAAGGACGGAAGAAAAAAAAAACAACAAAACAAAAACCCACCACAGAAACCCAATCTTTTTTTAAATGAGAAACAAAAAGTAAACCTTCATCTGAAAAAACCTATGCCACATTTCTGACTTGTCGTATATCTGTGGCTGCCACTTAGTTGGATTCTAACTAATCTATTTAGTTTTTTTATCTGTTTCGTTTGGGCATCTAATACTAGTCACATTGACATGGGTGCACACAGCATCTCTGCATGTGTGGCTGTCCTTCAGGAACGTTTTTTTTATCTAGTAGTTTTGCACACACGATACAAAGTTAGTTGAAGCAGAAGAAAATTAGCCTTCTCCTGCAGTGTTCCCCATCACCCAGAGAAGCAGGCTGCTGTTACATCGCACGTCCTGTGGCTGAATGTTTCCAAACGGCTGGACGGCTGCATGTTTCCAAACCGATGCTGGTGTGATGCAGTGGAGCACAAGCTGCAAAATCCTGGCTCAGTGAATTGTCACTTAATTCAACTCTGTTTCAGTTAATCCCGTAATAGTAAATACTTGCAGGAAGAAAGGTGTCATTGGTGCTACTTAAACATGCCAATGTTGGCAGTTTAAGCAGAACAATAGGTTTTGTTATAAAATGAGTTGACTAGTGCCTGATTCAGTCTCAGAGCAATGGATTAAAATATAAGTTGAATCATTGCAAACCACTGTACTGGGTCTGGTTTCCTCTACACCCTCCGCCTTCCTCACAGGAAACCCTCATTGTAAAACCCAAAGTCTCCCTCTTCTTTCTTTCAGCAAAAGCTGTGTTAGCTACTTTTAAGTGTGCGGATTGAAAAGACTGAAAAATCTTTTTCGCCATAGCTGAACAAGCCATGATGAAAAAGAGTCTAGAAAAGCAAAATCAATTTTACTGTTCAGTTAATGTGTCTGACTACATTACAGATTTTGTTTGAATTTTGCTATTAGTATACAAATTGTTTTGAACTGGTAAGACTTCTGGTGAGCAAGTTAAAAGAAACAGGCTGTGAAATGAAATTATCAGCTTACAAGTACCGGCAGACAGAAAGCAGTCCTGCTTACCATGAGCCGCCATTTCAGTATACTGCTGTAAAAATAAGAGTATTCTTGACTTAGTTCTGTGCACACTGCAAGTGTGTATTTCAACTAAATTTTATTTTAAAGAAGGAATTTCTAAAAGGAAGGCCAAGTTCCATTTACTTATTCATCATAACTTATCATTTAAATTCTTTTTCCTTTGTCAGAGTGAGGGTTATTTACCACTGTGTTGAATTTTTGGAGCTTTTACTTCACTGGCTGCCAGATCACAAATTTTGGTTTCTTAATACTTCCTCCTGCTAAAATTTTACCATCTTTCATCTTGTGCAGATGTCTCTAACTTTCCTGCAGCTGAGCCTCAGTGCTGCTCTTCCTTTTTCCTCTAAGCCCCCTCTGGGACTGCTCTTCCTTCCGTCCCTCGCTGCCCCAATCCAAGAGGCTACCAGAGGTGCAGAGTATGAGCAAATAAGGATGCAGACAAAACAAAATGCTGGTGTTTCCTGACCACTTTGGTGGGGAGGGAAGCCTCCAATCTATCATTTTACACACTTTATTGTTGTGTAAAGTGTTTTACTGAATTGGGATGAGCAGGGGAAGTGCGCAACTCTTGAAGTTGTGGCTCAAGAGATGACACAATTGCCCTGAAAACACTTCTTCCTTTCTCTGCACAAGGCCGGGCAGGGAATTGAACTGTACAGATGCAGGTAGAGGTTTTTGGTGCAAAGAGAGGAGAATGTTATTATCTGAATAGAAGTATAGATAAACTTCGGGCGATAAAATGGCATTAGGTCATATGATGTCAGTGATGTCGGTTGTAGTTACTTTCAGGAGAACCAATGGTTTTATTGGATTATAAAATACTGAAGAGTTTGCAACCTGCTTGGATAAAATGGGTTTCTTAAAGTTGAGGCTAATCTTTTGATTAACTGCCATTGTAGTCCTTCCAGTGTATTTAACTGATAATTCTTGGTGCTGGCTGCTATTTGGGTGTTATACCAGTGAGGCTTAACGTTTATGAATCTGTTAATGAAAGTGAGAGGACTGAACGTTCAAGGGGCCTTGAACCTGTGCCCCTTCCCAGCCCCACCATCTCCTCCTGGTGTCCATCTTAGTGCCATCGGTGTGTATATTGCTCCACAGTTTCCAAAGTATAGTTTTGACTGCTTACGATATGCCCACTGTTTCAAAGTACAAGCCACAGAGCGAGAGGTTTCACAAGTAGCAGTCAACTGTGGAAAGGTTCTTGCCAAGATCTACTGAAGCTATTGCTATTGCTAGATGTCTGCTAGCAAGAGGCTAGTACCAAAATACAGAATTACAAGGGTAAATATTTATTCATGTGCATGAGGTATCCCAGCCAAATTGGGGCACCCCAAATAGGGTTTTACACAGGGTTCTTATATCCTTCAAATATTCAGGTACAACTTGATTTGACAAATCACTAACACTCACAGTACTGATCACTAATCTAAAATTCTAAAACTTTGCAAAGCAACTGTATTTCTGCAGCATTCTGACTGCTTGTCTATTGATGCAGACATCCCTGGAGTCAGTCTTGCTATAGTTACTTTTCTATGATGCCAGCCAACACTGGAAGGATTTCAAAGAGGTATTGGAGGGGCTAGGATGCTGGCATTATCTTGGCTGTCCAGGGGTATCTTTTATCCTTCATGGACAGCTCTAAGCTTGCAAGAAATAAAGTCCTTATTTACAGGGCTGAGCTGTCCTTTGGTTTCTTTTACTTAAACGTGAACAATAGCAAAGTCTCCAGTAAAATTCTACTACCTCTCTACATTGCAATGTATAATGTGAACTAATACATATTAACAAGGTTAATACACTTTCATACTGTAAAGACTGACTGATATAGTAGTTAGAGAAGGGAACTTTCATAACGAGTAAATGTAAGCCTTGTGGTAAGAATGCACCTGGTTATGGAAATTTAGGCTATGTGAGTAGTTGCTGCAAGGCTTGTCAGCTTTATGAAAGCTTGAAGTCCTGTCTATCAAGCAGCTTAAACTTTGAAGCTGTAGACTGTGAGCAACACGTACTTAAAGGATTTTGGTTTCTTAGGCTTATAAAAAATTAACTACTGACATTTCTTATGCCAAGACAGAATTTCAGAAGTGGATGAATGTTAAGTAAGTACACACTGCCTGCTTGATCTCGGTGAGATTTGAGAACAGGTCTTCCTAAGACTGCTTCAGAGCTCCCTGTCCAGACCTGGCACAGGTTTCTGAAGAGGCAATGATGGAGAGCAGAGGTATCTCAGGCCATTGTGCCTGCTCCATGAGCCTCCCTGGGGGAATGGTGATTATGACAGCACCTGAGACCTGGGAAGAGGGGCAGGGGGTTCTACTTGCCTGCCCCAGGAACAGAAGGACAGGGCTGGCTTCTGTAGGTGCTATGTTGAAGCAAGAGAAGGCAGTGGCGGCGGTGGCCCCAGGTGTGGGGTGACACTGCGCAGTTGGGGACTGGCATTGCCAATGTCACTCCATGCTTAATGCACTGTGTGACACCTCTGTGGTTTAGGGCTACTATGAGGAAGAGTACCAAGAGCTCAAGCTAGAGTTTGAAAATTTCAGTGTACTTAGCACTTGCAGGTACAAGTACAAACACGCAGGCTTTAAATAATGCAAGGCTAGGCAATATTTAATCAAACGCCTGCAGCCTTCGTCAAGGGTACCCTGCACTTGAATGCAGACAAGACTATGCTGCTGTCTGCCTGTCATATTTTGCCTGAGTCCCTGAATTTACATGAGAGGAAGCTTAGCATTTGCTTTTTAGAAAATACTTTGTTAAAACATTAATTTTAGTAATGCATTTATGCTTGGTAAGGCCAAATACTTAGGTGGAATAGCAATAAGCATAGTATACGGCATTTGAAGTCTTGAGGTGTGGTCCTGAAGTTACAGATAAGAAGAAATAAGCAAAAATCAAATAAGTATATCCAATATCTTTTTATTTGTTGCCATCTGGTTTCAGCAGCGTTATTAAAGCACCCCATTTTCAAAATTTTCCCATCCTTTTTGATTCAGGAAAATAGCCCACCCTTTTTGCAAAACCCTTTTCCTTTCTTCCCGCCTCCTATCCAAGTGTCCTGAGCTTGTCATTTCGTGATGCAAGGGCCGTGCTTCTGTCACCAAAATGTTCTTCTAACACCCTTTATTAATGTAGCTTACATTCCTGCTTACAAACTTCATGAGACAGAGCAATGTATTTCAGTTCACATCTACAAAGAGAATTGCAGAGGGACTGAGTGATTTACTTTATCTGCAGTTATGAGTTTTGTAGCACATGGAATTTAGTCCAGTGACTAGAACTGTCCCAGGTCACAGAACCACAGGGTGCTGAGGCTGGAGGACACCTCTGAAGACCTTCCAGTCCCACCCCCTGCTCCAGCAGGGTCAGCCTCTGCAGGCTGCCCAGCACCATAGTCAGCCAGGTTTTGAATATGTGGGGAAGGTACGCTCTGCAAGGAACAACTTTCCCTGAAGCACGGAAACTGCTTTAGCACTTTCCAAGCTGCTATTAGTGACAGTGCTTTGGGAGCTCTTTTGAGCTTAAGGAGGAGATCTGGGACGGGTGCCACTGCCATTTGATGTTGGTTTGCCAGTGAGGGTTGTAACCAGAAGAGAATCAGAAGTGTCCAAACCATTACTTGGAGGGAAGGTGGTCACATTGGTTATGGACATGCAGAATTATGAACTGTAAGAAAACAACCAGGCTGTGGTATACAACTTGCACTGGGCAGGTTGTGATTAAGATGCCAAATATTTGCTTTGATCTTCACTACTTGATTGAAGGGACTTACAGGAGTTCTTGGACCTTTTGTAACTATTATGTAGTTCTCATTTACCCCTTCTCATTTCTGGATAAGTAGCTCTGCATTTGACAGGACCGTTGCCACCATGTTAAATCTCTAGCTTTGTGGTTGACCTGGTTCTTCTGTATGCTTTCTGCTGATTTAGAGCTATTCATTCTGTCCTCTTATTCCTACATCAAATCCTCCCCAGAAAATTCTGCTTATAGCTAATGTTTAGATCCCCATTTTCTACTTTTTACCACTCAAAGCAACAAAAGTTTCACAGTGCATGGGAAACTTTTAGACAAGCAGAATTCCTTAAACTCTGCTTCAGAATGTGGATTTTTCTTCTCTAGTAAGTGGTTTGTTTTACCATGTTCTGTTAAAAAACCCTCACATGACTGCAGGTGTTTAAATAAATAGTTTTGAGTCAAAATGTGACCTTGTAGGCCTGTTTATTTGAAATATTAAATTGCCGTTTTGGGGTGGAAGGAATCCTTAGTGATTCAAATGTTAAAATAAATCACATATTAGTCTAAAACTGTTTTCTAGCAATCAGTCAGAAAAAGATTAGGCCACATAATTGCTTAACTTTTTCTGTACTGTATTTTCAAGATTGGTGCAAATGAAGTAACTTTTGAGGGAAGTAGCATTCAGATCACTGTAAAAAATAAATATGATAGTGATTAGGGGAGTCTTATGCATCTTTTTGAAGAGGAAGTAAATCTTTTTATTGGTTGCAGCAGAGGCTTCACTGACTTTATTCCCATCAGAAACATCAGTGAATGCTCCAGATGTGCAGAAAGCAGACACTCCCCAGATGTAAAAAATTATCTTTGGTTTTTTTTGGCTGACTTATAATTGTTATTTGTGTTTGGGGCATATTTATTTAGGTAGGAAGGGGTTTCATTCTTCTGAACAGAACTTTATGAAAAACCTTTTGTTTTCTCTTGCTCTGCAGAGAAACTAAACTTTAAAAGCAGCATCGATAGGTGAGTGCTTATAGGAGGAACAGCGTTTGAAACCAACTGTGTGGGATTTAATTTCGTGAGACTCCAGGCAGGGCTAATTATAAACTGCTGCTTAGCAGCAGGAGTAAACATCCCATCTGCATGGCCTGACGCAGAAGAATCTTGCCTGAAAACCTCTGTGCTGGCTGGGAGAAGTAGTACAGTTTTAAGTATGTTCCTCCACCCACAGCAAGTGGTTTTCATGTTCCAGGTTCTCCATTTAAAACTTTATAAAGGAAGTTCTTACAGCAAGCTATGGAGAGCCAAGTCACCTTTCTTTCAGGCTTTTTGTGATTAAATCGCTCCTCTTGGACTTGTTGGAAAATAACTGTCAGAATGTTAGCTGAGCAGTAGAAGTCTTTTATTGTAGGTAACTAATGCTGGTGAGGCAAAAGTTGGATTGGAATCAAGTGCTGGTAAGCTTAAAGCAATTGTAAGGGATGTGATGGCTTTGCTGTGTTAATTAAAGTGTTTCATGAACAAGTTTCAATGTGTTGGTCTTCCTGTATTTCTGTAGCTTGTTCTGGTTAGGTGTTCAGTATTTCTGCTCCTCCTTTTTTCAGTTCCTGCAAGGGGAAGAAGTACAAGACATGGGACTATAAAATCCAGTTTCCCTGCTTGAAGTTGGAGAAGCTGCTTTTTGCCTGGTTGCCCAAGAGTTTATGCCCTTATGGCTACCAGCATCCTCATCCCCCAAGGGGGCTGCCAAACTTCGTGTAAACTCTACAGAGATGAGAGGCCTCCTTGAGCTCGAGATTTTTGCGTATTTCATGAAAATGAGCGGCTAGGCAGCAGGACAGACCAACTTTGGGCAATCACCAACTGTATGAAATTTAACAAGAGCAAGGGCAGGATTCTGCACTTGGGATGGGATAATTATGGTTATACATACAAACAGAGGACAAGAGGCTGGAGAGCAGCCCTGTGGAAAGAGATCTGGGGGTTTGGGTTGATAGCAAGTTGAACATGAGTCAACAGTGTGCCCTGGCAGCCAAAAAGGCCAACTGTATCCTGGGGTGCATCAAGCACATCATAGCTAGGCAGTTGAGGGAGTTGATTGTTCCATGCTGTGCTGCATTGGTGCAACCTCACCCAAAACTGCATGCGGTACTCAAGGTATCTCAGTATAAGAAGGACATCAAATGGTTGGAGTCAATGATCTTAAAGGTCTTTTCCAACCTAAACAATTCTATGAAACTATTAAAGTGCATCTAGCGGAGGGTGACCAAGGTGGTGAGAGGGCAAGACTTATGAGGAGGGGCTGAAGTCACTTGGTTTATTCAGCTTGGAGAAGAGAAGGCTGAGGGGTGACCTCATCATTGTCTACAACTTCCTCAAGGGGGCTAGCAAAGGAGGAGGTGCTGATCTCTCTCTGGTGACCAGTGATAGGACCCAAGGAAATGGAATGAAGCTGAGTCATGGGAAGTTCAGATTGGACATTAGGAAAAGGCTCTTCACTGAGAGAGTGGTTGGTCACTGGAACAGGGTCCCCAGGGAACTGATCAGGGCACCAAGCTTCTCAGAGTTCAAGGAGCATCTGGATGACACTTTTAGTCATGTGGCTTAGTTTTAGGCAGTCCTGTGAGAAGCAGGGAGTTGGACTTGGTGATCCTTATGGGTCCATTCCAGCTCAAGATGTTCTATGATTCTGTGATTGTAAGTTAGTCAGCCACTGATGGAGTGGCAGGTAACATCCAGTGGTGCAACAGGGACAAGCTGACCACAGCCACCTGGTCTGTAGGGCTACAATTGGAAGATCAGCTGCAGCATGCAGGCTTTGCTGCACCATGTGGTGCACAGGGCACCAGGAGGGGAGGGAGGGAGGGAGGAAAGGAGGAGGGCACCAGCATTTTTAGAAAAAAAAAAAAAAATTCAAGCAGTCTGTTGCTCAAGTCAAAAAGTTATGTTTGTGGTGATTCACACAAATCTCCTTTCTTGGTGTGTCACCGTACACGTGACTAATGGAGGAACTTTCCAAAGCTCGTGTCAGCTTCTGCAGTGGAGTGTAAATATGACTAATCTAATACCATAGCAGTAAGTGTCTGAGAGTGGTGATGGGTCTTTGCAAAGGACTACTATTTGCTTAGTTACTTGCCTCTCTTGAATACCCTCTAGCTCTTTTTTTTTTTTTTTTTTTCCCACTTTTGTTTTACCTGTTGGTTTTCCCCCATCTGACACAAACTGCAGATTACTGGGGACAGCCTGCTGAAGATCTGTCTCTTGACATCCTGGTATTTGAGCTATGGAAATGGAAGGAAAATAGTGTAGACACTTCTGAAATGTTCTTGAACATGCTCATGCCTCTAGGAGCTAGTAATACCTGCTGTATTATGCTCTATATGCAATATAATATCTGCTTTATTTGCAGTTATCTTTGCTTAGACTAAGAAAATGCTCATAAGCTTGGTTACTCTGGGTGCTCCTTAAACATGCAGGGAGTGCGCCGTATTCTTGCTGACTCTTTCTTCTTGGATCGTGATACTATCTTTATTCGATTTCTGTGGCTTTACCACTGTTATCTGATTGTTTCTTCCGTGGAACCAGCTGAATCTCTGGTACTGAGCCTCTCTCCTTTCAGGCTAAGTAATTGAACTTCTAGTTTAGTTGGACCCACCCATCCTAAAAGCTGAGCGAGTACAGTTGTAAAAGAAAGTGCTTTAAAGACACATGAAGGTGAACAGTGGAGAAACACCTAATCTTTGCTGGGAAAGCAGACTGCCAACACTTCAGATTATTGTAATGAGTTTCATAAGCTAGGTTCTGACATTTTCTGCTACCATTATTCAGATAAAGTGTTTGAAGAGCCTGACATCTTGCTGCATCCTTCAAAAACAGAAGTGTGATTGCAGAATCTTGAACCATTCCAGTTAATATAGAAGGATTTTTTTTTCTTTTATTAGCTCTCAAATTTGTTTATTGCTCTCTCAAAGCATGTCTTATGTGAGATTGGCAATCAGCAGTCTCAAGATAAATTATTTCTCCATGAACATCATGCGTGAAAACAATCCCTTAAAATAGCAGTGTCACTGAATGCACACTCTTTTACACTGTTTTCCTCCTTTTGACAGAAACCACTGCAGCTGGAACCGTTCAGAGTTCTCGGACTATGTTTCATGGTGGCAGTGGGAGACTATTATATTTGAAATCGCATCTTTTCTGCTCTAGGTGAAACTTCAGCTACAACAAAGCATAATGTTGAGTATATGTGCTTGTTTTTTCCCTCTGCCACTCCTTGTAAAAAGAAATAGTGCTCTTGAAATATACTCACCAGTGTAATGTTCGTTGACTTAGTGATGTATCTTTAACCTTGAGACAGATGGTGTTAACGGCTGGTGGCAGTCCATCCTCAGGTTGCTACTGAAGTAGAGTGTTTTGAGGAGCATGCATCTTTAACAGATCCTTCTGCCTGCCGCCTTAGAGTTAGACTAGCAAATATCTGATCAGGTCCTGTCTTACACATTCCTCCCTGGAGGACTGTAGCCTGAGAGATGTATGTACTTGAGAAAACAAACAAACAAAATTCAAGTTTGAGGAACAACTGTGCAAGCACCTCTTTAAATTTCTATTGAGTGTTTTGACCTTTTTTGACTGTTAATAGGGAGGTTTCTTGTAGTAGTCTAAACAAAGGGGTAACTTCTGTGGTAACTGAGATTTGGGTCTTGGCAACTGCTCCTATTACTGAGGTTTTTAAGATTGTATTGCAAGATGATGTAGGCTTCAGATAAACAACCTGCAAATATTTTGCATTCTGTGAAACAGTTTTTCATGAGTTAAGTATCTGAAAGAGCTTATAGTCCCCATCTGGAGTGAAGAACACCAAGTAAAATATCTTCTTGCTTTCTATTCAAGATCTGTACGTAATAACTTTATCCAGGGGTTTCTAAATGCACTTTCTCTTGCACCACAATAAAGCCATGAATTGCCTCTGTTTCCATGAAGGTGCTGGTCACTGACCAGGCAGTTCTACATCCCTACTTGGCTGTGAGCAAGGTGGTGCTCAGTTCAAATATTACAGTATGGAAATCGCTGCTTAGGCTTCAGATTTCATTTTCTGCTGTAGCAGTTCAGTTGGCCAGACTGAAGACTAGCTTGAAGGATGTTTTCAGGAAACTACAAGCTTGCCTTTGTTGTTTGGGGTTTTGTTTTTTTTTTTTTTTTTTTTTTTTAAATTCCAGTTGTCATTCCTTGCTTCCATACTAAAAAACTAAAAATGTATCTTAGTCTCATTTCTTCTTTGGAAAAAATATGGCGTTATTCATGCAGTTATGTGAGAAGCAAAAGAGATTTCAATTTTGACCTCAGTTGAGATGAAAGATGTCATCAAGTATATGAGCATCTGTCATTCCTGGTGCTAGTCTCATGAGTTGTTCTTGTCTTAGCTCGGCCTGTCATGTAAGCAGAAGGAACATTCTGCTTGTGGGTTGATTTTTCATATTTTTTTTATTTTATTACTCTCTTCAATCTTTGCAGTAGCCAGTTCTGATCCTTCTTCTGTAGGTATATTCTTCGAGGAAAAGCAGACACATTAATACTTTGTGCGTATCTTCTGAATTAAGGTAGCTCTGACTGGAATTGAATTCTGCTCTTGGTGGCTTGATACTTAGTAAGTAGAAAAAGTCTTCCAGCTTCTGTGGGGCTGGAGCATTATATTTGTATGTCTTTTTCTTGAATAGCTAGTGTCTACTTTCATGCCTTTTTCCATGCTTTAGTGAAACAGAATAATGAACTGTCAGAAATATCCCAAGTAGTTGTTTTAGCTGTCCATTTATCTTACGAGCCTTTGCTGCTGAGTTCACACTACTATATTCATGCTGTGAAACCAGTTTGTATCATGAATATATTGAGTCAGTGTGTTTGCAGTTGGCTGGGTAAGCCGCAGTAGCTCTAGCAACTGACCTAATACAGCAAGAGAGAATGTTCTTTCCTAAGGGCTAAAAATGAAGCTTAATCTACCTGGAGTGGAGAGCCCATAGTAGTGACAGCTGCATTTAGCTGTCCTTTAGGAAGTTAAAGAGACTGCTTGAGATCATCTGTGCTAATAATTTAACCATCTTCATATTGTTAATGTTTGCTAGGGGAAAAGGTAAGTCCTATAAACCCATAAAAATTAATTTTTAATGCCAAGGTATTAAATCCATTACCTGATCATATGGCTTTCATACCAGCCTTTGTGCTCCAAGGCTTTTCTTCACACTTGAATCTTGTAAATTCTTGTGAATTGGAGCTGTGCTCCTGCTCATTTTGTGGGTCAGTGGAAAGAAGGCTGGGAAAGAATATGCTGTGGATAGCACTATGAAAGCATGCAATAGCAGTGGTAAGGATAAAGGATTAAGTGCATTATATTGACTGCAGCAATACATATTCTGGCCCTCTGGATCCTTTCTATGGAGACAATTTTTAGTGCTGTTTGTTTTTTGGTTTGTTGTTTTTTTTTTTTTAGTATTTGTGTGGATGGTGGTCTGGAGAGATAGAGAAGAATGTCTGTCTTCAGCCCTGACTCAAAACATTCTTCTAGTCTGATGCAGGAAGCAGAAAGCATACATCAAGATAGATCAGAGGCATGTTTATGAGTGTAATAAATGTTGGTTTTGAGTACAAAAACAGTGTTCTTACTGTTGCTTTCATTTTTTTATAGGCAATTTTGATGACTTCAACTTAGAAGATGCATTTGGTAATTATTACACTGTTGCAAATTTTGGGAGGTAGGTGGGAAAATAGTGGCTGCTCTTAGACTTGTTTGTTTATGAGTATTGCTGCGTGACCCAGCAAGACATTTTCCCCACATACGGTTTGTTTAAACCTCAGGGGAACAATTCAGCTACGGGTATGTCAAAATATTGACCACATAGAACTAAAATTTGTCTTTGGGAACACTCAGGGATTCCTCATAAGGGGAATTGTCTTGCTGTATAGACTTGATCTTGTGCTTTTCATTGTATAGACATAGGCTTACATTTGTCCTTCCTGTATGTTCTGAATGGTGTATTAAATAGTATTTAAACTTTTTTTTCTAACCATCCCTGACAGTAACTACAAAGAAGCCTCTTCCGTCTCGGAAGCCACCACCATCAGATTTGGGTGAGATCTAATTGGCTTGTAATGCCTCTTACTATGAAATCAAGTGTAGTTGTACATACTAATTTAAGAACCTGAATTTTTCAATCTAGTGGCACACAGAATTCTGATACTGCTATAAAAGAAAGCAGTTCCCTAATAGCGAAAGGGTGTCTGCATTTTGGTCTTCTGCTAGTGCTTTCACAAATTTACTTTGTGATTTCACAGGCTTAAAGACCCTGTGACAATCCCTTCAGTTAACTTTCAGTTGACTTTCAGTCTGCATGTTTTGAGTTTACTCACCTTAAGCTGGTCCTTGGCATGTACCATGATCACTAAAGCAGCATGTAGTTTGGCCCATAATGCCTGGTAACTGTGGTGCTCTTCTGTGGGCCGCTGTTGAATGAGCATGCCATTGTATTCTTGGTGAAAACATTGTGAGGTGTGTTTTGTGGAAAAATAGGCTAAACCTAGTTCAGTTTTTGCATTATATTTAAAATTTCTTTCTTCGTAGATGATTTCAGCTTAGAACATGCTCTTCATCCTGGTAAGCATCATGTTTTCCTGGATACTTCTAGGTAGTACTTGGTGCAATGTCTATTCATCCTTTATTACCTAAATGTAATAAGGTCGCTGAGTTGATTTAAGGTAACAGACTGTAGATAAAAATAATTGTGGTCTAGTTATGTTATTTACCTTCATTTTTAAGGGTCTGGAGTCACAAAAACTGTATTTCACTCATTTCTTAGCCAAGTCCTACTTGTTTCATTGCGGTGTCTTCACTAGATGGCACTAATTCCATAAACTATTACTTATGGAAGTAGTTTTGAAATCTGAAGTAGTCTCGTCCTTTCCAGGAAGTAATTTTAGTAGCACAAGGAAACATTAATTTGTTTGAAATAGTATGAGGGAAGGTACTCTTTCTAATGTCCTTCAGCTCTGCAGTGTGGGCAGCAGCAGAAATTGCAGTATTGTTTTCACTCAGCCAGTAAAAGGTGCATCCGATTAGATGTACATTAGATAATGTACATTTGCTTTTTGAGTACCATCACTAGACCTGTTGCAGTATAGACGGCTTTCCTAACACAGGGTCTAGAGTTGTATGACAGTAGCACTGTTTGCTGCTCTGTTTGATTTAGCCTTTTGAAGTTTTGTCTCTCTGAAAGCAGTCTGTTTCCAACTGCTGACATTCTTAAAAACAGTTGGCTAATTAAGAAACAGTTGGCTGAATGAATCAGTGAAGAGAGAGGTTCCTTTATAGGATAGCAAGCCTAAGTTGGGGTCTTAGAACTGTGCTCTGGAGGTGCCTGCCTCTTTACTTTGTGCAGAGAGCCTAAGGAGACCTGATCTGACTTGTGCTAGAGCTGAGAGGAGGCAAGGCCATGCAACATCAAGATGAAATAGCATACAGAAGAAGTGGGCCACTGGATCAGTTCAGCTATTGGTGAAAACACAGTTTTAGAAAACCAATGCCAATGTGTTAATTTGATGTGGGCAACAAAGACTGTGACCAAACAGTACAGAGATAACCACTAAGATCTCTTATTCTCCTATTTTGTGGCAAGATAAATGAAGTGTCATTGTGGGGACCATATTTCTAGTTCTATTGTGTGTATCTTATCTTTTTTTTTTTTTTTTTTCGTTTTAAAGTGAGGTACCAACCTTTATTATTGATTAAAATCTGGTAATTTTAAAAGAAGGAACAGCCAAATAATCTGTACCTGGTATAAAAATTTGAATAAGTTCAGCATTTGAAATCAGCTGTGCAAACTAAAATGCTGCATAATGCTTAGTGAGTTCTATATACGTTCAGTTATAGCGAGGGTCTGACATATAGGCTAATGTGACAGAAACACTGTTAATTGCATCAAAATACAGTGTTTAGCCTAAAATAACCAAACAAATACGGCACTAGCTAATAAAAAGGAATATGACATGAAGAAGATTTGATACCATTTTTTAGGTCAAATAGTCTTTCAAGGTCACTATATGCTGCTTTTTTGGTCTCTTCACACTAGTAATTTTGCTCACGTTATTGTAACTCTATTTGTCTACAGATGACCCCAAGCCAGGTCCGCCTGCAAATCCTAGAGACACTGGTAAGACTGACCTAACAGGAATTTTTGAACAGGAGAAAAGTGTTTGTTAATCTTACCTAGTCCCTTTCAAAGTTACTGTATTGCAGTCTGCTTTAGATATCTTAACCTTTTTCTTTTTTTTTTTTTTTTTTTCTAAATTTCTCTTTTGTGTGTAGATAACCCCAAGCAAGGTCCACCTGCAAATCCTAAAGACACTGGTAAGGCTTCTAGCACAAACTCCTGAATCATGAAATGGTTTTACTATCTCAGTTAAACTTCTAATAATTACTCCTTGTTAATTAGCTGCTATGTATGTCAGATGTTGCACTGGATGAACACTGAGGATTGAGGAAAAATTGTCTTGCAAATAAGCTTTTCATCAGTCTTGAAATTCCATAACAGACCTGTTAAGTCACTTTCACTTAAAAGCGGGATGGTGTGGGGAGGAAGAAGGATGGAACAGAGTGTGTGTGCTTGGGGCAATGCTGTTCTTGGCTGCCTATGGTGGAGCATTGATTCCTTTCATCTTTACAAACTGAATCCCTGCGAGTCATGCTAAGGAGTCAGCAGGAACTACCTGTGAACTGTATTCTTAAAGCATCTAAATTAAAGGTAAAGCTCAAAAGTCAAAGGGTTATTTTTTTCAGTTTTTCTTTTAAAGGCTCCAGTTAAAAACAATTATTTTGGTTTTGAAAGGTTGTCTTAAAATACATTTCCTTCCCTGCCTACCATATGGTGGTAAAAAGTCTTCACCTGAAATGCAAGTCTTGGTTCTTGTTCCTCCTCCTGCTACATTTGCAGCAGATACTTGAATTCTGGTCTTGCGTGCCTCGATACAGTTCTCGAGGCAACTAAAATATCCTCTGATGCAGTGCTTTTAGTTTTGATGCTTGAAACAGATTTGCTTTGCATAAATGAAAGATTCATTTGGCAGCAGAGGGAAAGAGGAGAACTCAGGTCCCATGAGGTAGGGTCCAGTGGAAATGGAGAGGGACTGGTTCAATGTCCTACAGTAAATCAGAGGAGGGAATTACATTTGGATCTTCCCACTGTCCAGTAAATACTGAAGCCACCGGACTGTGGCATGTGGAACTTTTTTACTTTTTTTTTTTTTTTTTCTCCCCTGTAGCTACTATGTTGTACAGGCATGAAAGATTGGTTGTAACTTAGAAACACAACTCTGAAGAAACATCCACAGCTGCAGCCTTGAAAAGAAATGGTCCTTTCCTGTCCATGTCCTTTCTCTGCATTAACAGGATATTGAGACTTGGGCTGTTCCACTTAACTAGCTTACAGGGCTTCTTGCTTGCTTGGCCTATGACGTGTGCAGTACTGCCTGCTCTTGGATGCTGACTGCTCTCAGTTGTTCAGGAAGTCCAGAGGCAGCAGTGCTGCTGTCAATCTGTGTGGTGCTGAGCAGAAGAGACTTGAGATTGGGAGGGCTTTTCAAACACAAACATGTTGTGACTATGACACTGAGCCTAAAACCACCATGAACGCAGCTGAACAATCTAGAGAAAATGTCCCTGTCGTTATGTGCCTTGAGGTGTCTTTTCACTGAATGTAAAATATGTAAGATAATATATTTTTATTTTTTTATAGGCAACCTTGATGATTCAGATCTGTATGATGGCAGTTTACCAAAAGGAAGAGGCGATGGTAGTGGCAGCAATGGTAAGATAGTATGTTGTGCTTCATATTGATCCTATGGCTGTCTGAGCTTTTGATAAAAGATTGCTCACAAGCTGGTTAACACGGTCTAACTTGTAACACCTTTGGTTCCAGTATCTGAAATTTAAGAGCATACCTTAAAGTTCAAAAGCAATGTGTTCTGTCTCTGCCAAAACCGCTCAGATAATTAAGAGGCAAAACTGGTCTAGGAGCCTTCAATGATTTTCACTGTTATGCTAAGAAAGGTGGGTTTTGAAACTGTGATGTGAATGCGGTGCTTATTTCAAAATTCACCACAAATATAGTTCTGAAAGGCATCCAGGTGTTATTTTCAGATCTTCTGTGATATATTCTCAGTTTCTTTTAGTTCTTGTGGTTAGAAAGCCCAAGGGTGGGTCAGAAGAGGGTCCGCTCTGTGTTCTCAGAGATTCATTTGTCCCACAGGATGAATTGATCATTAGACTTCCAAGTGATGTTTGTATCTACTCTGAGCAGTATAAAAACCAAACTTGTTTTGAGTAATCTCCCTGTCTAATTGTTACAACACAGCTCAGTACAGAGAGGGTCATTGGGACCAAGCTGCAGTAGTGGTCATCATTAGGATGGGGTTAGTTGTGCCTGTGTGCAACTTTACCATTTCCGGGTCGGTTAGGTTAAGTACCTTGATGTGATGGTGAGATGTGCTGCTGGTTACTGACTTCAGAGAGTTGTCCCAGGCGGAGATTACTGATGCTAATTTTTTGGGAAGCTTTCACCTTCCAAGGTTCCTTTGGGGCAGTAACTTGAAACTTGGCAGGGGCAAGAAACATCTGTTGAGACTTGTGTGGTGTTCTCATGTGTACAGGTTCCTGCTTCAGTGGGGCAAGTTGCACAGTGCCAAATAAGGATAGTATTTACAGAACTGTGTCTCGTTTGCTAAGAGAATTGCAAAAATATTTAGTAAATGAGGCTGGGATTTTAGGAAAAGATAGTTGGTTCCATGGAAATATAATTGAATGCCACCCTGAAATTACATACTGTTCCTCTCCACTGAGTATTCTGTGGTGGTGGGCAAGTTCGTTAAACCAGATTTAACAGGTGTACTGCGCTCATTTTGTAGAAGTGCTGAGCACCCAAGGCTGAAGTTGGTATCACCATGAGCTGTGCTTTGAAAATAGTTTGAGTGCCAGGGAACTTAGCACTGTATGGATATAATAGATGGTTTGTAGTTTTGTGTGATTAATTGACAAAAAGGTTGTCAATTAGAATATGACTGTTCTTTAGAAATGTAAAATCTAAACCTTTTAATCATTTTTACAGAACGAAAGGGTCCAAGTCCAAATAATGGTGAAGCAGCTGAGGGTAAATGCATAAATTTATGTCTATGATGGTGTCTGCATTTCTGAAGCTTGTTTTCTGGCTTTTTTTGTATTCCTAACATTCTGCTAGGATGGTCACTGCTGGTAGTGGGTTTCAGCTTAAAAACTTTTGTGGAATCTCGAATTCTTACTTTCAGGCACTGCTTTCATGATTCTTTAACATCTCTATTTTGCAAATGATTCAAAAGTGCTAGGGTCTCAGAGATACTTGTACTGTGATTGCATGCATACAACTTAGATTTGGTTATGAAAGGGCAGCTTTTTTTAATTAGTGGAACTTACAACAGGCATGCTTAAGTTGTTTAACAATAGATGTTGCTAAGAAATCAATGATTATAAAATTAGAGGATTAACTTTTCATTATTCAGAAAGACAAAGAGTCGATTACTACAGTTTCATGTAATTTCAGTTTGTTGGGTTTTGGAAGTGTTCACAGGGTTTACGTTGAGACAAGTTTAATATTGCTTTCAATTCTGAAAAATGTACACAAACCTCTTTTTTTTCAGTTTCTGAGGGAGCAATAGCTGGAATTGTAAGTGCTGTGTTTGCTACTGTAGTTGGAGCAGTATCTAGTTTCATTGCTTACCAGAAGAAGAAACTCTGCTTCAAACAAAGTGGTAAGAATTTTAAATTAGTTTTGTTTTCTACTGTCTGGAGAGATGCGTGCGTTTGTTTACATGGGGGCTAGAAATTGATCTTATGCATAAGGTAGTCTTAATAGTACAGTGAATTTGTGTTGACAGGGAGTAACTTCTCTTACTAGTCATCTAAGACAGGGTGTCTGAAGAATGCCTTGCCCAAAATTTTTAGACTTTCAGAAGCAGACAGACTTAAGGCTTTGCATTTCTTAAAATAAAAGCACTTCCTGCTAAAGAGTAAGAAGAGAGACTAAGGAAACATGTCATTAAGGAAAATTGACTGGAGGTTGCGGATTAGAGACTCTTCACACTGGAAAATACCTTGTCATTGCTAACTTTGTAAATCTTGCGTTTGTGTCTTCACAAAATGTTTGCCTACATATTAGGTTTCTGGCAACTACCCGGATGTTGATTCCCCAAATGATTGTTTCTTCTACAGTTGTCTATTGCTTGCTATTGACTTCCATTTCACCTAAATAAGACATAAGTTGGATCAGAGAACTTGGGGAGTACTGTGGGTTATAGGTGGGGCAGAAGCTTTGGTATTGTCCTTTCTTGTCTTTCTGACTGGTTGGTGAAGGCAGCAATCCAGCTAGGCACTGCTGTTTGTTAATTTGGGAAGTTTGGAAACTGAGTAACATCTACCATGCACATTAAAAATAACATGCAGGCCACACAAGGGAAACGAAACTATGATCAGTAGCCCAGTTTCTTCAGTGCTATTTCTTCTCTCAAATTTATCTCTGTTAGTCTGGAAAAAAAGGAGGCTGCAAGGAGACCTTATCACTCTCTACAGCTACCTGAAAGGAGGCTATAGAGAGGTGGGGGTCGATCTCTTCTCCCTAGTAAAAAGTGATAGGACAAGAGGAAATGCGTTCAAATTATGCCAGGCAAGGTTTAGATTGGATACTAGGAAAAATTTCTTCACAGAAATGGTTGTCAAGCATTGGAACAGGCTGCCCAGGGAAGTGGTAGAGTTGTCATCCCTGAAGGTATTTAAAAGATGGGTAGATGTAGTTCTGAGGGACGTGGTTTAGTGGTGGTGTTGGCAGCGTTAGGTTGATGGTCGGACTAGATGATCTTAAAGGTCCCTTCCAACCTAGACAATTCTATGATTCTATTAATCAACAACTTTGAAGATAAGAGAATTTGAATGCTAAACATCATTGTTTCCCAGCAGATGAAGAGAATGTGAATATGGATAGCCATCGGGGAGCGCAATCTGAGCCACCTGGTAAGAGAAGAATCTAGATGGAAGATCAGCTTTTTGGTGGGGATCCTATTAAATGCACTTTATTGACATCTACCATAGTGGAGAAAATTACTTGCACTGTTTTGTTTTGTTTAAAACAAAAATTTTTTAACTACCATGACAATTAACTTAGAACTGAATCAATATTTCGTTTCTGATAATATGGCTACTCTTCCCTATTTTTTTATTCTTTGAACAGATTGGTTTATTGCCTTGAGGAGTCCTTGAAATACAGGAGCTTAGAGAAAGTAAAGAATTGAATTTTCTCTGCAAAAGCCTTATTAAAGACAATTATGAAAACAGAAGCCTGCTCCTTTAGTGTGATACGTAACTGCAGTTAGCTGACAGGTGTTTTATTAGCATACGTTGTGTGTGATTGGAATCTGATACCTTTTTTGATTGTAAACCTATATAGAACTCTACAAGAATGCATATTAAAAATGTTAATAGTGTTTGGGCAGAGATGAAACTACACTGGAAGCAAGGAGGAGTGAACTTAGCAGCATGTTGTTGTAACTAAAACATTCTCTGTTGTGAACATAGAACAATTCTTGTATGAAAGAATCATCAAATAGAAAATCTTTCTACAATTGTGACAGCTGTGGAAGGATCTCTTTTAAAGCAACAAAAACTGTAACAACCTGACCCTTCCAGTATAGTTGTCTTGGGTGATGGAACAGGTGATCATTTCCAGGAAAGCCATAGATAGATCTGGAGGAAACAGTATAGGTGAAAACTTGGCCCATGTGACTGGGTAACAAATGAAGAAGCAGTACATCCTCATGCTGAAGTTTGTTGAGTGTCTTTGAAACACTGAATGTTAAAATATCAAAGCAGTATAAATTTGCAAAATATTCTTCTGTGAGCTTAATCTAAAACCTGCAGAACTAGTTCTGGTGTTTGTTTTTTTTTATAATTTAACAAAAAAAAAATTATACCTTATTTCTTTCAGGTATTTCATCAGTTTGCTAAAAGATTCCATCTGGCTCATGACCCTCTCTATAAACATTTTTCCTTTAAGCTGTTAAATATATAAACTCTCAAGGAGAAAACATTTTCTTATGACTGGCTGTTTGAAGTCAGGACTGGAGATAGGCAGGTATCCTCAATTCAGCTATGCATTAGTGAAGCAAGCAGTATTGTTCAAAGACCTCTACCGAAGGCAGTTAATGTATGAGCTGGAGTCAGGATATGCTAGAATTTTGGCCAAGATTCACCAGAACTCAGGTGTCAAGTGCATCAGGTGACATACTTTATTTTAACTGATAAAATCAAACCTGGGATGTTATCATAAATGATTACTCCTGTCCACATATTGATGTCATGTTAAATCCCAAATTTTATATTTTGCAAGTAAGCACGAGCATGTTTTGAGCCAAGAAACTGGTCCACCATGGTCAGCATGGTGCTAGTCATGATCTAAGTTCTGGGAGTCAGAAGACATTAGCTCTGCTTTTGATAGTACAGTGTTGATGTGCCTTACATGGCTTCTAGTTAGAAGCAGTCTTGCATTAGGCCAGGTCAGATGGCATGACAGGACAGGTTTGCATTTTTAAAATTTTATGTAGGCTTATCTGTGACTTCCTGAAAATGTATATAACCGAGGCTAGCACTTTCTTTCAATAACCTGCTTTTTCCATCAGCTATGCAGACTGTACTCCATTTCACTTTTGCATCCACAAAACTGCAAGTCTGAAACTGCGTGTTGGGCTAAACAGCAAGTGTAAATAGTTACATGGATCTAGTAGGATGTGGTTATTTGAGTGAGAAATCTGGGATGTAATATCCCTTGGTATGCAAGGTACTGGCTGCACAGAATCAAGCCTCTGCTTACCTGAACTTGTCCCACAGTTTCAAATGCCTACTGAAAATGCCTGTTGTCTGCATATACTATTACATAGTAATACATAGCTTAAAATGTGTACTAACTTGGTGTACTAATCTTGACATGTTTTTCACTTTTTAGTTCAGCGCACACTTCTGGAGAACTAAATTAAAGAAAACACGATGAAGAACAGACCATTGAAACTGGATAGAGAGCCTGCATTCTGCCTGAAAGAAGAAAAGGAAACAACAACAAAAAAAGCGTAATCAAAAAGCAGAGTCTGAAGTTGCATGAGAAAACAGTTCTTGTTTGAAACCCTTCTGGGAGTGTGACTTAGACCTGAATACTTCTGTATGGTTAGCCCTGTGAAGCATTGTTGCACACCAGTATATGGCCTTAATGACAGGAGTGTAGAAGTATGTGGTGCCTTTACATTCTTTCCTGTACAAATGGGCGTGTCCCAAGTGCATTCAGTATGTTAAACTTTTCCTTACCTCTCTAAAAACAATAAGCAATTAATGTTTTGTTAAACCGTTGCTTTCAGGCAGTGCAAACATTTTTTTTTAATATCCTGTACTCAGTGGGTGTACCAACCAAACAACTTGGTATATGGTGTGGGCACCTGAAAGCAAATGGCTCACTGTGTGTGGATAATGGATCTGGGTGTGGGTGCTGCTGATACAATCTGTGTAGCTGCCTGGCTCAGCCACCAGGGAAGAAATACTTGTTCTTGAGCATCCGAGACAAAAATTCAGAGTTCTGTTTTTGCATATTTTTCATTGCATCTGTCTGGTACAGATTTAGAACACCCAAACTAGCGCAGCATGCCCAAACTGGTGCACGCAGACCCTTCATCCTTCCTGGCTCTTCCTGCTTAGCAAGTATTGAGCTGGTCAGGTGTGGAAAAGCCTGACTTGCAAATCAGAACCATAATTGGATTTTGTACATCTAGTGAGACTGATGTTTGGCAGTTGCCTGAACAGCTGTGGATGAAGTACTGGGGGAGTAGGAATTAACATCTTTAGACTTCCATAACCAAAAATTTAAAAGAAAATAAAGTTATACTTTGAATTCAGAAGGCTTATCGTAAACACTTAAAAGACAAAAATAATGCTATAATTTGAAAGTACATAATAGCAAGACTGACCAGAACAACCCAGCCTCACTCCACAAGCATCTGTTGAACAGTATAAACAGCATACATGTAAAGAATGCTTTTGGATTTGTGAGGGATTGCTATCGGGATGAGGACCATCCTCAACTGAAAGCACTTCTGAGCTTTGCTGTTGCTCTTGAAAGCCACAGGAAGGTTTCAAGGATCTGTGGAAACATGGAAAACTGCAACTCATAACAGTTAAAGGAATAGGTCTGGAATAATAACTAGTTCTGTCTGGAAGGAATAGTCTGACCAGTTCTGTTGGCTTTCATTCTAATTGCTTCCAATTTTCATGCAATTTTACAATATGTGTCTTACTAATGTGCTTCAGCCACCTGGCAAAGTTCTACAGAAAGATGGTATTTTCATGGGACATCTTAGAAGTCATTATGAATTTGGATATTAAACATGTAAATATATCGGTGCATTCAAATATGAATGTATGCCAAGGATAATTCATTTAAGAATTTTTTGTACATGTTTCCTAGCTTGCGACAAAGCTTTACATAGATTTTAGTATTTTGTTATGGAATTAATTTGTAAACCTCTTTTTTGCCCCACTTCTGCTTTTAGTATAAAAGTGCTCAAACCTTGACGTGTGTTTGAGGGTGGAAAATTGATTTTTATATAAACATTTGATCTGTAAATACAAAGAAATGAAATGACTGCTTACCTGCATGAATAATCAGGTATCTCATATCAATGCCAAGTGTAGAGAAAACAGAAATAAGCCAGTGTTTATTAGGAATAGAATGGCAAAGGAAGCTTAAAATAGCTTTTAGCTAACCAGACTCTTGAATCATTTTTCAGCTTTTGCAAGCCTAAAAATTACTTATTAAAACCTCTTATCAACATTGTGATTTTTCTAAAAATAAATTAATAAAAAGAAAAGAAAATGTTTATGTATTTTCCTTCTTAGTAGCTTTAGAAATACAGAAATGATGGTGCTCTACCAGAGAAGCAGTCTTCAAAGGGAATTTGCCTTCCCATTCCATCAGCAATTCACGTTTATTTCTTACAGACATTTTGATCGTTTTAGAAGGAAGTTAGCCAGTAGCAGCAAAACTGTGAGCTGCTTTCACCGGGTGCTTACCAAGGCAAAGTGCAGAGAAGACGTCTATCTCTGTGAAGGACAGGCATGGCTTTTGAAGAACACCACCTGGATTTGGTAACACAATCTACTGAAAATATGCACAGCAAGAGAAGGCTTAGTATGGGCAAACTTAACTATCTTTGTGTTGAAAAGGAACAAAGACTGGCTGCTGCCACCTAGGAAGAAAAGGTTGAAGAAAAGGTTGAAGAAAAGGCTTGAAATTTCAGGCTGTTCTTGTGTAGTGAGCAAGAAACTGCCAATTTATGGGTTTCTGTTACCTATCTGTGGATAAAACATAGCAGTTCACTTACTTTTCAGTTATCAGGATGTTAATTGCTATGTTGCTGTTTGCCTCATGACCCATTGAGACTTTGATCTTGTGCCTTCCTAGCTCAACCGCTCTTGCATTGCGTAACTAAATATCCAAATTCATTATTTCTCAAGTTCGTTGGGTCAAGAAACATTATCAGTTAACAGTTACTCATCACCCTACTGAAGTATTTTTATGGTTATCTCCCATGGATCAGCTGCTCATCATGGCCTTACGGGCTGTCATTGATTGTCGGATCCCAATTTGGGAATTAACGTTCTAGTTTCCATACAGGTTTCGATCAGACTGTGCAGTGGGATGAAAAATTACTGTCCTTTCCAGGCCTAAACTGTAAGTTCACAACTGGTGAGGTACCTTCACCATTAAGCTGAGTTTAAATGCATGGCAACAACGAGCTCTGTCCTGGTCCTGTGGCACACCCTCTTCAGTTCTGTTTTTTTGCTAGTTTACCTCCTTTTGAGGAGGAGGAGTTACCTTCAGTAATAGGAGGAAAAAAAGCAAAGCAGGATCTTGTAGAATGTCATGTCACTTTAGTTTCTACAAGGGAGCTGAGGTGGCAGTTTAATTCATCCTAACTATCAGTAAAAAGGACTGCTTGAAAAATGTTTTGGAGGTTTTCAAATTTGATGTCCATTTCAAATGCTTATCTAAACGTATCCAAACAAATGAATCGGGCTGTGGAAATGAAAGCAGGCGATTCTTAAGCATAAAATTTGGCAGCTTTTTACTGTAGCTTCTATTCATGCTCATTTCAATATCTGTGCCAGATTTTGAATGCTAAGGAAAACTTTCTAGTGCATTCAGCTTTCAGAGTACCTTGGGCTGAATTACACTCCCAATCGTGCATTTCAGTATTTTTCTCGCTAATTATTTTAGGCCGTTGTCTAAACTGTACTATTCTCTGTGTGTTTTTCACTTCACAAGATTATGAAACAAACCTTAACCTTTTCATAAACTGAAAAGATTATTTTCTTTTTGCTCTTTTCTATTACACGGATATAAAAGACACTACACGGATATAAAAGACACATTTGAAAGAAAGCGAAGAGATGATTAGGAACAGGAAAAGTACTTGAATAGCGCAAAAATGCATTTTTTTTCAAACCCTTGTGTTTGGAATACTTTAAGAACCACAAGGATAAAATACTAAAATGCGTGTTCCTCCATCTGCTTGTGAAAAACCATTGAAGTTTTGACTAGGGTGTAGTAATTGTATTCTTCCATTGCCAAGAAACTGTATCACCGATTCACTTTTGTATTTGGCTTACATTTAAGTTAATGTCTAATATTACCAGATATTTCAATATTTTAATTAAAATACTTCCATTTTTATCACAAAAGATTAATACTGTAGGATATTAGTGGCTTTCCGCAGTAGTTCTAGTGTATAATTTGGTTCTTTCATCTCCGATAGACTCAGACACAGGTCACCCGTGCCAAAGAGAGCAATGTCTGACCTCTGCCCACAGGAAGGATGGGACTGCAACTGTAGTCAGTTGTGACTGTCCTCTTCTCTTTTAGCTTGTCTCGTCTGAAAGAGGCCTGATGGGCTAAAAGCGTATGGTATAGAGAATAGATAGACACACTGGCTCCGTTTCTCCACCCTATTTCTCCACACTATTTCTTAAATACATGTTTTTTTCTTGAAAGAACAAGTAAAAAAAAAATAGGCAAGTCATCCACCTTGTCAGGTGAATGTTACACAGGACTTTATTTTCCCTTTGAATTGAGAAATAAGTGACTCATCTTTTTCTAAGTGATAAAACTGCAATTTATGGTCAGGTGTAAGGCCTTATATTTGTTTTTAATACACAATATTGTTTACTTGATATCTTGGGCAATCCACTTGCACATCTTTGACAGAGGGAGCCGAGATTAAGAAGTTCCTGCAATGCCCCAAGAACAGAAGTGGGATAAGTATTCGAGACATCCCGACTCCAATTGTAGGTCCCCTCCTTGAGTTTGCCTTTCCTGTGCCACCTTCATATTGTTTTTATTTAGCTAGACAGAGCAGTAGCTGGCTTCAGAGGAACTAGACAAGGGGTGCATCATCTTCAGACTTAATTTAAGAATCTTCAATATCCCAATGAATTAGTATCAGCAGACAGGCAAGATAATGCGTTTTGGGAAGACTTCACGTACAAGAACAACTGTTTTGAAGTAAAGCTACTGAACGTTTGTGAGCTGCTTGGACTTGCCTGGGACTACTACGTAACCTTGCTAGCTTTCTTGTTCCCTTCAGGCGAATTCGTCACTGATACGAAGATTAACCTCTGTGTGCCTGCTTTTGTTATTCTGGAAAAAAATAAACAGTGGACTTATGAGATTGTTTGTGTCATGGTATAATTCTTGTTTTGCCTGGCTGACAAAGTCACCTCTTAAACCTAAATGTCTTTAACTCTTCTGAGACTGAGCAATTGGCCCTGACAAGAAGAATGATGATACACAAATTGAGCTTTAGAGCTTCTGTTACTAGCTTAAAAATAGTTAAGCCACATGAAATAATAAGCCAAGCCTTTATAAACCATTCTGCTGGTTCAAATTTGGGGGGGAAGGGGGGGGAAGCTGACCTACTTGAACATCAAGCTCCTTGAAGATCTAATATCCGTGGATTTTATCAGCCCAGTTTATGTTGTTGCTTCAGTTTTCTCGTAGTTAGCATAGAAGTGTGAATTCAGCGCATACGCTCTGTCATATGTTCAACAGAAATGCAGCTGGGGCCAGCCTGCGCCCCACATCAGACTGGATCACCCAGCAGCACCACGAGCATACAGATCGGCCATTCATGGCAGCAGAGTATTTGCTGCCCTAGTCAAAACAGCGCTGACAAAACCGCCTGCAGCTCAACCCCCGGCAAAAGGGAGGATGCACACCAGTCTCCTTGCTGGCGCCGAGCACCGGTGCAATGGTGGCAGTCCAGTTCAACAAACAAGTGCGCTGGTGTATGTGTTTGCTAGAGAGAGGCTATGACAAAACTGGATTTAAACCACATCAGTGATTTTAATAATGCTCATGGATGGATGGATGCATGATTTTTCTTCATTTTCCAAAGCTTTGTGTTCTCACGCTCAGCACTATCTGAGGTCTCTCTCCATGTAGGATACATATGGAGATTTATATCTAAAAATATATCTAGATCAGTGGAAAAAATCACAACAGACAACGTTTATCTTGTGAAGATAAGCATCCGCCAGGGAGCTGAACGTGCTTCAGTTCAGTAGTCCAACATCAAAGCTTAAGTGTATAAAATTAGGGGGTTTTGTCATCCCACTGTAGACAATTCCCAAAGCAGATTCTTGGCCTCTGCTTCCCTTTAGTTAGTGGGTAGGACTCTGACACGATCGCCTTTATCCGCAGCTATTGCTCAGCCGAAAACTGAGCAGGGAAGCAGCGCTTTGAGGACAGAGTATATCTGAGAGATTGTTTTCAAGTACGCTTCAGAGAAGGCACCACGCCCTGCTGTGAAGATGAGGATGTCAAACAGGTTGGCTTTCCCTGCGGGAAGGAGGTGGGCTCAGGTCATGCTGCCTCTCTCCTCATTGGGTGCTGCCGCTGGTTCCCCGGCTCTCCATGCTCCTGCCTCGGCGATAAATAGATTTCTTGGAGAGTGGGTGGCACCTACGGTGCTGCTCACGGCTTGGCCGTAGCAGCGTCATCTGCTTTCGTTGCTTGTCTTGTACTAGGAGAGGTGTTTAGGGACTTCTCTCTCTTCTTCGGTGTACGAGTGTGACGGTGAGGGGATTCTTTGGACAGAGCTGCTGATTCCAAGCTTCTCCCTCAAACCTTGGCACTGCAGTTGCAACATCTACTGTCATCGCTTGGAAAAAACAACCAGTGTAATCAAGGCACTGCGCAGAAGACCATGGGGAAATTCAGAAGTATCCTGATTTTGTGCCTTGGCTTTCTTCTACTCCATGTAAGAGGTAAGTGACCTTTGCCTTGGCTTATTTCTAGGGCAAGATTATTAAAAATGAAAAAAGACAAATCCCAAAACCTAACCCCCAACCCCTAAAAAAATATGCTTGCTCATTTAGAAGTGCTTGCTGGCGTTATTTTTGTTGCTACTGTTTCACGAGAAACATTTAAGTGTGTTTAGACAAGTGCTTCTGCAGTTTCTAAAGAGATATATATCTTTTGGATGATCACTCATAATAGCCATGCTAGTTGGAGATTGTTATAATTTCTTATTTTCTTTTTAGTCTTGCTCTCCTAAAATTCTTCACAAACTTGGAGTTGAGTATAAACATTTTAAACAGAAGCTGTAAAATGAGAGCTTCAAGGGGAACTTAACGTTTCCAAAGAGATCCTTAGTCAAACACTAACCATGTTTGTAGACCTTCTCTTGGTTGTTGTTATTTTGAAGCACATTAGTTATATTGTAAAAGCGAATTCTGATTCAGTTTAAAGATGCTCATGCTTTCATATTGGTGCTCACGCTTTAATAATTATAAAATAATTCATTAACCTTAGCCAACATATTCCTGAATAGATAAAATCCATACAAGCACACATATATTTTTTTTTCATGCAGGATTAATGAAGAATTGAATACATTTTGTATATATTTTTTGACAAATAAATAGCAGTTGGGAAAATGTAGTCCCTGCTTATTGAATTGTTTTTCTACATTCTAACAGAAATTTCTTTTAGCAAAACATTGTGTAAATCTTTTTTTGATCTACAACCAAAGAGGATCATCCTCCTGTGCATCTGCCATGTAGTGTACTTGTAACCTTTTCGTTTTGGTACATTAGCATTACTTGAAAAACTTGCAGTGCTGTGTTTGACTGCAGGAAGAAATCAGTCATTAACCACTAGTCCCAAAATTGCTGCTGTCGCTCGTCCTCCCACCACCCCTGATTTAAATGGAGTCCTTAGGAGATACTGCAGTGATGGGCAGTGAAAAAAACTTACTGTAAATTAGGACCATAGTTCCATTTTAACAAATGAGGGTTTATTTGGAGGTGTTCGGCGAGTAACGTGGCGTAGAGACAGCAGAGCAGTGGGACTGTGCCGGCCTGCCCTGTAGTATGTTGTGAACAGCGATGATTCACACGGTCTCCCGTCACTGGTATGCAGTCATTCTTGTTCTGGAGGACTCTCTTATGTTGAATACTTCTGTTCAAACAATCTGTGTACGGGCAAGCGAATTTCCATATACTCTATCACTTTAATTACAAGGATAGCCAGCCTAACCATTCTCGCTTTACACATGGGCTAATTTAGGCTGGTCCAGGCCCCGCTTTGGGGAAGAAGTCGTTGCTGAAAGCTGCTGTGGGATTTGGGCACAGTCTTATGGCTGTGAAAACTATTAAATCCACTCTGAAAAGCAAAATGAATTAAGTCTATGACAACAGCCACTGAATTTTATCATCGAAGTATTTACCATGTTTCAGGGGACATTTACAGGAACCACTTCTCAGTCCTAATCAAGATGTGATAAGAGAAAGGCTTGGCCATGCTGGCGAAAAGCTGGTCTAAGTCCTTATGATAGGAATGTCTGTGGCATGATTCATCTTTTTATATTCAGCCTTAGTTCTTACCTAAGCTGTAACCATCCGTGATGGCTCCTAGAAACCACCATGCCACTACGGCCAGGCCAGATCACATCACATGCCTTATCATATAGCATTTCCTTTACGCCCGGCTATCTTCAGTCAGTTGGCTAGACTACCTTGATGGACACATCCAACAGAAGTGTGGCACAACCAAGGACAACGTTGTACAAGGAAAGTGAGACCTGATATAGTTTAGAGTCTTACCTGCTCACTGCAGCCTTTCATACTTTTATCTACACTCTTTGGCTTTTGTTATTTCCAAGCTTACATAGGTTATGTGAGGTCTCCTGTCTAAGGTGCGTTGCAACAACTAATTGTCTGAGTGGCTTTTAGGCCAACCCAAATGAAAGAAACTTCATAGAAACTTCTTCCACGGAAGTTCACTCTAACATCCCACATCTGTTACTGTGGCCCGGTTGACCTGTGGTAATTCAGCTTTTGCTGTGTCTGCGCTGCCCACTCGGGGTGTGGTAAGACGCATCTTAGGTCCTAGTCCCCCAGTAACTGATATCACACGCCTGTTTGAAACATACTGGAGGTCCCATTTGGGCCATACACCTTAGTTCTGAAACATACTGGATGTCCAATATGGGCTATACCTACATGGATGTGTACCTACAGTGGGGAAACAATGCAACCTGAGGGCTCTCACCTGTATGGAGCTGGAAAGCAGCTGAGATGCTCACTCAGACCTGACTGCTCAGAAATGCTCCTCAGGTTCCCAAAATAGATGTAACCTCCACAGTCTGTAAGAACAACTGATAGATCACACATTTAGTCAGTAACAAAGACAGCGCAAAGGTGGATGATGTTCAAGACACATTAACTTTACTGCATCGAGTATTGCTCACTATGCAGGTAAAAGGAACAGCATTTATTGCTAGCCAGTAAACCATGTACCACTGTCCAGCTAAGGCTTACAAAGCTGTTGACTCAAAACTAATTGTATTCTCAGTTAATTAGCTAGGCACTTTATAGGGAGAAAATTACAGACCTGTTTGGATTTGAGACACTGTGACTTAGTTTTATGAATAATGTGGCTTTCACTGGAGTTAAAAGACAGAATGAAAAGCATTAGCAGATGAAAAGCACAGTCCTGTTTTTCCTATACTGCTCCACCAAGCTCCAGTCCTCGCTGTCGCTCCGTGTGAGGTCCCTGTGCACGTGCTGAAGTGCTCACCGTATCAGCAGGGATATATCAGGCAATGAATTCTCTTGTTGCTGGGCGCCAGAACTATTTCACTCCCAATACCAGCGCTGTAGGCATGTCAGCGCTATCATCCGAGGGTGTGATGGCAGCTTGATAAACCGACATACCTGAACTGGTTGAAACGCTAACAGCAGCAGAGCTGTTGCAATATCAGAGCTTGGGAAGAGCTAACAACCGGTGGGGTTACTCAGCTTCTTGGGTTCACTTCTCAGACATTGCTGCTACATTGCAAGCCTGGTAGCAGTGCCCAAACTCCCTGTTTGGTAGGTATTTTTCCTACCCAAAAATAGGCCTGTAGGTATTTTTCCATTGTGTGCATCAGCAATTGTCAATCCTTTTCCATCCCATTGAGGGTAACAAATAAACAAATAAAAGTCATAGTTATTTCAAGATTAAAAATCAATAAAAATTACACCTTTCTTTGGTGTTTTGCCTCGTGGTTAGGAGAGAGATTCAAATTGTTTTGATTAGAGTCTTCCTTCTTTTCAACAGGGGGGCTGACATCTATGAATGTTATGGGAAAATAGTATCTAAAATCTGGTCTGTAGTACAATATCTCATGAAGGCAAATAGGCTGTCCCAATTGAAAGAAAGGGCTTCAATGGGTTATGAAAATGTAAGTCCCACTTCCACTGTATAAGCTTTGCCTGTCATCAATGCATTTTTAATTCCTGAGGAATGTACTTAAAAAGCTATGTCATAGCAATATATTTTCAAAGGGCATCAATGCTCCAGATTAAATGAAAACAAAGGCCAGAGTAGGCACTAAGATTAGCAGATAAATTAAAGCAAAGTCCTTCCTTATGTCCCAGGTCTTATAACACCAGTGGTGGAGGAACCAGGGGCATACATTCCACACAGGCAACAGTCCTGAGTTAACAGCAACAAAGCCTCCCGGAACACAATCTGTATCTCATCAAAACTGCAACTCTACCTTGCAGATTACCATCTGCGCAGAGCAGAAATCAAGATATGAGCCAGATATTTCCATTCACAAAGGCTTTACAGAACGTTTTGGTATCTGAGCACAGCAGTAACAAAAAGAAGGCTGGCTCTTTGTTCAGAAAGCCAACTCAGATTTGCAGAGCATCCTCTATTTCTGTTCCCTCCGAAGGCTAAGCCACCAGATCCTCTTTTTTGAAGTTTTGAAGTTCAGAAGTCAACTGATGCTCCATCGCCCTTTGCCCAGGGTCACCCAGAGAGGATTCTCTGTGTACTCTGGCAGCACCTGCAGAGACTTCTTCAGCTCCGCAAAGAGAACTTAATTGCTTTTCTCATTTAGTCCAAATGAGATGAGAGGTGGCTCCTGAGACTCTGCAGAGACTTTGTTGCTGACCAGGCCTGCTTGCTGACGTCCAGAAACTCTTTCCAGCGTTATTCTTTTCTGGAAAACACGTTCTTAATGGTGTGAAGCAGAGAAGACTCAGGCCTTGCTTCTTTGCCGTCTTGCATCTTAAACACACAAGTAAAGAACACGTATGAAATGCCCTGATTGTCCACTTCGACTTGGCAGTATTACTAACCCCCTTGGAAGCAATATAAATAATTATGCTGTTGGGCTACCGTGGGTTCAGGGGGCACAAGATTAGTTATACAACAGAATATCTGAAATTCAACTCCACGTTAAGTTACAGAATAGCACTACCGAGATCTGTGCTACCCATATTGAAGAGCTAAAGGTTATTCTGTGCGTATTTTACCAGTGTGCTTGGGATGAAGGTGGGATGAGGAACACTAAAAGACACTCTGTGAGCAACAGAAATAGCAAAGCCTGGCATCTCCCTGGCCTCCAGCATTATCTTCAACTCCCTCTGTTTTCCCTAAACTACCAGCTAGGGAAAGCCAGCTGGTACTTAGGCAGCGAGGGGTCACTCAGAGAGCCCAACTCGGCTTTTCCTTGTGCCACACTATAGGGTTCCAGTAGGAACACTCATATAGGTCTGTTGTCTGAGCCTATCTATGTGTACAGTTCTCACGTAACGTGACTGTCATTAAGCCTGACGCTCTCAGACCAAATGGCTGGAAAGGGCTGACAGCTTCACAAACCACCCAGGGACAGAGGGACACTTTGGCTGGACAGCCCATGCCATGGCCTAAGCTCCACTTCCTCATGACAAACTGAAAACCTGAGTTTCAGTAAGATGCGCAGACACATGGTGCTGCTTCATCAGAGATCCCAACTCCTTTGCTGTGCCTGTAATGTTACAGCACACACCAGCTTCTTCCGCACTCACTCTGAAGCAAAATATAGAAAATTATGTATGTTTTATTTTACGTATGAAGGGCATATCCCATCATAAAGAACAGCAGCTGCCTTTGAACAACTGTTGTTTGTCCACAGCAAAGCAAACACCATCGACCTGGAAGATTTTCTTTCATGTTTGATGAGACCATGATGCACAGACCTAAAGCAGTAGTGCCACTCTTGCTTTATTAGTGCATCTTATTTGCTGGTAATTATTTAAATGTGTTCTTGTATGAATAAGTGAGAGAGACCTTTTCATTTCCCTTGAATTCAAACTATAAACAGAAGCGGCCTAGAAAAAAATACATGAAGCCAATAATCAGGTCCATATGCTGTGGTCTATGGACCGGAACTCAGATCTTAATTACAGATTTTAAAGCATACTAATTTTCCACCCCAACATCAAGGGGTTGTAATGGCAATCATTGTTTATGGAACACAAGGGCCATGATGGAAAAAAAAAGCTACAGTAAACTCATCAGGAAATATGGATCATGAGTGTGTTATATCAAAGAAATAGTAGCCACTCATTGAGATTTTGTCCAAAGTGTCCACTCTGGGGCGTAAACATTTATGTTCTCCCACAACTTTTCTTACATGAGTAATTTCCTTTAAACAAACATAATTGCTTCCTGAATAAAGTTGGACCAGTAAACGGGTATGTTCTGAATCAGATACCTGGGAGAATACATCCTATTTTCTCATTACAGGGGAAATATGCCTCATGATTGTATAATAATCAGAAATTATCTATACAAAGAATAATACCATCTCAGCTAGAAAGAACATAAAATGGGTCCCACGAGTGATTTCGTTAACATTGTTCCTTTTTAGAAAATTTTTGTTCTCATTTGTGAGTCACCCACTTCTTCCTCAGTCTCTGCCAGTTTCATAATGTTTTAAGCTCATTGTATTCACAAAACAATTCTTATTGAATTACACTGAAGAAATAATTTTTGTTCTTGTTTTTAAAAAATGTAAAATAAACTTATTTTCCCTTTCTATCTAGCCTGCATTTCTAAGTTAGTTCCTTCTAATTTATATGTAACACAGGTAATCTCATCCCAATCATATGACTGCTAGCAATGCACTCAAGGCCCATTAATTTAATCATATTAATGACAAAAGGATTTATCTAACACACATGTGCATGTGCGCATTTAAGATGTACGTCCACACACATGTATGTACACATATAGAAACATTTTCTCATGGATCTTATCTTTGTTTTTAATACTAGACTATGCATATTAAATAAATGCCTGAGAAGTTCATTTGCTGCATAACCTGACTCTCATTTAGCAATATTCATACTGTCTTATTTAAATGTGCATCATTTTAATGGCCAGAAGCTGTGTTCATATGGATCTGGTGCAGGACTGAGCCTACTTATGGAGATTAAAAATTGCAGAGTGATGCCATGGCAGCCTTTTGTCAGAAAACTTCTGACTACAGTCATGATGATGAATAGGTAATATCCACCTGCAGAATCTAGCTTTGTTCCTCGTAAATCCTCCTCAAAAACTGTGGGACCTCAGACCTTTGTGATGAATCAGCTCACAGTTAAAGGGTGATGGACCCATTGAACATTTAGGTCACTAATTCAACCACAGGCAAAAGACGCTGCTGTCTGCATTTTAGTGACTGGATATTTGGGTCCCATTTTCAGAAAACTAGTATGGGCAAAAGTTTGTGAACATTAAATGCACGTGTGCCTGAGGACACGACTTTGCAGGGGGCTGCCTTGCTGGGGTAAGATGACCTCAGCTCTGTGGTGCTTCAGCAGGATACGTCTTATATTCAAGGGAACTTAGCAAAAGCTGGCTCAGTATCTCTGTGGCAAACAGCAACCCTAACTGTCCCCATAGTAGAGCAAGTGGACTAACAAGGATTTTATATCACCAGCCTTCCACACATCATATTTAAAAGGCTCATAGAAAGTATGTGTGTTAGTGAAAGCAAGTGTCCTGCCTGTAAAAATACATGTAGCAACTTTGTCATTTAAGCTACTGTATTTTGACATTTGGCTTTATGGAATCTATTCTCCCCTGTCCGGCCGCTACAGAGAGGTCTACTGTTAACTGTTCAGGCCAGGACTACGCTTCAGATTTATACAGGCACAGCTCCATGCGTTGGGTGGAGATGAGGGAATTACATCCCAAATAAGGCTGGCAGTGCTAGCAAAAGCCCTGCTGCTAGTGTAGTTCATTGTGTTTGAGCAGCTAGTATAAACATAATTAAAACAGGTCCTTTTGCAATACAAACTGTGTATCCATCTGGAAGACTTGCTTTCTTGGCTTAAGACTTTCTCATTTGCAGATAAGGACGGTTCTGTGGTGTCAGGCAGGAGCTTATAAGCATTTTCTCAAATTCTCTGTTATGAATCGTTGTGGACCACCCAACAAAAACCACTATTAGAATAATTTCATTTCTATGTAAAAATGGGGATACTCCCAGAAGAAAGGCTAGAAGTGGTGCCAAGAAATAGCATACTAGCTCGAAGCAGTAATAACAGAGATAACGCTGAGATAATACCTCCTGCATAGCTAAATCTCTTCATAACTTTATGCAGGTTAAAAAAAAATAAATCAACAAAACCCACACACAAAAAAACCCAGCCAAATAAAAAACCCCAAAGGAACAAAGCTGTTTTTTCGATGTGAAAATTTCTTTCATTCTCATTTTCATCAGTATATTTCCAGCTGTTTCTATTATGGAAGCTGGTCCAAAAAAAAGAGCCATTTTTCTATGTGGAAAATGAATTTCTTTCAGTCTGTTTGTTCTGTGAAGAAGCTTGACTAATTTATTTCCGTTGTCATTTATCTTCTGAGTTCCCTGAAGTGACTGCAGTTCCTATTGAGCTAATTATTCTCTGAGTCTCTTATGTGTTTTTGGTTTTAGACCCACCATTTTGTGGATGAAATCTGGGCTGTTCAGCTATTTAACCATCTGTTATCCTCCCAAATTAGATTCTTAAAATGTCTAGGTGCAGTCTGAGAAATGGTAATGAGCATTTAAAATTCTGCTCCACAAAATCTTACTCCTTGCGGTCATTTGACGTTATTATCGGAGGAAGTCGGGATGGAAGTCCAAGCAATCTTTTGGTTTATTGGGATATCATTTGCCGTGCTGTACAGATGTCCACATACAATCTGCCCATCTGTCAAGGTTTATATTTACACAGCCAAAGAGATTTCTATATAGATTCCAGTCTTACTCCCAATCAGTCATTCTGTGTTGGTGTATGTTTATTTTATTACTTGGTCCATCGTGAGAAATAATTAAAAAAAAATCAATCTAAATAATTTCTGCAGGGGAATTTCAGGCTTCTTTTTTCTCTTCTTAAAAGTTCTGTAGTTGTCTTCTGTTTCTCCCCTGCTCTCTCAAAAGAACACCTCTTGTCTTTTACCACTTTTTCGATAACAGAGCAGACATACAACAGAGAGGGAAGCGTTGGTATTGTTCAGGAGAAGGGCAGATGTTAGTAACTGTTCCAGTATGCTGTTTTGCTTTGGTTCTCCTGCAATTGGAAGCATCTGCATCATCTTGTTTGAATGCCATTAACTCTTTTGATTAGATTCCTCCTATTTTTTTCTTTTCCCTAACTTCAAAGAAATAATGTACCTGGAAGTTTTCCAGAGTCTTCCTTCACAAGATGATTTTGTCACATTCTCTTAACAGCATTGGGACTTCAGTAGCCGCTTTCTGTATCGTTTGTTCCTGCGTGTCAAGACCTGTAACAAAGGAGCTGGTTTGGCCAACGGCTCTTTGGTGTTACGAAATTATTTCTGATGACTCACTCTGATGAGAAATGGTTTGAATCCCACCAGCAGTATCCTGCAGCAGCAGGTTTCAGGTCACCCAGCCTCCTTCAGCACTCAGGATCCCGATCAAGAATGAAGATTTACCCAGAGAACAAAATCAAAGGACAGTCAAACTTAAATTGCTCATATTGTCGGCACCAAAGAAATGCTTCAGAAATATATAATTTGACCATATAAGTTGAGGCAATGCCCAAGATGTCAGCCTGTGGGTAGGATTCTGTATGGCAATCAAATGGTCCTATGGCTGGGCAGCAGCAGGGCTGTGACAGCCCGTGGGCAGGGGCTCAGGGCCAGTAAGGGCTGGTGATGTCCTCAGGGCTCCAGCAGGGAATATCTCCTGAGGAAGCCACTTGCCAGTTTTATATATTTATGTATTTTAATGGATTCATATACAAAAAAATAACTGGTCAGGGTCTTGGAGTATTTTCCATCTAACGACCGAGTCCAAAGCTTACTGGACTTAGCTAGGTTGGCTCAGCGGCCAGGGCAGGGGAAGGAGAGGTGGTTGGACGAGGTGAAACTCCAAGATCAGTTCAAATAAGAGAGAAAATGCCACTCTACTACATTAAAGGGAAAGCTTTATGCTGTTATCTGCTTTTTCTTTCCAATCACAGGTTTGTCATAGTATTTTATAGGGACAGTTTTGCTTTAGAAGCCATTCACTATTTTGCATTCCGGCCTCATTTTATCTTTTCCGTCAGACACCAGCTATAATTAAGTTCACAGACTTATGTGAAAATCCTTATGGGAATCAAAACATTTTTACTTTATGCTCCTGTGCTGATTTTTATCTGAGGATCACACTGTGTTTTAGCACTGATAATGATAATTAATCTTTCCAGGAGCTTTTTGACACAGGTGAGAGCTATAATTTAGGAAGAGTAATTAATGTGAAGAATGCTATGAAGACGGACAGCACCTGTCAAGAAAAGAGGGCTGAGCTGAAGCCAGAGCCTTGACGTGCCTCTCTCTGTTCCTCAGTTTCCCCACTTGAACAATGGCTGTGGAGTGTTCAGAACTGAAAAAGACAAACACTTAATGGAAGAGTTAGGTACTAAGCCTTTTAGACAAGATGATAAATAGATGCAGATCAAGAGGCTTACTTGGTAGAGCACAGTAAAATATTTCTGCTTAGGGAAGCCACGGCACGTCGTGACTTTTTGAGGGTCTGTGCAGGCTGATCTTGTATTTGCTGTGCAAACACAAGGACGGTGAAGTTTCAGTCTGGATGAAAACTGATGGATACACACTGTGTAAAGAGTTGTTTCATGAAGGCTGTGTACTAAAAGAGGCAGATTGTAGAGAGCAGAAGTAAAACTCACATGAATAACTGTGTTCGGTTCAAAGTCATATGCTTCAGTTTATACATTTTAAACATTTTCCAGTTTTATTTACCTTCTAACTTCAAAGGTCAGGATGCTAAGTGCCCTGCTGTGACATTTAATGACATCATTGTCACCTAACACAGAATAGGAAGGGATCTTTTCTCCCCTTACAGATTTTATAAGGTACGGTGGAAACTAAACTAGGTAAACTCATCTTTATATCTTTTACTGCTGGTACATGTGAGAGGAGGAATTAAAACCAAAAGTGGATTCATGTTACAAGTGACCACAAGGCAGGCTTGCCAGTAAAGCTGCTCTCTGAAGCTGAGCTAGTAAAACAGTAATGAAGCTACTAAAAGTTGTCCCCTAATGATTCTGGTTTGCAAGTACTGTGCTGAATGCTACTTTCAGCTGCCTCTTGGCAGTAGCCCTTATGCCCTGTAACAGGCAGCCCGTGTTCTTCAAAGGTGTGTTTGCACAGCGGCTGAATATGGATAACATGAGAGAGCAGCTTCTCTTTGCGCGACCTGAATGAACAGCTTCTTTGAGTTGATCAAGCCCATCTCGCATGGTCATTTAGAACTGCAGAGCACAGTGACAACAGCTGACAGCTTGCTCTGTGCCTGCTCCAGTTTGGATGGATTCTTCTTTTGACTCCTACTGGTGTTCTGGCTTTGTCCAGAGCCCTCAGATCTGGATGTGATGGAAACCTGCCCACTGACTTTGTCTCTTTCCTTCTGTCACCTTCCTTCTAGGTCAACGTGATTTTAATTTAGCTGATGCTCTTGATCACCCAGGTAAGTAAATCTCCTATCCTTATTTTACCACGACATTCAGAACCCAATAATAAATCTTAAGTCCTTTTCCTTGAGGGCAGGAATATGAAGTGCCTAGTACTTAAATTAAAGACAGATACACAGAATTAAGAAATGCTAGATTTCAACGTTTCTGTCATAAAATTAAAATTTTCTTAAAAAAAAAAAAATGGCTTTGAAAACATACCCCTTTATTTTTAGCTTCTGTCATGATACATAAAGATTTCTTGAACACAGCTCTCTAGATATGCAGATACCTCCTTTTGATAAGTTGAAAAACTTTAAGCTGTTATTGTTTATTGATATGTCTTTGTGCCCCACAGAGGATATAATTACCAGAAAGCCTACAGTGATCAGAAGACCGACAAGGCCTGTGCTGAGTGAGTAATGAGAACAACGGGTCATAGCTGATTTTAGATAAGTAGAAACTGTTTCCCATGAGATTCTTGATCATATTTGCTAATGCACTGTAGCTGCAACCATTTATGTGAATACTAGCTGCCTTCTGTATGTAAAGTAAGTGTTTTTTTTTTTGACAATTGCCAGTTAATGTCTTTACTGCATCCAGTAAGGCTTTAGAGCATGACTGGCCACTGATGGCATTTTATTTCCTGAAGATCTTCATGCTTTCCAAGCCTGTATTGAACTCCCTGGGGAGTATAACAATGGGTAACTGTTGCTAAAAATGAGTAACTGTTGCTAAAAAATAGTAACTGTTCTTCTACCTTTTTGCCATTATCTTTTCTTTTACCATAAATATTCATGGTGCTTGATAATGGACTTGGAAAAGAATCAGAAGGAATTTGGGTATTCTTTCTTGTCCCCAGGTATTTATTCAATATTATCTAGTATTGACTGCTACAAAGACCTGTGTCAGAAAGGAAAAAAGGCTCTCAACAGCAGAGGGGACCAAAAAGTTTTAGCTGTAGTCCCAAGGATGACAAACGATGATTTCCAATGAACAGTCATTATTTTTGTAAAAACCCAAACCCCCACAAAACAACAAAACCACACATGGATTTATGATGGAACGCTTTATGATAACATAGAAATTTTTCATCTAAACTACAATGAAAGAAATTTCTGGATGTCAAACAAAATGCTCGAGTCAGGAAATGCTGGATAACATTAGCCTACACAACAACTTTCAGTCTTTTTCTGGATAAATATTGCAATAAGTCTTTAGGTACATGAAAGCACTTACATTTCCCATGTGATTCTCTGGCTTGCTTTTGAACAAACAAGGCAGCCTTTTGTTGGTAGCTACTGAATGTGGTAGCTACTGAATCCTGTAATGGTTGCATTCTTCCTTCCCACTTCATTTTGTAAAGAAAATTAGATTAGAAGTGTCTGTTGTACAGTACTGCTAAGCCACTGCCCTCTACTTAGGTCACTGTCCCGACTTCCTTTGAAGTCTGTGGAGAGAAATCAGCACGTCCAGGGACGGTTTATATCACTGTAAATGTGGATTTGTTCTCATCCTAATATAGACATTTTAAGTAGGTTACTTGAACTGTACTGTAAAAGACTCTGTCCTCAGTCACGTTTAACGGTAACTAAGGAATGCCAATATCTCCAGTTGAAGCTGCCTCCGTCAGGTGAAAGGAATTTCATTTTTAGGGACTCCTAAATCGGTTAGAGATATGACCGTCAGGTGATTATCTGCCCTACCTGAGTCAACTTCACCAACTCTCGGAAATTAAGAACTCCATGTTTTCCAGACCACTTTGGAATCTATTTCAGCACTGAAGAGGATTGCAGGGATTTTAAAAGCAATGAAAACTAGTTTAAAAAACAGTGTTAAAAATCAATTACTAGATTTGGAATTGTGCAGAAAGATGACACAAACGTATTCCCAGCACCTGCCTGATGCTTCATCTTAACCTCAGGGTTTCCTCTATGTCTCATTCAGCCAGTACCATTGAGAAATGAGGCTGGCTAAGATGATGACTTTGGTTGAGCTGGGGCCCATTACTGTACAGGCCATGTCCTCTGGGCATCACTTCCCACATAGAAACCTCTGCCTGAGTTGAAGCTCTCCCGTGGGTACCTCCCATTTAGTGTAACAAAGTTCAACACAAAACTTAATGGAAGGAGAAGGTGATGTTTGTTTACAAAATCTCTAAATAAGTTGATTTCACCCACTCACATTCATCCTGCTGTTGATTTAATTCAGCCATACTCTCAAACCCACATACCAAGATGTGTGTGCTCACGTGGTCTGGTGAGCATCACACGCAACATGGGCCAAGGTACGCCAGCTTATCCTGTCTCTGTGGTTCTTCTTGATCAGAAATGACAAGCTAGTTTATCTGCAGACTTTTTATACCCTTTAGGAGTCATCAGCTATCACGGAGAGGTCCTTTGCCTCATCATCTTGCTTACTTCAGTGTCTCTGAACCCTAGGCCAGGTTGCTGCCCACTGCCTGGTTTTGCTTGTTTGGGGTACACAGACCATGTCTCCAGTCTGTTTTCTGGGTGGGCAAACAGGAAAAGTAGTGGAATAGGTGATATGCTGCAACCTTTGGCTTTAGAGTGCCCTTCTGCTTTTCTTCTGCTGACAAGTCATCTGTACTGTTGTCTTATCGGAGCGTAGGTCTGCTGGTTTTGAGAGAAAAAACACATTCCTCAATTTTGCTGCTGGGAGTGGCGACCTTTATTGTCTGTTCTTTTAACCCTTTGCTCTGCTCTTTCTTCTGGTCCCTACAGACACATACATTTCCATTTGTATTTCATTCATACTCCCCTTAACATTTCTGTAATAAATCTCTGCATGAACCCTGCAGAGTGGAACCCTTCATTTTACTTGAATACTTCATCTTGATAATAAATTGAATCCAGTTTGCAATTTATTGTTTCTTACAGTGTTAGCATTTGACATGTAAAGGTATATTTGAAATGCAACTCTCTGCTGGCCAGACATAGACAGGATCAACACCTGGCTGGACAAGAACAACCTGAGTCATGTAGTATGCATTTGATTATTTTCCTGCCAGGTTTCTTGATGACACCAAAGCATTTCCGAGTTGTTACACAAATGAGACTAAATACTGTGCAAAAGCAGCTTCCCACTCCCTCTGAATATAGAGAATACATGAAGGCAAGCTTCTGCATGGTGATGCATTTGGATGGATTTTCCTGGGTTTAGGGAATTCTGACACAATTATAATGAAAAAAATAAAATTAATTGAGTGTCTATCTTATGTGGCAATAAGCATCAGTAACAAAATTTAGGTAGATTTTGCTGTCCCTTCTGATTCATTACAGCACTCTACATTTATAAGGAGCAAGAAAGGGATCCTTGGAGTTATGACATCCATCTAATGTTTTTCTGCCTATTACTCAGTGACCTTTCAGAGCTCACCATCATTTCATACAGACCCTAAAATATCACCCACATACTCATATCCACACCTGCACATTGGAAATGGAGTTCCTCTTCTTCATGCATGGGCAGTTCATTGACAAATTGTTAATTGGAAGGAAAATTCCATCCCAGATACGGCAAAACATGTGTAGAGTGCTGGAGGAATGGCAAGAGCCTGTTGATTCACTGCATAGCATGCACATACAGACATTTAAGTCTATTTTAAAACCTTTATAGCTCACTCAAAGAAAAGCAGACTGTCACCTAACCTCAGACAGGCATGTATGACCACTCGAAGCAAAATTTTTATGTTACCATGACCCTTACTTAAATTAGTTCATTCAAATCTCTCTCACTAAGTAGGTTTATTACTTCCCAGCATTTGTTCTTGAAACGGGTATTCAGTTCTTGCAGTTCAACAAATTACATTTGAGTCAAACGTGCATATACCAGTTTTAACCAGAAACAAATGTTAATAAATAAGTGTATTTTAAAAATAGATACATTTTTGTATGTTAACATAGCACTTGCAAATATATTAGAGGTATTGATCTTGATTCCACTATGAGATTTATTCTGAGCTTATTTAAAGCTGGAATAAATCTTTTGTATTTTGAGTAGAAAATATTGTATCATTTGTCAATTATTGTGTAGGAAAATATTAAAATCTATAGGAGTTTTCAATAAAAGTGTAATATCTTATTTGAATTTGTGGGACTGATCCAAAAAAGTTGCTTGTCAAACATTCAGTTGTACATTTTCTACTAAAACTAATATTTCACTTCCCTCAAAAATTGTGTGTAACTCATTTCTCTACATCTTCCTCCTTTTCATTTTTAGACAATGATCTGCATTTAGGAGATGCTCTTGGTGGGGGTGAGTACTCTCTTCTTTTCTTGAATATAATGGTTGGGTTTTTTTCATAGTCTTTTTCTGAAGTCTGCCTAATTCGTGAAAAGACATTTCAAGACTGTAGGAGGAACTGTAGTGATAGGAGTCGTTACAGCTCATGTACCTGCAGCCCTTTTGCCAGAGGCCATCACGCAGAGAGGGGACAGCAGGATGGGCTGTGTCTGGTTGCCAGCTATGGGAGCTTGCAGGCTTTCCTGCCTGCGGGAACAGAAGTCAGCGACGGTTTACATTACCATGCCAGGCTGCCACGGTCATGGCTGGGGAGAGCATGTATGGCCCATTCAGCCATGATGGTGCAGGGTGGTGGCCTCTGGCAGAAGGTTGAAGACAACAGGTGATGGCAGTAGTTTCTTCAGCTACCAAAAGTGAGTCTGCCTAAGATTAGGAATCAGAGGTAACAGTGGATAGAGAGAGGTGTGAGCTTGTTGTAGCTCTGCTGATCCTATATCAGAAATGCAGGAAGGAATGTCTCAGAGATGAGCACTGATGAGCATGATATAGCTTAAGCTTGAAGCAGTCAAGCTGTTGTAATCTGCTATAATTTACAGGTATTTCTATAACATCCAGAACTGACCCAGGAAGTATTCACAGTACTGTGCTGAGCTGTGTAGACATATAAAATCCTTGACTGGGAATTTTTGCACCACATTTTGCTTAGTGTGTCTAAAGGTATACCAAGGATGTCAAGTACTCTAGAAAGGTTCTTGTACACTGAAACTATCTAAAATGCAAGTCGTATTGAATGAAAGCCTGAAGTTCCACTTGAATCAAGGCTAGGGAGAAGAAAAATTACTTCTCATCCCATTGCATAGAACCTCTGATTTATGACTCCAGTCACAGTGGTCTGGTTTACTCATGTTTCAGTCTTAGAGAATCAGAATTTTTATATTATTCTTTCACATTTCCAGGGCTTTCCACATTTCCAGGTTGCCCCGTGACATTTCATGCCTGTGTTTGAATGACGTTAGCCCACACTTTATAAAGCTGAATCTGATTGTTTATAATTTCCATGTTTATAGTCTCACTTCTTCCTGCCCATACTAATTGTTCTAATCCTGCAAGTTTTTAATGGGTACTTTTATGAGAGGATGGGTTTAGTATGTTGATTAAATTATTGATGAATAGCTTCAGTATGTTCACTAAACCCCACGTTTTCATTCAGAAGATGGCAAATGATGTTTCCCTCAGTTTTTGTTTCTCTGCTCCATTTTCAATTAATTGACATTCATACATGGTATAATAGGATTAATGCTATGTGCCTCATTATCAATAGTTCTGAAGACATTATTTTTTCACTAGCTATGCCATAGAATATATCTTCTTATACTTAGAGAAGACTGAATAAGTTCAGTATCATAATAGAAATGAATGATGGGACCAGTAGTTTTCTGCTATTGTGCCATGGTGAAACTTAGCTCATTACACAGAGATCTGGAACAGAAAAAGTCTCTTCTTCTATTGCATAGAATTAATTGGGCAAAGTCTGATTCAGCACAGCTTTAAGACTCTACCTAAAATCCATTGACTGCAGTAGGTTAAACTTGCCTGACGTTAAGCACATATCTAAATAATTTGCTGAATCAGAACCTAAGTGTTACTCACAAACAGAAGCATTATATTTAGCTAGGCAAGAAGAAAACATGATAAAAGGGCATCTGGCATGTACAGAAGGTAAAAGAAAGATTTAAGGAGAGGGAGGGAAACTGTTCTTTATTTCCGTGGCCTAACTTCAATTTATTCAGAGCTAAACTCACTGTCTGACCATAAGAACAGTTAAGTATGCGACTGAACTGGATGAGAGAAAGGATGGCAAGAGGGGACCTACTCTATACATGCAGAGCAACAGCCCTGGGCGTTTACTTTGGCAGGTTTTGAACTGATTCAGCTCTTGTGTCTCCAGCACTGTACGTGCAGTTTGGAAACTGCTATTAGTCATCAGGTCTCCTGCTCTATCCAATGCATCTCTTCCTAATACTTTGGCAAAAATTAAGGCCCAATACCAGCACAAAGTCCTAAACAACAAAGCTGAAGTCTGAGTTCATTTTGCACTGTTCAAGAGTAGAAAATTCATAGTGTGTTAGATAAATTCAGCATCTGTTAGCTGAAACTAATCTGCAGATCTTATTAATACCTGCTGATGACACAGAGATAACCTGTTGCATCCTGCCCAGCCCAGAACACCGACTTCTCTGTTGGCTCTGTATAAGTGCACCACTGACACCTACAGTAACACACTGTGCTTCCCAGCTGCAAGCATTAAAAAATGTTAGCACTTGCCAGAAATATATGAAATATCTTCCTTCAACATTTTTGTGAATTCTTCTTTATTTTAATTTTGAAAATATTCCCTTTTCACTTTCTGATTAGTTGAGGTAGATAGCTATTTGTTGATGTAGTGCTTGAGATCTTTAAATAATGACAAGGTCCTTTTCTTAATTCACCGGAAGACATACTAGAAATAGGTAAAAAATCTCAGATTATCATACTCTTTATTTACAGCTCTCAGTTTTGCCTGTCTGACCATCTAACAATATTAATTATCAATAGGTGACATCTCAAGAAAGCCTTTATATCCACCTCTTCCACCACGACCAGGAAGCTATAGTAATTCTGGTAAGACTATTTTCTTCTAATAAATGCTAGCAGTATGAGCAGTTCAGAGCAGATATTTTGAATAGTTTACTCTCTTATTTCTTTATTTATAGTTTTTATCATCCCTTCCCTCTGTCTCCCTTTTGTAACCACTGTTCCTGACCCAGTGTTTGGAAAGATTTTCTGAGTTTTGGTGTTGGTACCATAAAGTTTTTCTGTCTGCCCAAAATGTGGGACTTTGACTCCTAAATGGAATGAGACTAACATTTACCTTGTTTGCCTTTTCTTTTTGGGCATGTATACACTGAATCATGCTAAGGTTCGAATTTGACATCTAGCCACAGGGCGTGGATAAACCTATTACAGAATCATAGAATCCCAGGTTGGAAGGGACCTCAAGGATCACCTGGTCAAACCTTTCTTGGCCAAAGCACAGTCTAGACAAGATGACCCAGCACTCTGTCCAGCTGAATCTTAAAAGTGTCCAGTGATGGGGAATCCATTGCTTCCCTGGGGACATTATTCCAATGGCTGATTGTTCTCATTGTGAAAAGTTTTCCTCTTGTGTCCAGTCAGAATCTCCCTAGCAGTCCATGTGACTCCTCGTAAAAAGGGAGTCTCTGTCTTCTTTGTAGCCACCCTTTAAGCACTGGAACATGGTGATAAGGTCTCCCCTAAGCCTTCTTTTCTCAAGGCTGAACAGACCCAATTCTTTCAGCCTTTTCTCGTATGGCAGGCTTCCCAGTCCTTTGACCATCTTGGTGGCCCTTATCTGGACACTCTCCAGCCTGCCCACATATTTTTTGTATGGCGGGACCAAAACTGTACACAATATTCCAGGTGTGGCCTGATAAGCGCTGAGTAGAGTGGGATAATGACTTCTTTATCTCTGCTGCTGATGACCTTGTTGATGCAACCCAGCATCCTGTCGGCTTTCTTTGCCGCAGCAGCACACTGTTCACTCATACTTAGCTTGCTGTCCACTAGGACCCCCAGGTCCTTTTCCACAGAGCTGCTCCCCAGCCGGGTAGATCCCAGCCTGTCCTGCACTCCTGGATTATGTTTTCCCAGGTGCCTATGTTCAAATCCATAATGAAAGGTGCATCTCAGATGGCCCTGGGGCATACAAATGTGGGACTGGGCAGATGGATGTAAGCCTGTATTGCTTTTGAGTGTGCTCCAAGATACCCACTTAAATAAAGTGGAAGTGGCACATCTATCCCAGCTACCACCATGTATCCCATACTTACTTCTGATACTGATTGTAGTGGTAAGCTGTGGACAGGTCCTTCTGGAGGCCTTCTGGAATCTTTCCTGGAAAGGACCCACTGACTTCCTGCTCCAGTAGCTGCTGGGATTTCAGATGGCCATATTATATAAGGATTTGTGCTACTAAGAGCCCAAGCCCACATATCCCACAGGTGCCAATACAGATGTGGAACAGGTAAACCCCCAAAATTTTAGTATTCCAGCTTCCAGGTGAATTTGAATAGGTGACCATTCGGTGCAAGACACTTGACCCATCCGCCATGTCGACACTGAGATTTCAAAGGCTCCTCACCCCTCTCCAGTACATTACAAAAAGACTGGACAACGCAGCTGAAGGCATTACCAGATCAGATAATTTTGAAACAGAAATCCTAATCTTTATCTTGCAGGAGGTTTTGATGATTCAGATCTCCTTGATGGGAAGCCTTTACCACCGTATATAGCAGGTAGTATTTGCCAATTCTCCTTGCAGCTTCTTCCTAATACTTCTAAGTCAGAGCTGGCTGGTTTTGCTTTAGCAGTAATCTGTCACTGAAGGGATAGGACAAGACTCTGCTATTTTTATTTAGATTAGTTATCTTTCTCCACAAACCATGGCTTTGAGCCTGAAGCTCAAACTTGAAACATATTCCTAAACATTTTGTAGCGTTCTGGCATATGCGAGAACCTTGCAGGATTAATCCCTTTGAATTTTGCTAGTACAGTCCCAAAGCAAGGGGCTTCTGCTGAGAACTGAAAATGCACTGGGCCTATGATCTTGACTTTAAATCATTGATAAATCATCAATAAATCATCTGATTGTCTGGAAGTAGGGCAATAGCCAGGAGTAAACTGGCCTCTCCCACC
>NC_138905.1:144596731-144746436 GCF_965231255.1 Vanellus vanellus | reverse complement strand
TGGAGCAGATGGGAATCTTACAAACAATTTCAGTGGCGGCAGAAATAGGTCAGGGATGAGGGCATCTGAAACTTTCATCCTAAACAACCTTGCTGGTCTGTAAGAGATACTGGTAATTAAAGTTCTTCATCAAGGACAAGTATAGGAAGCCATAACATGCCCAGAAGATGGATGTACATCACTTTATGTAGGAAATTACATGACATGAGGTCTCTGCAACCACAGAGGTGACCAACTGCCGTGGCCCTGTGTGGAAACCAGTCTGCGTGGCCCAGATCAGCCTTGCCTGGGGCATCCCCATGTATCCTCTGGCCAGGGCCCCCATTTCAGCGCTGGCCTGGGTGGGCCTCCTGCCACCTCCCTGCATGCCTGTCCCGGCCATGAGCCCGGATGCCTGGCTGGGTTTCCTTCCTGGCTTGGCCTTGGGTGGGCCAGTTCTCCACCTGACGATGGCTGGCCCATCCATGGGGCCCGTTTGCTGTCACCACCCCCCTGTGTGTGCCTGCAACCAGGGAAACGATGGCCCAGGCTCCCCTGCAGCTGCCCTCAGCCTCTGGAACAGCCCGGCCCTGGCCCTTAGCTACCACAGATGCCAATTTAACCCTCTAATTCATGTTATTTGTTCCATAATGGGACTAACGACTAAGACAAAGACATGAATAAAATGTAGGAGGTGTGTGGAGAAGCTTCACAGGCATTTCTGAGAGATCTGGGGTCCCCTGGTGCTTCAGAAAGCCTCGGCCTGCGACTGCCATCATGGGCCCAGGGGCGGCTGCTGCCAGCGGGGCGCTGGGGGAAGGCTTGGGCAGGGTTACACAGGGGAGATCCAGCCAGAGCACGGACCGGGATGCCACGGGGGAGGCCGGTCAGGGCCGTGAGGGCTGTTTGTGACCTCAGGGTGTGACAGACAGGCACTTAATTTTGTATGTTTCTATGGGCAGGGTGTAGCTAAAGCATCAGGTGGGTGACCCTGCGGCCCTCTGGAAATAGGGAGTGAGACACAGCGGGAAGGCTGTCCCTATGTTTCTGGGGATATGAGGTTCCCACCTGCTGCCTCAAAAGGAGCAAAAAAAGCCCATAAGAGCTGGCAAAGGGCATCCATGGTGGAAATGCTGAATGCTCAATCTTCATTTTTCAGGTGGAGCTACAGTGTAAGCCTCTGAAAGAAGAGTTGCCCTTGGATCACAGGCTCCTTTGGTCAGTGACATTCAGCCCACAGACTTAACATTTTTTTTTTTTCTACTTTATCATTTTGACAAAAGAAAATCTTCCTCCAATGAACGCTTTGTTGAGACATTGCAAATTTACTCTCTTTTACCAGAGTCAGTCTCGCACCTTGAGCTTTATGTCATCAAAGATGGGCTTAAAATGTCAGGGGATGGTATTGAACTATCTGATCTGCATTCATAAAGGTTGGATACGCATTTTGATTCAGAAGTTATTTTAAACAACAAAGAAATCAAACTTGATATAAGCTAAAAATTAAAAGATTTTGGTTTGTCAGCATTTGAGTCACCAAACATTTTTTTTTCCTGTTTCCAAAATTAGACAAAATACTTAATCCTGATAGAATAGGAATAAGGAAATTGCTGTTTCCATTCATATATGTTATGTTTCTTTAGTGTATTTCTGTGTTGTCGATAATGTTTAAGGAAAACTTGAAGTTGTATAAAGGATTAAAAATTTTAATGCCTTTACTTTGTATTTATGTCTGAATTCTAGCAAAGTGAAAGGAGCTATAGATGAAAAATTCCTTCTTCATTTTAAAATACAGCATGAAAATATGTACATTGACAAATCACTGTTTAAAAAAAAATAAAAATGAGAGGAACACATGCTGATTTTATTTATTTATTTATTTATTACTGAAATTGTGTTTAGCTCTTCTCAGGAACTGGAATTTGACATAAATTTTGTTTCTCTTGAAAACTTAGGTCCTGCTCTAGGAGCCTTTAAAGGCATTAATCTAGCAGGCTGTTGGTTTTTTTTTTTAAGAAGCATATTAATCATAACTTTTGTGAAGGGAAAATAGGCACAAAGTTTTCAGAATAAATGTCTGTGAGACTTTGTTCTATCAAATCTATGTCACACCAACTTTTCAATTTCATATATATGCAGAGGTGTGGTTGATAACATTTTGCTAGAAAGGCTGTTTTATCTTTTTCCCTTGTTCCTGATGAACCTTGCTGTGTTAACAAATGTCCTTATATAGACAGATCTATCAACAAAAACTAATGCTTTTCCAGTCTCTCTGCCTAACTGAATCGAAATACTAGCAAATGAATGAAATGCAGGTGAAAGCTGGCAAAACTAGTAGTTTACTGACATAATTCGCAATACAGACATTTTAGCTACCTCTTTAAAGCATAGAGGACATCTGTGTGCTTTTATCTTCATCTTATATGTGAAGCATGCTTTTTCTTACTGAAATTCCATGTAGATGGAGGTAAACATGATTTTGTGTTTATTAAATTGTTGAGAGAGACATCATCTGAAAAAATACTCTTTTCATAAAATAAAATACTGTTCTATCAATGTTATATTTGAAATGGATATATATCAGTTGCTGAGGAGATTATGATAATCTTTATTTTGATCCTGAAAGTAAGAAATGATAATGTACATCAGTTTAAATACGGAAACATCTTGATGACACACAAATGAACAAGCACCTTTGTGGCTACCACTTTCAACTTATGAATGACAACCTATTTTTAAATTGTTTTCCAAGGACATTTGATATTTCTTTAAAAATTCTAAGTTTCCCATGTTAATGGTTAAAACAGATTGATATATATTTTGCCAGGTAGACATAAAGTTTTGATTAATGAAATGTTAAAGTGTTTTGTGGTTACCACTTCAGATGTTTGTTTAACAATGAAAATATACATTTTGCTTCTTTCTCTTGAAAATTTTCAATAAACACATACTGTGTTTTATCTAAGATGATCTGAGTTTTGTTTGGTTGGTTTGTTACTTTCTGGGACATATGCCAGCTGATACCTTTTATATACAAATTAATCCATGTCCCACTAAGGAAGAGAAAGAAATGCTTCAAATTAAAGACTTCAGGAAAAAAAAAAAAGAAAAAAACATAAGAATCTTTTTTTTTTTTTTCCAAAGCAGCATCCGGAGAAGGATCTATGGGCGTTATTACCTTTTTTGCTTTTGAAATATTATTACAATTTATTTAAATTTGTTCATAGTATTCTCAAAGGATTTTCTTACTTGTGTTAATATTATTAGTCAAAAAGTAGATTATATTATGAAGAATCTGAGCAAAACCCATGAACCTGAATTGGTAAACCCCACTCACCAAAGTGGTTAACCCTCTGAAAATCTTTGGTCTAATTACATCAACATATGACCAATATACCGGTGTGCAGGCACTTTTCAGTGTTATTTTCCCTTTTTACTAGTATGATGATGATGATGGTGATGATGATGATATTATTATTATTTCAGATAACTGGGGGGTTATGTAGGGAAGCTCTAACGTATTTAAATCTGGAGGGAAAGGAAGGAACATAAACCGGTTGTTAGACCACCAGAACTCTAGCTCGTATTATTTGCTCTGACATTTAAAATCTATTCTATACTGTACAAAAGTTGCTGGCACACAAGTAAAACAGAAAATCATCTAAATGTAGACATCGCTTTTATAACAAGAAAATACTTTTGTTGATTATAAAGTCCCCCAACTGAAATGGATCTGCCAGTAAAACAATCGACAATAGCGATCTTGCTACTCATAAGCATATTGTTTAGTTGACCCATCTGTATAAGCAGATGATGAACACACATCCCGAGAATTCTGTTTCTGCAGGTTAAGTAAAGCTGGATTTCCTATGCATTTATGTCCTTCCTTCCATAAACACCTTGCCACTACCAGAGCAATGACATCCTCTTCTCCAGTGGACCTTCAGGATACCCCCAGTGTTTGGGAGCACAAATGCCGCAGCTTGGAGTGGCAACCCTGATGGCTTGCAGACTGTTAGAAATAAAGGTTTAAATAGTTGAAGCGGTGTGTGCATTTCCTTTGGTGGCACACTGTCTTAAATTGTTGTCCTCTGCCGAGTAGTTACTGACGTTCACAGAACAGTTTGATGCAGACATGCCTTGGCTGAACCGTGCCAGCCTAAAACCAGCTTGCAGGGACATTGTGGGGCTGCCTCACTTCCCAGGTACTGGCAAACACATGCTCTGCGAATGTATGTGCATTCTTACATAAATTTGTGAAAATATATATAGCCCTCTGAATAGCACAGGCTCCCTGAAGACATTTATTTCTTTACCTGGGTGCCAAGTTACCAGACTGTGTGTACCCGTAGGGGTTACCATGGCTCCAGAGCGGTGAAGGGGCAGACCCCCTCAACTCAGGGTGACCCCCGCCGACCTGGGCTACCCTCAGCCACACTCCATTCTGCTCTAAGACCCTATTTTTCCCCTCAACCTCTGCAATCTTCACCACCAAAGACATCGGTGTTCCCCTCAAAGGGCTGCGCCGTACAGAGGGGGTTCCTTTCCTTCCCCGGTGCTCCCCGGGGAGGCTCTGAGGGAGCCTGAGGGGGAGCCTCTCTGCAGGTCCCACAGCCCCGAGAGCAGCGCGCAGGGGGCGGGAGGAGAAGAGAAGGGAAGGGGGAAGGGGGAAGGGGGAAGGGGGAAGGGGGAAGGGGAGAGAGGGAAGGGGGAGAGGGAAGGGGGGAGAGGGAAAGGGAAGGGAGGCCCCCCGACCCCGCCATGACAAGACGGCTGCGGGCGGGCGGGCAGGCGGGGTAGGCGCTGCCGCGCGGCGGCCAATGGGTCGGGAGGGCCGCGCCGCCACAGGACGGGGGAGGCACCAGGCGGGCCCGGAGCAGCGGGCAGGTGCAGGGGTCGCGTCAGGCGGCGGCTGTCAGGGCTGAGGTCCGGGCTCTGCCCTGCCTCGGGGACAGGGTGCTGCGGGGGCGGCGCGACGGGGCAAGGGGCGAGAGGAGGGTCTCATCCCGGTGCCGTGTCGTGTCCGTCCGTCCCCCCCCCCCCCCCATTTACAGTAAAGGCAGCGGCGGGAACGTGGAGGGAGGTGTGTGTGGGAGGGGGGGGGGGGGTGGGTCGGGTCGGGCCGGGCCGTGCTGTGCTGTGCTACCCCCCCCCCCCCCCAAATGGTCTCTGCCGCTAATGCCGTTTCTCTGCTGCTGCGCAGGAGTCCCCGCGAATATAATTCATCTACCACTGCCTTCAGCAGGAAAGAGGCTAATCCCATTTCCCGATTTACCGCGCCCGCCGCGAAGCAGGTGAAGCGGCGGCGGCAGCGGCAGCAGAGGTGGGTGCCGCGGATCGTGCCCCTGCCGCTGCCCGGCTGGCCCCCGCCGGTCGCAGGATGTCCGGTGAGTACCGCCGCGCCGCCCGCCCGGCTCTGCCCCAGGGGCTGCCCGGGCCAGTGGCCGCACCCCGCCGGGGCTGTGTGCGACCGCCGGTGGGGGCGGCAGGGCTGAAGGGGCCGGCCCCCCACTCCCCTCCCCCCGTCCCTCATCCCCGGGGCCTTCGGCGGTGCGGGCCGAGGGTCTCCCGCCGCTTCCTTATCTACAAGAGCGTACTGTAATTAGCAGTCTCAGATTAGGATTTAAACCGTCTGGGCGGTGGGGTGAAAGAGCTAAACTCATTTATGCATTCTGCTTGCACGTACAGATCGTTGTGGCCTAGCCGGGCCTCTGCGCTCCCGTGGTGGTGGGCGACGGGCTGGGGGGCTCTCTCAGGCGGAGGCAGATTCAGAGGAACCCGAGAGAAACCTGTCTCGTGTCCCCTTTGAGCAAAGCAGTAGTCGGTTGTTCAGAGTTATCCGTAGAGCCATGAGGGGCTGTTTTAGGGCACACTGCACAGGCGGGCTGCAGGTGATGTTTTCTTTCTTGAATGTGCTCTCAGAACTGAGGAGAAAAGTTGGGTGTCAGTTCCCTGCCCCCCCCCCCCCGCCCCCCAAGTAGGGTTTGTGGAACCATTGGAAGGCTGTCGTAGATGTACCTTCCTCGGGTGTTCGGCCTGGTGGATCCCGAGTTTGAATTCATGTGTGTGGCACCTCACTGCTGGGGGAAGATGCAGAAAGGGAGTCTGCAGATTAGAAGATTAGAGCATCGTGGGGGCTTTTTTGTGGGTTTTGTTTTTGTTTTTGTTTTTTTATTTTTTCCTTGGAAGGAGGGTGAAAGGACTGGAAACATCTCACAATGTATCAAGTCCTCTGTGCTGTCTTTGGATTGCTTAAGCAACTGTTACTCATGTTTTTCAAACCAGTATGTTACTATTTTGGGACCAGCTTTGGGTGCTATGCATTATGCTTATTTGCATATTATAATATTGTTGCATTTGATTTTTCACGAAGTCATTCAACTATCAAAATTGTAGGGTCTTAAAGCAGAATGAAACTGTTCTTAACTGAAAGATGTATAGTAAAAGCTACACAAAATGAGAAACAAGTCCTCTTTCTGTAGCTTCCAAGATAACAGTCGTAATTCTGTCTACTAAAATTCAGTATTGTTTTAATAAAGGGTAAGAGAGAATCTGGTTTTGGGTCAGGCCAAAATAAAAACCTTCGTTAGACCAAGAGAAATACTGCATGCCATCAAATGTCAATTTGTATTCTGTGATAAAAAGGCTTGTGTAAAGGTGGTGTTTGTGCCATCTTCATGAGTAATGTAAATGTTTCTACTATTGGACCCAGACCGAAGAAGCATGGGAATTAAAATTGCTAGCTGTTGTTTGTTTACTAGGGCAAGAATAATAATTGCTGATGGTGGTCTGACATAGGTTATTGTCTGACATCATTATTAAATTTATCTACTTACACCGAAATACTTCTTGGCTGCCTTTAAGGTTGTGGGTGTCAGCTGGAGCAGAGCTTTCTGTTCCAAGTGCTTCTGATACGGTTGTGCTAGCTCAGAGAAGTGAGAAGGCTGGTGTTTTTCTTTATCTTTGCAGTAGTCTAACACATCTTCACTGAGACATTCTTCTGGGGGAGGATGCATGGAGACCTGTGTGTGGGAGGGCATGCAACAAAACCGTCATTAGAAAACGTGATGTGAGTTGGGGCTGTGTTATGTCATTGTCACCCAGGATTTCAGAGATGTGCTTTGGGCTCAGCGGGCACAAGTCCAGACTGCAGCCTGCTCGTCCTGCAGATTGTGTCTGAAGTAAAGGGGGGAGGTGACCAAAGAGCAACAGATGGTACCAGGGAGGAATTTAAGAAAGCAATTGTAGAAGGTTGGTTATTATGAATGGCAGTATGTACTGGGGACCTAACCAGGCTGTTGGAGGCTTTTAGCTATTGATTTATCAACTCTTAATTTTATGCATAAAATGTCAATGTACTGTTTAGAATACGCTTGTAGGAAAGTTGTGGCATGTGAGTCTCTGGTCTCCTACCACAATTTGGGAGTGGACTTGGCAAATTTGAGTTGTTACTCTAGAAGCCACAGGTAGAGCACATGTATCCTTTCTCTGTCAATCAGAAGAAAGACTGAAATATGTTTATAAAAAGCTATGTTTAGTGGATCACAGAGGAAAAAAGACCCTACTTAAGCTTGTCATGAAGCTGGCAAGTGCATGTGGTTCATTCAGTAATTGTTATTATGAGTCACTCATGATTCTCAGTGGGTACCTGGTGTTTGTTCATTCTCTTTCTCTTTTTTTCTTTGAACATCAAAGTGAGCACCACCCTGTCTGCTTGCCGGTGCGGATTCTAAGTAAGGCTTTTAGCTGCCCTAGAATTGTTTTTCAGGCCTGTTGAAGAATTCTGCCTCTGGCAGTGGCAGAGGTACTACTGCAATGAGTAAGCTGCGTAAGGAGTTGGTGATCCTGGCTAAAAAAAAACCCCAACTCTAACAAGTTTCACATAAAAACACGTGGACTGTGGCGATTCACATTACTTTTGCTATCTTTTCTGTGTTGCTATCTGTAGCTGCAGAGCGGGCTCTAAAATGACTCACCAAAGTTACTTGCTTGAAAATCCTTGGTTTGTTCTGAGAAACTATTGCTAGGTATTAAAACTGAGAAGCCACTGCTGCTGATAATGATTTCTAAATTTGCATCTTCACCTGCTGTGTGGTAATCCAGACAAGACAAATAAGCTGATTTATAAATTTATACGACATGGTTTTAATGTGATCCTAATCATACACTTACTTTTCTTGTAATTCACTGAGAATCAATGGTATGAGCCATAGGGTTCCACAGTTTGAAAACAATTTGCTTGAAAACTTAATACTGTTCACTCTAGGTGTTTTCCTATTGTCGTTCAGCACAAAGAATTGGAAGTTCTGCATAATGGTGCACTTGACACACACAAAAAAAAATCCAGTTGCAACGAATTTTAAACACCTTTGGCCTTCAAATGCAAAAGATCAAATCTTTTGCAGCTTAAAGTCAGTGAGTGAAACACTGTGTACATTAGATTTAGTACAGCATTGTCCTCGATTTCATTTAAATGGGAATTCTCAGGTAAACGGTTTACTTTCACAAGTTTATATGAAAATCTGATCCTTAGTTTTCAGTTATAAAAAAACCCCATTTATTTATAGGGACAGAGTTCCAAAGAACATTATAAACTAGGCAAGTCAAATAACACTTTGTCCTTGAAAACTGTGATTAGATGAAAGAACAAGTAATGGTAAAATCTTTTGATTTTACCCCCCATATGGATCCTTAATGGATTAGTGATGCTCCATTAACATAGCTAGGACATGCTTCTGGCTTTACACTGGAAATATTTTAATGTTGCATGGCTTCAGTCAATATTTGATTATCTATTTAGTTTTCTCTGTAATTATTCACTCTATTATGAAGGTCATATTTATCCCACGTCTGATTCTCAAGAGAGACTTACAGGCTTCTTTTCTTTGTGAGGTATTAGCAAGAGTTTCTTAGAAGCTGTATTTGTTTGGCAGTTTGCTTCCTTGTGGTTCTGACCACAACTTCAGCCCAAGAGGTACAGGGCATGAAAGCATATGTAGGATGTGGTAATTTGCTATACCAACTTGCTGAACTATTTGATGAGTAGCTTCTGTATTTTTAGATGTATTGCTTCTGTAGAGATTCAGCTTCTCTAGCTAAAAGAATTTGCAGAAGCAATAAGAAGATTATGTGTTTGGTTTTGTGGTTGTTATTTAAAACCCTATTTTGAGATTCAAACTCCCACTTCTTTCAGTTTGCTTTTTTTTATTAACCTACCCCCCACGTTCCTCTCAGTAGTTGTTTTATTACCTTTATTTGGCTAAAGATGCCTGTTGCCTAACACAAAAGTGCTTTTCTTTGCTGACTCTTTGTGTCTTTTGAGAATAATTTTATTGCTAAAGTAGCCCTCAGTGGGTTTTTGTGTTTTTTTTTTTTTTTTGTGGGTGTTTTTTTTTTATGTATGCTTATATTTATTAGTTTAACCTTTTTGAGAATTGCAGTAGGAGCAGTTCACTTGCACAACTCTCCTTTTAAACCACTCCATGTAAGCAACTCCTTATTCATTGTGTTCTGGAACACCCATAACTTGTTCAAGCTGTTATGATAACAGGAGTTTTGAAAGCTCCTTTTTTCATTTGCTTCTTCCGGAAATTGGGATTAAAAATGTTATTGGGGTTTGCTTAGCTGAGGGATCTGCAAACTATTTTAAGTTTAAACTACTTTAAGTTTGGATGGATGATTCAGTTCATTTGGCCAAGTTTGACACTACTGGGTAACAGGATTCTCCTGAGGTGCAGGGATCTGTTGCAATGCCAACAAACGTAAGGTGTGTGTGATTGATTCGAATTCAGGTCCATCTGGAGATGAGTGGGAGGTAGGGCAAAAAAGGGGGAAGACAGCACACCAGTGGGTCTGTGCTCTAGATTTAGAGGACACAAAAAATGAAAATACTTAGTACCTGAGAGCTTGTCACTGGCACCAACCATACTTCATTGCATACCTTGGTGTTAGGTTAGAGGTTTGAACTCGTTCATTTTGGCAGCCTCTGACTGAGGCAGCCATGAGGTCATTTGTTGGGTTCTTGACAACTAGTTCTGTGAGATTCTTTCCTAGTTTCTCTTACAGAGCCTGGAAACTGTATGACAGGGTGTTTTTGTTGTCGCTATTTTTCAGTTGTTATAATTTATTTAACATAATTGCTTGTCCCTTAAGATGATGGTGGTTTTAAACAAGTAGTTCAACACAAGTATTTATTGAAGCTCTGTAGAGCTCAGTGGAATTCCTCTCATCTGTGTGACCTGCTTATCTTGTTCTGGTTAATTTTGCAGCCTAGAAAGCTGAGGTCTTCCCCCTACTCTGAGGATGCTGTTCACCTTGCTGAATCATAGGTTCTTACTCTCCACCCAATAATGGTGGTTCTGTCAGAGAGCAAAGCTGAAGAAGCAGCCCCTGGTGATACTGCCACAGGCCTGGTATCTTTACAAAATACATTATGTCTGCTACTGTGCAGGAGTGTAGCTTTCTTTCTTTTTTATTGTAATCTTTTCCCCCGTGTGTTTCTTGACAATGAGGAACACTCCTAATTTTCTTGGAGTTACTTGAGGTAGGGATCCTTAGCTTCTGGGAGGGGTACCAATCTCAGTAGCAATTTCTCTGCATTTGTTCAGCCAGCACCGGTTACTCCTGTACAAAGAGTACAGGGCAAAGAATATTGCCTGTTCGGTTGATTCAGTGAGGTCATTGAAAGAAGGATATTTCTGGCTAGTTCTTAAACATGCTGTTTTTTCCCTTAGCTTTTGGCCCTGTATAAACAGGAACATATTGCTTACGGCTTGTATTATACTATGTTAGTTAAATGCAAAATCTAAATATTTACAGTTGTTATTTTTTATTATGTTTTGGCAGTAAAATTGGGGAATTACTTGTTTAAGGCTAGTTGTAAAACTTCATACCTGCTATTATGTAAATCAGGTGGACAAAAAACAACAAAGCTCAGAAACATACATTCTGCAGTCTCATTCACTGGATTTTCTATTCAGTTTTGTCTTGTGGGGGAGTTTGGGAAAGAAAAGAGCTTATTACTGGAACTGCAGGTTGTTATAAGCTGCAGCCTGTTGGTTAGCTGGAGGAGGGAGATAGTAGGAAACTGCCAAAGGAGCTTATGTTAAAGCTGTAAAGTGACTCTTCTGAATATTTGCTCACAGTAACAGATCAAGCCTTTGTGACCCTTGCTACCAATGATGTGTACTGTCAAGGCGCTTTGGTTCTCGGACAGTCATTGCGGAACCATACGACATCTAGAAAATTGGCAGTACTAATTACACCAGAGGTTTCCAGTGGCATGAGGTAAGGATTCATGTATTTTTGGAGGTTGATAATGTGGAAGAATAAACAACAGCATGAAAGATTTTAATAGGCTTCCTGTGGATTTCATAGCATTATGTCAAGCAGTTCCCCCTTGGCCAGCGATTTCTGAGAGGAGTCCCAAATAACATCCATAAGATCATAAGCCTAATAAGAATTCACTTGCAGAAATAGATCTTGTGGTTGGAAGTTGTCTTAAGCTCATAATTGGGAACATAAGCTGAAAGTTTGGTGACCAAGGGCTTAGTGTCTTTCTGTTGAGCTGAAATAAAAGCACTACTGTCTTTTTTCCCCCGAGTGTTTCTTTTTTAGAAAGAGCAAAATACATAACCACCTGTGACATCAGAACTCTCCAAAAACCTTAGGGGCTCAGTTTCAGATGTCTAATCTTCTTAAAATATTGGTGCACGGCTATCACGATGAGAAATTAATTTATTTTGGCTTCTTTTTTTTAATCACTTTCCAATTTGGGTTGTGATTCTATAGGCATTATGGAATTGCATGTACAGAAATCTCATTAGATCTGTCGAACTCAAGCCCTGTTATTTGGATGACTGTGTTGCTTGTTAAAAGGAACATGACATGCTGTAGCTACTTAAACTCTTAGTTCTGCTATGGCTTAGGAAGTGTGGAAGCTCCTGATTTCTGTATGCCGTGTGAAAGTATTTGCAATGTGTCTGGGTCAAAAAACATCTTTTACCATTTTTGCTCTGATTAGATGTACAGAAGTCTGTTTTTACAGGTTTTTTAAAGCGTGGATTTTGTCAGAACACTGTAACCTTCTTGAGGGAAGACTGTATACATTTGACATGTGGGTGGATAGTAAGTCCATCAGTTTTTTCATGCCCACTCAGTGGAGGGAAAAACCTTTGGTATATTTTTTTAATCAAGGATGGCATTTGAAAAAGTACATCACTGAACTATACTTCTAAAAATCTGTACCTGCTCCTGATTCTTTCCCAGTTAACTCCTGTCCCTTGAAGATCAGTCAAGCAAAAGCTACTGACTCTGAAATCTAGATAATCAGCACAGGCTTTTCTTTTTCTGTGTTTGTATGACATCCAGGACTTCGTAGTTAATAGTGTAATGTAAATAAATAAGCTATGTTTAAAAGACTTTTTTTCTTGTATCTTGAAGGAAGATTACCTACTTTGGTATCACCTATGAAATTCCCATGAAAGATAGGCATAGAGAAAAGATGTCTTCCTAAAAGTTTCATTTGAGATGATTTGTAGTAGTGAGCAAGTATATATTCCCTGTTTTAAAAGGTGGAGTTTTGAAGCTGCATTTACTTGGGCATAATAGATGCAAATGACTGTACTTACAGTGCATGCCACATCCTGTGCACTGCACAGGGAACACAGTACAGTGCTGTTCTTTAGAGTCAACTGTGCAGGATGAAAGCTGCTTTAATTTCTGTTGGTGTTTCTATAAGACATTAAGCAACTAAAATAAGGGTTGATTTCTCCTCCATACAGCACCTGTCGCTTTTGAGATGTGCTGACCCTGTAGTGGAAGAGACGGTGGTTTATGGCCTGAGAGCTGCCACTTCAGCAGACTGTTTACAAGGACTTTTCACTTTTGACTTCTCATTCTAACCAATCAATCTAGCCTTTGTTATTGTCATAAAAAATGTTGTGCTGTGTGTCACTGTTTTCATGCCAGAAATGAACTCTGATGAACCTCTCTAAATTCCCTTCTTTCTCTCCACTGCTTGCTCTGGTAGGTCTGTCCTCCGTAGTGTGTTTGATGAAGTAATTGAAGTGGATGCACTTGACAGTGCTGACTCAGTCCGTCTGGCTCTGATGCAGAGGCCAGAATTGGGTGTGACCTTCACTAAGCTTCACTGTTGGACTCTTACTCATTATAGCAAATGCGTCTTCATGGATGCAGACACTTTGGTGAGTAGAATGGGAGCCATGGAATCACAGAATCACAGAATTTTTCAGAGTTGGAAGGGACCTCTAGAGATCATCTAGTCCAACTCCCCTGCTAAAGCAGGATTGCCTAGAGCACATTACTCAGGACTGCATCCAGGCGGGTCTTGAAAATCTCCAGAGAAGGGGACTCCAAAACCTCCCTGGGCAGCCTGTGACAGTGCTCTGTCACCTGAACCGTAAAGAAGTTTTTCCGTGTATTTGAACGGAACTTCCCATGTTCTAACTTGTGCCCATTACCCCTCGTCCTGTCCCTTGGAACCATTGAAAAGAGCCTGGCTTCATCCTCCTTCAACCCACCCATTAGATACTTGTAAGTATTTATAAGGTCTCCCCTCAGCCTTCTCTTCTCCAGGCTAAAGAGTCCCAGCTCTCTCAGCCTTTCCTCATAAGGGAGATGCTCCAATCCCTTCATCATCTTAGTTGCCCTTTGCTGGACTCGCTCCAGCAGTTCCCTGTCCTTCTTGAGCTGGGCTCCAGCAGTTCCCTGTCCTTCTTGAGCTGGGCTCCAGCAGCTCCCTGTCCTTCTTGAGCTCAAAACTGGACACAGTACTCCAGGTGCGGCCTCACCAGTGCAGAGTAGAGGGGGAGAATGACGTCCCTCGACCTGCTGGCCACACTCTTCCCTATGCAGCCCAGGATCCCATTGGCCTTTTTGGCAACAAGGGCACATTGCTGGGCCATGGATAATTTACTGTCTACATTTGTGTGTCTTAAAGAGCTACTCTGAGCGTGGGATACTTGCTCATCGGGCAGCATACTGGCCTATGAAGTGACCAGATTTGCTGATAGTTACAAGGTTGTAGGAGCTCCAGCTGACATGTTTTGGCAATGCTCACAGTTTTGCTGGCTGCATAGAAATAAATGTTGTTTTGAGTAGTCTCAGGACTGTCCTCAAAAGATACCACAAACACACGCTATGCAAATGGGCTTCTGACAGATGTTTAAAATACATTTCTGCCATATACTTTCATTTAGAGTTATTCTGGTCAGGAAGGCAGGCCAGTTTTGAAATGGAGGTATGGTATGTTACAATATTTAAAAGGACCTTCTACAGGGTCTATGGGGCTCATGAAGTAATTTGACAAGGTTTGTGCTTTTATCAGAGAAAACATGGAGAACCACAGTTCATGGACCTGTTGGAGCGAGTCCAGAGGAGGACCGTTAAGATGATCAGGGGGCTGGAGCACCTCTCCTATGAGGACAGGCTGAGAGAGTTGGGGTTGTTCAGCCTGGAGAAGGGAAGGCTCTGGGGAGACCTTATTGAGGCCTTCCAGTACCTAAAGGGGCCTGCAGGAAAGATGGGGAGCGACTCCTTATCAGGGAGTGAAGTCATAGGACAAGGGGTAATGGTTTTAAACTGAAAGAGGGTATATTTAGATTAGATATTAGGAAGGAATTTGTTACTGTGAGGGTGGGAGACACTGGAACAGGTTGCCCAGAGAAGCTGTGGGTGCCCCATCTGTGGAGGTGTTCAAGGCCAGGCTGGATGTGGCTTTGAGCAACCTGGTCTAGTGGGAGGTGTCCCTGCCCACGGCAGGGGGGTTGGAACTGGATGATCTTCCAACTGGTCCCTTCCAACCCAAACCATTCTATGATTCTATGTTACTTTATTATATGAAAAACAGAGGGTTTGACCCCTAGCATAATTTGCATTGCCACTGCGTTTATGATCTGAAAGCTATATACTTGGCTAAACTAGCAATTTACTCCCTTCGTACTGATTTAGCTACTCATGTTCTAGGAAAACATTTGCTCTAACAATTTTTCTTTTTTTCCTACTGTCTGTAAGGTTCTTTGCAATGTTGATGAATTGTTTGATCGAGAAGAGTTTTCAGCAGCTCCTGATTCTGGCTGGCCTGACTGCTTTAATAGTGGTGTATTTGTGTTCCGACCTTCTTTGAAAACTTACAACCTACTGCTCCGGTTTGCTGCTGAACATGGCAGCTTTGATGGTAAGGCGCAAGGCATAAGGGATCAAGTGCAAGACTGCAGATTCCTTCTCAGTGAGCTGTTTTTCCATAGCTTCTGTGTTATCTGGCAGAATGGAGGAATGCAGGAGTTCTCTGGGCTTTATGTAATTGTGCCCCCCCAAAAAATTTAAGGTGTTGACCTTTGGCTCTCACACTGTACTTAAGGCCCATTGACTTATTGTGGACTGTGCTTCCCAGAAAAGTGCAATGAAGGGACATCGTGTCTGAGTCTTGCTCAGTAAGTTTTAATTTTGCTGTCTGGTTTAGGAGAGAGAAATACAGCTGATCTTCAGTCTTGTGCTCTGAGGGAGACCAAAACCCTTTCCTTCTCCTTTCTTCATATATTACAGTAGGACTCCATTTACACTGAACTTGCCTCGGAGTGGATCAGGTATTACTCACTTGTACCTGTTCACGTGCCCATATTGTCAAGTCCAAGTTGCAGTCCCATGAACACATCAGTCTCACTTCCATCCTTAGATGTGAAATTTTGACGTAAACCTGAGTGTATGCATAATTATGGTAATACTGTTTTATATATTCTTTAGGAGGTGATCAAGGCTTGTTGAATAGCTTCTTTAGCAACTGGGCAACAGCTGATATTGGCAAACACTTACCTTTCCTCTATAACTTAAGCAGCAGTGCTGTATACACCTACATTCCTGCTTTCAATCAGTAAGTAGTAACACTTCTGACTGACTATAAGCCTCTGTAGTTTGTTAAAAAACATTCTATTATAAGACAGAATAATGATGTTATATTCTGTTGATTATAAACTACAGTAGTCACAAATGATGTTTTGTAAAAGTCACGCAGTAGAAGCTTAAATGCAATGTGAATGTTTTGCATCTGGACAGAGGGAGTCCCAGAGTTGGCTACACTGTCTCTTATGTTGTTTCCAAGAAGCTTTTCTTGTGTTTGAAAAGATGTAGATTACTTTAGCATTAGGTTCTGACAGCTTTACTTTGAAAGTTGTTCCCTTCTTTTCCAGTCAGTTCTATGGGAAACAGTTGGGGTACTCTTTTATTTTTTTTTATTTTTAAACCATTTCTTAGGTTCTTCTGTGAAATAAAATTTGGGCTAGTAATTATATGTCTCCAGACAATGCAGTTGGAGAAACTTTTCTGGCAGAAAGCAGGTTGGATTTAGGATGTCGTGAACTACTGTTCCAGTTGCACAAAACACTCTTACTGGAAGGTGAACTTAGGACGATGTATTTATTAGTAATTTTTAATATGGGATCAGTAATAACCAATTTTGTTGATTCAGTGTTTGAAGTGGTATTTAATTGTTTGTGAACAGAGTATGCAGGAGGACTGGAAATGGTACTTCATGAGCCTGTCATTTTCCTTCATGAGCTTTTCTACTAGAATCAGCAGCTGGAAGCAAATGGCAATGCAGCCTTTTTTTTGTATTCTGAATGGGATACCTCTTTAACACTTTATGTTGGCTAAAAATATATATATATTTAATATACAGACCTGTATGTTTAATCTCTACAGTTTTGGTAGAGATGCCAAAGTTGTTCACTTCTTGGGAGCGACGAAGCCCTGGAACTACAAATATAACCTCCAAACAAAAAGAGTTATGCAGGATGGCACTACCCCTGGATCTTTTCATCAACTGTCATTTCTTGCCCTCTGGTGGAATATATACAGTGCTAGTATATTGCCTTTGTTAGAGAAACTTCAAAAGATGGAAGAATCAGAATCTGAGGAATGCAAGGTAACTAATAAAGAGTTAGTGGGAATATGCTGAAAACTATGTGTTTGCTAGAGGAAGGAATTACATGAAAAAACATAGTATCTGTTGATTGGTAGTAGCATCGATTGCTTCTAGAAGCATCTAAACTAGCAGTTTAGGAAGGATTTTTAGTGTTATTGCTTTCCAAAGATTTCCCCCAGCCCCCTTCTTAATTGATGAAAGTCTGTATGGAAATCTACATGTATAGATTCTGCAAATTAAACACAAAGTATGATACAAATTAGCCACAGAAGGTGATAAACTGGCTATGAAACAAACACGTTTGACTTTTTGAAGCTAACTTGATGTAGACCATCAAACTATCCCTTGAACCATAGTAAAATTTACCTTTTCAGAACTGCATTATAACTTGTTTTTAGAGGGTCATAACAACAACAAAAAAAATCAGATTTGCAAAGACAGCATTAATTACATTCAGTGCTTGTATGTCAACAAGCACTTACTGAGCTCCTTACAGTGTTTTTTTTGTTCTTCAAAGGAAGTACAGCAATGTATGGTTTCCATTAATAGAATAAAAAATCTATTGATAAATAGATGATTTCTTGGATATCAGCAGCATAAAGTAATGAGTAGGAGAAGTATAATTTTTAATTTTATATTCAGACATGACAATTTAGATCACTTTTATAAATATGTAATTTTTTTTTAATGCTTTTTTAATATTGGACTATTACCATCATTGAACTGATTGCATAGTCCCATAAGATCAGTTGGACAATTACCATCAAAGCCCCAGACAGGAATTTGGTTTGTTAACCTCATAATAAATCGGGAAGCAGAGGAAGGAATGGGTAGTTTTTGATCTCATAGTTTAACATGCTTTAATTTTTAAGAAATAGTGCAGTAAAGAAATATTTCAGCCATGGTAAAATGAAGGTGGCAATACCTGTTAGGTTTACCTCCTGATGATGGTGGCGTACTCATGAGTGCAAAAACCTGAATTGCAACATGCTCTGAATCTGGGATCACAAACTTTTTGAATTTATTAATTTATTCCTTTAATGCTGAGATCCCTGTAAGGAAGGAAACTGTTATAAATAAGATACTAATCTCTCGCAAAATTGTGTTTCAGTGGTGAGATGTTCTTGGTTTTTTTAGCACACTTTCAACGGAGTTGAAATTACACTGAAAAAGGTCAGTCCTTCTGTGGCCAATTCGCTGCAAATGCCTGTGCTTCCAGAGCAGACTTATGAAACATATCCCACAGCATGTCCACCTGAGGAACTCACTTTTGAAGTTGTAAGTATGTTGTATATTACTATATGCAGTAACAAAGTAAAACGATATACTAAAATGAAATATTTTTTTTAATTATGTTTCTGATCTGGGACATTATATCTTATTCAATTTAGCTGTAGCTATTGAATTTTCTTGCTAGCATCAGAAATAGTCTAAAGAGTGTTTATTTTCTTTAATCTTTAGTCACGCTTGCATGATGTGTCTGGAGATTGTAAAATTCAGTGCAAAATATTTCAAAGAGATTGCTTATTGAAACTTGTTAGGTACTTAATAAATTGAAATATAAAAGTATTCTGTTACCAAAGTAATCTTTTGAATATTAATACTCTTGTGAATTAATATATTTAATATAACTAGAATCCTTTCTATCACTCTGATGTAGAAATTATTGGTTTTTTTTTTCCAGAAGTGTTGACTTGGAAAACTGTTCCCCAAATTTCTGGGATTTGGGCAATGAGGGGTGTCTTAAAAGAATCCACTGATGATCACTGTAGGGCTTCTGGTTCTTTTGTCGCTCTTATATTTGGGTGTTTCTATTTCACTGACTCCCCTTATTTTATGCAGGAATTCAGTTGGACATAACAGCACAATGTTTCTGCAGGTCTAAGTCATTATGTCTTGTATGATAAACTATGCTACAGCAAGATACAATGGAAGAAAATAAAATTAATGTTCTAATGTCATCTGCTATTGTAACTTGTGGACTACTCTCTAGTAAGATGAAGACAGTTTTTGTTATGTTCAGTGCGTCATCCCTTTAGACTATAGTTACTCCATAAAGTAAAACTGTAGTGTTCCTTTGTTTCTTTTCCACCCTGAGTGTGGAGGGGCTGAAGGAAAATTGCAAACCTTCCAGCTCTATAATTTAAGAATAAATTATTTGCAAAGGATGTGTTATCTTGTGTGCCTCATGCAACTGACTCCATTGGAAATGCTCAAAGCAAATAGAGACGCACTTTCAAGATGTTTGTTTGGGATAAACCAATCATAATGTTCACTTAAAGTAGTGTCATTAAAATTTAAATTTCTTTTATTTTTTAAATTACTAGGATTGGTTTATCAGAAGGCCATATTAATTAGAAATTAATAGCCTGATTCCCTTCTTAATTAGGAACACCGTCATTCTACTTCTTGTTGCTTAGCTTCAGTAGTCTTGTGGGGTTGTTTTGTTTTTTGTGGAAGAGACTGCAGAATGGAGTCGGTGTAGGTCAGGCAAAGGCAAATATTTGGGACAGTGTTTTTGGTGCAATCTATTTTAACTGTTATGGAATTCATTGTTCTGTTCTCATTCTATACATATAAAAAGGTCATGAGTTATAGTTATCCTAAAACAAGATTTTTCTCATTGAAGTTTGGTCTCGTGAATGGTAGGCACAAGAAAGTTAGCTTTCCAGACTGTTTCTGTAGTTGCTGAAGAATCACAGCCACTCTTGAAACTATTTTAGGATGAGATGAGCTGCCCTCTGGAGGTACTTATCCTAGATTGATTATAGTAGGAGCTTAGATTCAATACCATTTTGATAGCTAAAGCTGGGCAAGATGAATTTTGCCCTTGGTGATAATGTGTTTTGTACCTTTTCCTCCCATTCTCTGCTTTCCCCTACCCCAAGACTGAAATTGAGTTGTACTGTATGAATTCTCATGATAAGGAAACTATGAAAAAATATTCTCCTAATAAAACTTCAGTGGCTGTATTTTTAGCAACCTGTATGTGAAGTTGAACAAGGCGGTTCTAACATCCATCTCTCTGAGCCTGACAGACCTTCAGAACAACTTGTATTTCATCCTGCGTTTCAGGAAACCTCAGAACTGGTACACGTAGCTTTCTTCATTGTACACCTGTTGATAATTGCATGCATGTCTTTGCTGCCAGCATAATTTTGGGAAATGTCAACTAATTATGATGCAATGTGCAAATAAATTCTTAACTCTTTTAACTATGTAATTCCTTAACTGCTTCCAATAGTGGGTTGTGATCCCTTTCTATCAGTTATACTTTTAGTTTTTAAATGTATATTTTCCTGTGTTAGCTCCCAAGTAATAAATGCATGGTGTTAATTTTAGCTCTCCAATACTAACACAAGCAAAGCTGTCTGGGTTTTTTGTTCTGTTTTTTGGGGTTTTTTTACCTGCTGAAGTGGTGTTTCCAAGCAGATAGAAAATTGAATGTACCGTGAGTCAGGCATGAAGCCTAAGCTACTGGGCTTTCCTTTGTGATCTTGCACTGCATTTATCTCTGGGCAGTGTGACAGCAGTGCCAGACTTGGCGTTGATGGGTGTGACAGTGTGTCAAGGACTTGTCTTGTAAGGTACATAACACAGCCTTTTTCCTAATGAGGCCTTTGGTATGATTGTGAAGCACTATGGTGAAATACTTTAAGCCTGAGAAACAAAACTGTAGGTGTAACTGTAGCCCCCCTGCAGCCAGAGGTGTTTGAGCCCTAGCTAAAATTCTTCATTTCTAAAATCATGATGATTCCTGTTTTGCTGTTAATGGCATCTAAAGCTGTAGATAAGGCTTTGTAAATGAAAGAAAAGAATCTTCATGGATTACTGCAGCTACGTGTATACAAAGCCTGAAAATTAAATACCAAGTATTGTTGCATATTTGCATAGATAGGGAGCAAGCATGCTCTTCAGAGTATTTTTTTGTTTAGTCATGTAGAGTGGGACCCAGGTGAGGGTACATATGGAAGGATGCAGTTGCCTAGGCATATAGCGTCATGTTCGCTGTTTGAAATACCTTAACTTGCCGGCAGGTGCAGGTCTTGTGCAAGTCCAGTGCCTTATCTGCCCCAAATCAGCAGATGTAACAGATATTTCAGGGCATTCAGGCAGTTTAAGCCACCGATTCCTGTCCATTAAGTTCTGTTCTGGAACACTTTTGTATTGAATTTGTGAGGGTTTCACTGGAAGGCCATTCTGTTTGATTTCAATTTTGTTTATAACATGAGATGAGTTACTTGCATGGGAGCCTCTTGGAGTAGTACTGAAAGCAGGTTTTCCGTAGCTGCCTTGATTAGTCCTTGTTATATTTCATCTTTATTACTTATTATAATTGTTGGGATGTTCTGGTTTTACTGGCGTTGGTCAATCATGGACACTTTTTCTTTTGTGTGGTTGAAGTTAACACTGGTAATGTGTCTTGCATTCCTGCACCTGTGATATCTTGATCTTGAACCAGGATTCACAATTTTGGACCATCATTCAAAATGAACTAGTTATCGATATAATGAACAGTGTCAATCTTTTGGATTAATTTATATGGATAATGTGTCCCTCATCTGCTAAATTATACTGATCTCGGTGGAGATCAGATAAAACAAATGACCAAAAATTCTAGGAATTTGTGTTCACGTAAAAGACTGTTGAAGAAAAAATTTGCACAAATACATGGTTACACTTCATTGTAGGCGATATTCTACTCTAAGCAGGCCGTATTTGTAATATTCTCATTGTGTTGTTGCTGAGAATGCCAAGGTCCGAGTTAAGACAAGTAAAATAAATGTTTGGTATGTTCAAAGATGCTATGGCAAGTAACAAAAGCATGGGAAAATGAGATCATTTTATCAAAACAAGAATGAATGTTTGAATACTGTTTGGTTTATTGTTTTAACTGGGACTGTGCAAAGCAGAAGTTTGACATTTAAGGTTTAACTTCACAGCACTGAAATGAGAACAACCAAATGACTGTTTTCCCACTGTTCTGCTTCTTCCCACAGAACGAGGTCACCCATTCTGTTTCAGAGTTGTCTATTCACTTCAAACCAGAAGAACCAAGTCCAGAAGATGAACGGAGAAAATGGGAGGAAGGGCGTATGGACTATATGGGGAAAGATGCTTTTGAACATATCAAAAAGAAATTGGATGCGTTTTTACATTAAGATGGAGTGCACTGTAATGGCCATGATGATCTGTTTTCTTCTATAAATGCAATCCTTGAACACTTGGCTATCTTCATAGTTTATTTGACAACGAAGTTAGTGAAAGATATGGGCCCTCATACATTTTGGGGGAAGACTACCAGATACAGACTCTTGTTTTTTTAACTGTGCCTCATCTTTATTATGTGTGTCTCATCTTCATTGTTCTCCCATAGTGCCTTCTGAAGTACAGTGAACGGTACCCTCTGAGTCTGAACTCTCATATTTATCACTCTTCTCTGCTCCTTCCTATAAACGTTCTGCAGAAACAGTCATGAATGGGAAACATGTTGGAAGTTGAGATTATTTCACAAATTGAGGTAATTCCAAAAGTACTTAGAGAAGATGCTATAGAACTATTTCAGTGAAAACCTTGCTCTTGAGACCAAGTTAACAATTTCAAGGGCAACCATAGTGTAGACTTCAATATGAGAAAAAAGTGAGGAGAGGAAATCCTGGCCTCACAGGAGTCTGCAACAAAACTTTTTAATTTAAGTATATCGAGGATTAGGGGAAATTCAGACTTTGTCTGAGATCACTAGTGGATGTTCTCCATATTTATAGGAAGCTGCTCAGCTTCATCACCAGCATAATGAAGAGTGGTGTAAAACTCTTAAGATAGACTGATAATGTATGTTAACTTTTTATATTGTTGCTATAAGATACTGTTGTTTTTTAAAATATTGTTAGCTTTACTTGCATATTCAGAGTTGCATAGTCAGAGGAAGAAATCCTGACACTATGGTGTAGACCTTCTGGTGCTTTATATCAATTTGTTTACAATACTTCAGACTGCAGTTGACAAAAGCATTCTTCTTGTGTCGCATGGTTGCCCCATATTGCAGGCAGTTTGAGTGCAACTGAAAACACAATTGGCACTTGTTTTAGAAAACAGGCCCTTTGAAGATCTTTTAAACAATAGCTGTGTGTGGGAACTAACATAAATCTGTGAGTGTAGTTCCAGAAAAATCTACTGATGAGATTCCATTATATTAAGTATACTTATGGAGGATTGCTTTGTGAATTTGGATATTTAAATTTGACTAGTCTCAGCAAGTTGGTCTTAACAAACAAGGAAGAAGAAAGAAGCTTGACAGGCATGCTAATATGGTAACAAATTTGACACAGTTATTCACGAAGCCGCTCTATAGTAGAATAAGAATTCTGCAGTCCTGATGCAAGACTTGAAACATGTTTCAGTCTTAATATGTCACAAATTTTCGTACAGATGCATGTAATGAAATAACTTGGAAATTCTGCTTAAAAAACAGTGATGTAACATTATGCATCAGAGGGATTGCCATAAATGCTAACGGAAAAAAAGGCAGGGTAGGAGGGAAGGAATTTTTGTTTCTTTTTCCTCCGTCAGAAAGGATGGAGGGGGGCAGGGAATAACTTGCACAAATTAGGAAAGAAATGAAAGAGTCAAGGTTCCCTTAAAGGAAGACAAATTATCTTTGAGTATTTCAGAATTAATTTCTAGTATTCACGGTAGTGGATGTTTTTTTACTTTTGTGGGGTATTTCTGATTTTATCTAGTTCTTTATTTCTCATTTATTCTAAGCACTCTTAGGGAATCTTTTTGGTGGGTCTGCTGAATTCAAGCTTCTAGTTCAAATTAGATGTTTAGGGTCTCTGAAGTTGAAGAGAGAGATGTCCAGAAGATGATTCTTCTCGATTTCTCCATTGATCACAAAAGGACCTTCAAAAGCCTGCCTCTCCTGGCTAGGTAACCTTTGCGTGTTAATACAGGTAGGTGCATTCTACCTCTTGTTGTCTGCGGGCCGGTGCAGCACTATGCAGAGATTATGGCGGCTGCAGTGTACTCTAAATTTTGTGGCATTTGGTCTGCTTATTATCCCTGTTTCTTAGTGAACTTGTGCACTTCTGAGAAAGATTTCTGCTTTATAAGCATTATTGCTAATGTAATTCAGTTTTTGAAGGCTATATAAAATTGTAGTCAATAATGTGAACTTATTCTTCATGCAGCTGTACTTTTTACAGTAACTATTAGATCTTACTGGGCACATTAATTAGATTAGGGGAGAGGAATTACTGGCATGAAATCAGTAACTGAAAGGTTTTAAAATAGGCATATGAATGTAGTAAAAGGAGCTGTCATGGAATACATTTGAAACTGCTAATATGTAAAATGGTACTTAGTGTGGATTCTGCAATGTTTTGCAAAGAAATATAGCACATTAATGTCATGGAAGTAAATTAGAAATGGAAAGGACGTATGAAGTCATGTGCTTATCAGATGTCGCAGAGTTACAGGTTGTTTATATTGTGCCAGGGAGTATTATTTGTGACTGACTGGCAACTTTAATATGTTTTGTAATTGTATTAAATTGCTTTTGAGACATTAGCACTACCTGCTGAGCAGAATTAAAAGGTGTGAGTTATTATTTCTACAGACATACATAATTATAAGCTTTAGGATCTCTTGAATTAGCACAACAGTTTATTGTATTCCATGGAAAAGCATAGCTGTGGTTAAAAACCCTGCCTGAATTTTTGTGTACTGTCTTCACACAAGAAATGTTGAACTAGTTACAAGTAATGTGATGTTGTAATGGACTGTAGCACAGTACTGTTGTCACCAGAGTGTGAGAAGGGAGAACCTTGTGAATGAATTCAGAATGTGCAGGTGCTGTGCTTCGGGCAGCATTCTTTGCTCTGAAGGACATAATTCTGAAATATTGGGGCTACAGGCAGGTCTAGGGGTGTTAGGGGCTGCATGTTGCCATGAAACACAAGGTTGGGGTTTGCTAAGTCGAAACATGATTTGGAAATAAAACTTAGCAAGCTTCACCTAGAATTTCTTCCACGTTCAAGTGTGGTATAGCCCCCGGTATTTTTAGGGTTAGAAAGAAAGTTAAATGTAGGCTTTTTGGTGGCACCATTCCTCCCTAAACACGACATATTTTCACTTTAGCAATTTGGAAGGCGCTATAGAATAATAAACTCAATGAAATGTAAAGGGGAAAAAATGGCATGGTAAAATGAGAACCACTGAAGATCTTTTACCAGCTGGTCTGTGCGTGTGTGTGACAGTTTTGTCAGTAGTGACCTGAAAAGCAGCTGTAAGGATTTTGAAAGGTCGGACTCTGACCTATTGCTGTGTGGCAGACTCTGTATTTAAAGAGGACAGCTCGTGTGTTTAAAACAAAACATGCTGATTCGTCTTCTGTCATGTGCTTAGAGTTATTCACAGCTAGACTTAGAGGCTAATTTATTGGGTGCTCTTCGTGTATAAACAGGAGATAGTGTGGGTGTGCCACAAGGAAAATTCTTGAAAATGTTAGACATGTGGGTTAATGCACTCTCCTAGCCTAGAGGAAAAGGAGATTGTTGTTCTTGAAATATCACTTTACTTAGTGTCTGGTGTCTTGTTGAGGACCTTTCCAACTGGGTTGCTCTTGGGAAAGAAGTAGTTTCCTTTGTCTCTCTAATTCAGTCAGCTCATGTCAGTTGTTTTGTAAGACTGGTATTTGAAAAAATGCTTAGTTACTTTTTACCTTGATATTTCTGTCCATGGATGGGAGGCTGGGTTAGTAGTAGGTGGCTTTATATGTTCGCATGCTGATGAGAATGTCTACTTGTTCAACAGAAACAAGTCTGCAGTATACCTATTTATACCTTAATGGGTCTGATTCTGTTGTTTTGCTAATCTAAACTGTTCTGATTCCTGCGGTTTGAAAATAATATGATTAGGTCAGTCTATGGAAAAAAATGTTTTATATAATAGATTGCTTTTTCCCCCCTGGTTTTCTCTTCATCGTTTTGGGATTTTATTTCTGTGGTTTTATTTTTTTAAAAAAATCAGCCCTATAAATGAGATTAAATGCATAGCAGTCAATTTTTAAATAGGCTGCAAAAATACATGTCATTTAATACTAGTCATTAAAGTAGTCTGCATTTTCAGCATATCGGCTACAAAACGCTTAAGTTGAAGTTCTGTTCATCCTAAGTTGGCTGGCTCGTAAATAATAGTTTCTTTGGTCCTGACGGTTTAAAGGGGTGACACTTAAGCAATATGTTGCATTCCGGTATAAACTTTCAACTTGTACTAACAGCATACCATAACTGTAATTTTTTTTAAACTACCTTTGCTACAACGATATATAATTTACTTTAAAAAAAATTATAAAAACTAATTGTTAGAAGACTGACGATGATATATTTTGAATACTATGAAGACAGTTGCAGGCATTTTTCCTGAGTTGTACTTTGACTGTTGTCAGAACACTTTCAACTTCAAGAAACTGGAGGGAAAAAAAATTAAAATTCCAAGAAAGCCAGGCTCTGACTTGTGATTATTTTAATACTTTTCCCACTTCAGGATGGCATGCTCTTAACTACCTTGGAAAAGTGTTTGTTCCCTTTTATGGTACTGTACAGGGTTCTGAACCATGGTAAACATAGGTGATTTTCTTTTAGATGCGTAATATCAGAAACAGGTGATTTTCTTCATCTTAGAGAACTATGATTTTCAAAGCCTTCTTATAGTATTAAATACTTGGAACAAAGCTGATTGCATGTGATGGGTGGGTACCTTTTTTATGTTTTGTTTAGTTTAAAAACTTATTTTTTTAAACCTCCTCAAATTCTTTGTGTTTCTAAACCTTTTACTTACAGCTTTTAGACAAATGGCAGAACAGAAGCCAGGGTTGATTGGAACCTGTAATATAACCATTTACCTCAGAAATGTGGGGTGGTTGTGGATTTTTTAAATATTTTTTTTATTGTTTTCAAAAAATCTTAGTAATGCAGTAGTATGGTAATTCAAAGAGAAACTAGGTTTCTAGTAAATTTGATTTTTACAGAGTGGTTTAGATGTAAAATTACAATCAAAACATTCTACAAAAATCCTTCAATATTTTATTCACACTATATTTATGTGTGTGCATGTATTTAAACCTACAGTCTGGTGGTGAGCAAGAGTTTTGTCATATTTACTCCTTCTTTTTGGTCATTTATGCAAATGTTTCTCAAATATACTCAGAGTCCCCAGGAATTTCAAGCTGGATAAACTTTGAGCTCAAATTGCTTTTCTCAGTTTATCCATTACACAAATTATTTTGTATTCTCAAATGATGGGATCTTGTGATCCATGCTCTGGCTTTCCCTTGGGTCCCAGCAGGGCGCAAAGCGATGTGTCTGGTATTTAAACATGGTGAAGTGAGGTCTTTTTAGAAGCTTATTGTCTCACTACTGTGAGACTCGGCGCGTGCTTTGTTGAGTCAGTCTAATGCAGCAATTCCAAATGTCATTTAATAATGATCAAACTATTTAGATGGAAGTTGGCTTCATACAACATGAATGTCAAACGTTTATACACTTCAGCCACAGCTCTTTCAGTAAAAACAAACTTCATTTGTTACAAAGTAATGATTCCCTCTCTATGGTGTCTATGTTTAACCATTTCTAGGCAAATTCTCCTATGATTAACACTGGTTTGGAGATTTGCCAGTTGTCTCAGGTTTTCCCAATAGGCTATTTTATGTGGTGCTTGCTCCCTTCTACAAAGGGAGAGACCATGAGGGAAAAAAAAAAAAGGAGAAAGCATATAATTTGGCTTTTATTCTTATATTCATATATTTTGCAAAAGATCTTTATAGATGATTTTTCAAGCAAACCTAGGTAACTGACTTAAGAGTTTATTTCTTTCAGCATTATTCAAATGCAAACAGGTTTTGTAACAGCTTTTTACCTATTAATGCATTTTATGTGGAAGTGTGCACCAGGAAAACTCTTAAGTGCAATGTTGGGTTCACCTGCGTTACAGGGAATATACTTTTCCAAGGAGGCCAGAATAACAGCTTGTGCAGAGCTTGCATGTTCTGGTTAGAGTGTATACAGATGAAGAGACCAGCAACCTCTCCATGGCTAGGATCTGCAGGAAACAAGTGAAATAATTTACCTCCTTTCCCTGTTTACCACTGTCTCCTCAAAATTTGCAACTTCTAAGATGCATGTAGCTTTAGACAGAAAGGAATTTAGAACTGAAAATACTTTTCCCTCCTGTCCGCCATGTTTTTTTTGAATGATGTTGTTCATCCTATTCAGTGATTTCCCATTACTTTGTTATCCTTCTCCCCTGCAGATTACCTCTGCGCACTGTCTGCCCTCTTCCTCCCTCTGTGTGGGGAGAACCCATTTCCCTGTGCCTGGTTGAGTTCCCTAACAGTTGCTTAACAAAAAACAGTTGTTCTATGTTGCCAGGCCTATTTCCCCCACCTCCTGCCCAAAAGCCCCTCTGGCTTTCCACAGATGCCAGCCGAGATGAAATCATCTGCATTTGGATGTCTCGAAGGCAGCGCTTATATTGATGTGAGTCCTTAGTGCCTGACTCTATATGGCAGTTTAGCAAATTTACCTTTCAGCGGAGTGAGGTGTTGCACAAATGTTTAACGTTTGCTGTTATGTGGGGTGATGCTTTTCCTGAGGTGAAGGGCAGCCTCACATGATGGATGTGGTATAAGCCAATCCAAATGCACTATGCTTGTGTTGCTAGCTCTTAGCCTGGCTTTAAACTTGGGTGCAAAGTGTTCACACTGTGCTTGGAGGTGGAGTTTGGGAAGCCCAGTACATCAGCAAAACCCCCAGTGTGCCAACAGGAGCTTGGACCTATGCTTACATGCTGCATGAGTGCTTGAACACTTTCCCGTCCCCTGGTAAATGCTCTAATTGTGGCCTCATCTGTGACTGGCCATGCTCTTGTGTATAAATAAGGGTGGGTGAATGGGGAGGGCAGTAAGGTTAACTGAGGAAAAGCTTATCCTCATGCTTAACTGACAATGTAGATGTTGCTGAACTGACTGGCTTGACTCTAGAGAACAGCTTTTGGCTTTGTTTCCCACTGAGCAGTATGATTTCTCTTCCATCTCTGAATCAACCAAAATGGCTTTAAACTGCATGGTCTTTTATGCATGAATCCAGTGAGATGCAGCTGTGCTGGTTTCAATCCCTGTCAGCCACAGAAAAATGTCAAATCTTCTGACAAGTTCTTAGCAATGCTGATGTGGATTTAAATGCTATCAAGCAGTAAGAACAAACATATTTTTAGATAATTCTGTCAAGTCTGACATTGATGTGTCCTATCAGTTCATTGTCAGATTAGCCCTTTGATTTATGTGGAATAATTTGCTCGGTGACCTTTTAGAGGAAAGGTAAAACAGGAAATAACCTGAAGAAATGCCCGGTCAGCTTTTTGGAAACTTGGCATTTCGTGCTGCACCATGGTCACAACCTGCGCTGTTTAGAGCAAAATAACAGTGACTTACCACACCAGTGACATACCAGATCAGGGGTGTAGGTCAGGAGCTTGCCTGAAAACACTGCAAAAGGTGCACAGTCCAGGCACGCACACTCTTTTGTCCTGAGGCTGGTGAAAGGGCTGGGACCTGCTGTTGCAGCTCAAGAGCTGTGAGAGCAATCCACTGCTCTGGGATTATCAGCTGCCAGGGGCTGCTTTATCTCCTCCCATTTCTAAAAGGCAAAAAATGACACACGGAGAACCTGGGTACTGAACAGAGCTGTGCTGGTGCGGTTCTGCAAAGTGGCTTTCTTTAAGGAAACAAGTCACCTGAAGCACCTGCTGTGCTGCTCTTACTGTCTCTTGTTAATTTTAAAATCTTGGTGACATTTAGCTGTGTGGTAGGAGTGAATGTACAGTGTTGAGGAAGGCATAGAAGTTTGAGTCTGAGTCTCTGGCACACAACCTACTTTTTTTGAAGCAGAAAATGCAGGAACCTCCACTTTGAAATAGGATTTGACACAAAAACCCTGCAAGAGCATGGTTAGGATTATATATTGAGAGATGAATTTATTTAACCTGAGGGCAGCAAGAGAGGATTAGATATTTTAATTCCCTCCCTTTCCCTAATGACTATACAGAGTGCTGACACTTGTTTGGCTGGGAGAGGATGACCTGTACACTGAAGTGATTAGTGAGTGCAGTGAATTTTTTAACACCTCCTACTGAAAACAACATGCTGTCTTACAAAACAAAGCACGTTTTTCATGGGGCATAGTAGCACTCATGAAATCAGGAGCATTATCACTCAAGTGGGACATGCAGCTTATGAATTGGTCTCGCAGATCATGAAACTTGTGACCTATCTTGTCAAGGCAGCTGGGTGATGATTTTCAATGCTTTCACAAGTGAGATGACTTAACAACGTGGAAAATGTATCTCAGCAGGAATTGCTGTGGTTTAACATTTCAGAATAGCTAGATACTTCGCTGCTGAACTTGAGGGGATAACTTTACCTAATTTCTAAGACATACCTGTCAGCTCAGTTTTTCCTGGGAATTCTTGCATGATAGATAAAGGAATGTACAGATAAGGCAAAAAATTACTGTAAATTAGTAGGTGTTTATTTCTTAGAGGCCAGTTTGTTTTGGTATGTTTCCAAATTAAATGTGCATTTGTGCTTTTAAACACAGGACAGTTTTCTCATTAAAAAGATAAGGCCTGAATAGGGATCCCCTCCTGGGCTCAGTCCTGTTGCCTTAACAAGGCTATTGCATGTACAAACAGCTGCAATTAAAGTTTGGTCTCTTACCATTCATAATTTACTTGAATTGAAAATCAGTAAGGAAAGAAATTTTGTTTCATTTATTTGGGTATTTGATCCAGAATTATGCACTTGAGGGATCAATTATACAGGTGACCCATAGGTGGAATACATTTGGAGCATTTTTAATTTTATTTTTTTAAACTACAGGCTCTTTGAATTTCTGTGAGTAAGAGAAAAGGTTGAATAAAAAGCACCAATAATGTCCCTTTCAGTTACTCTGGTGTAATTTTACCCATATCTCTGTATGACTGTAGTCATGTGAATGTGAAAACTATCAGCTTTTTTTAAAGCTAACTGTACTTTGATCTTGGTATTAAAGTACGCCATCTGCCTTGTTGTTTTCTTCATCACACCAACAGAATGGGAATGTGCCACAGCATGGCTGCAGCCATGGCTTCCATATATTATTGTAAGGAGACAGCTGTTGTGGGACTGAAGTCAGCGTCTTGCGATGCTCTTCTACAGCCTCTCCCATTCTCCTCGTTACAGTGTCGAACAAGGGCTCAGTGTCGGCTGATAGAGGATTTGCCTCAGAAGGATCTTTTGAGAGATCAAACAGCAGCGGAGGGTCATGATGGATTACCCCATCCCCGAAACATGGGCAAATTCCTCTTCCAAAACAGGCCCCAGAAGCTTCTGGTTGGAATACTGGAGTAGCATAATGAGCTTTCCATACAGTGCCACCTGTGACAGAAGAAGCACATTTGAACGGCTTAATGGCATTAGGAGTCAGGGGAGGTCCCTGAAAGGTTGGTTCACGTTTTAAGTGATCTCCTTTGTCATTCCTAGGGCAAGCATATGCCGGGGTTCTCACATATGGGGAAAGGCTCTTTTGGGAGCTGACAGGGATTCAGAAGGGTTTTCATGGATCTTGGGCACACCTTGGCTCTGGGTATGTGCAGGGCCATATACACTATGCGGGTTGTTAGGTCTAATTATTTTGGGTGCAGAGGAAGTCTCTGTCACTTTCTTGTGTCCCTTTAAAACTCTACATGCTCCTTGGGGGCGGTGTGGGCATGGGGAATGGAGAATGTAGCCTCCAGTTTCTGGGTGAAGATACTGGTGGGTGGTTCTTCTGTTTGCTCTGTACATCTGAGCCAAGAAGAGCACCTGGACAGAAACTGATCACAGTTCATTTCCATGCTCACGTTCCAGCACACTTTCAAGTCGGGCGGTAATTGCAGGCCATGAAAACAGTAAAATCTGGAGTCTAGTTTTTTACATTAACGCGATGAATGCAATGAGTTTGCAGCTTTAGAGCTTGTACTTTATCAAGCTCTAGTACTGACCACTGGATAAGTGCAGGTCTGTAACTTGTAATGAAGAAATGAGAAATGACTAGGATTACATCTGAATGCAGTTCAACAGGAGATTTTCCTTCCTTCTCCCTCCTCCCTCCCCCCCGCCCCCCCCCCATTCCTTACCCCGCGTTCAGAAAGCACTACACTGAACTCGGAGGCAAGGATGTGCCCAACAAGGAGACAGTAATTAGGCACTATATCTGAAACAGGGAGAGGAAAACAAAGAAAGGGGACGTTCAGCACTTGGAGCCACTTCTGTAATACGTTGAGCAGAAACCGGTGACAATTTCATTGTCCCTACATGGCATTTTCTTTTTTCTTCAATGGAATCTGCTTAACTGTCTTCCCTTCTGTTGTCTCTTCATGAGTGGGAGTCTGCATGTTTATTCTTCTGTCTCTGTTGTGTCACTACTGCTAGAAAATATTTTGTTAATAAGTAAAATTTAAAAACTTCTTAAAAGGTGAGTGGGAACAACATATTAAGGTTCAGAAAATATTTTAGCTTAAAATCTCCAGTTGCTGGCTGGTTGGCTGGCTATCTATCTATTTCCACCCCACGGTTTCCATGTCTTGCTAAGCTATGCTGTTGCACTTCTGTGGAGGGATGATGTCTCAATGGTTCTGAAATGTTTTGGCAGAATAGTTAGAAATGTTTCAGATTTTAGATATCTCCATTTCTGAAATTGTAAGAGAAAGGATGCAGAAGGTTGGTTTGGCTTTTTTTTAAAGGAAACAGGCTCACTTCCTGATGGCTTACAGAGGACAAGTATTCCTTAGGTGTGTGCTTTGCTCCCTGTAACTTACACACCGTAGGGCAGTTCAGAGAAGTGAGTGTAGAGTGTCTGAGGAGAATTGTTCTGATTCTCCAAAAACTTAAAGCTCACTTTTCACAGCTGCAAATAATTACTGGAGTTGCAGAGTGGGAGAGAGCCAGTTCCTTGTTAGTTAATTTGGAAGGATACAGTGAGGCTGATTGTAATTAACCTGTGTTGGTGAGCTGAGTAGACAGCTGGGTTACAGCAGGATAAAAGGGAAAAAAAAAAAAAGGTGGTAGAAATTAGTGCTGATGGAAACAGCAGGGGTTTCACTCATCTCCAAGAGGCAAAGAGGGATATGCAATTTGCTGTTGAAGTAGCTCTGACAGAATTTGAAGGATGTGTGTGAATTTTAGGGCAACGTGTTAATATAATATGTCCAAGGGAAAGGAAACCTGCTTCTTCAATCCAAACATCTCTCAAACCCATCTGGTAACAATCAATCAGTTTAACGAGCAGAAAGAAACGAACTGTCACTAATAAGCCTTATTGTGCTGTGGTAGAGGAAAGGACTCTTCAACATAGAGACAAAGGATTCTTCTGGCTTCAGTGAAGGGCTTAATTGATGAGTCCTGCCTGCGTGACATCAAGACACAATGGCTTCATATCTAGCCTGTCCAAGAGATGATAGAACTAAATAGACAATAAATATGTAATATGAACATGATATACTTGTAAATGAGCTAAAACAGACTCTAAAAAGCCTGTCAGCCCAGTCAGAAGTAATGGCAATCAGAGCTAAGAATCACAATTTCTGGCTTGGCTGAAAGTTGAGCCCCACAGTAATATTTGATTAGCCAGTCTTTCGTGGGCAGGACAGCCCCTTGTTTTCAGCCCCCTTGCCATGAGCAGTTGTGGTTCAATGGGGAAAATTGTAGAAAGGCATACATAGGAGATCTAGTCGTGCATGTAGCTTCACAGGAACACAAAATGCACCTTGCATCTGCGTATTGTATCTGTGTTACAGGCAGCGCGGCCGACTAGAAACAGATCTGTAGAACAGAATGGTTCTAGATGCCTTGACATCTGTGCTGTGGTTGTCTGGGCACTAACTTTTGTCTGGTCCAATCTATTTAACCAACACAGAGGGACTGGTGGAGGACATTAAGGTTGGGGGCACCCTAGGCTGTAGTGATCGTGAAAAGATAGAGTTCAGGATCATGGGTACTACACACAAAACAAGAAGAAGCAAAATCACAACCTTAGACTTCAGGAGGGCTAACTTTGATCTCTTCAAGAAACTGCTTGGGGAGATCCCATGGACTAGGGCTCTGGAAGGCAAAGGGGCTCAAGAAAGCTGGTTGGTATTCAAAGACCACTTCCTCCAAGCTCAGGATCGGTGCATTCCGAAGAGCAAGAAATCAGCCAAGGGACGCAGGAGGCCTGCCTGGTTGAGCAGGGAGCTTCTGAACAAGCTCAAGTGGAAGAAGGAAGTTTGCACTCAGTGGAAGAATGGCCTAACCCCTTGGGAAGATTACAAGAATGCTGACAGAGTGTGCAGGGATGAAACAAGGAAAGCCAAGGCTGCCTTGGAACTAAACCTGGCAAGGGATGTCAAGCTCAACAGGAGGGGCTTCTTCAGGTATATTGGAGGCAAAAGGAAGACCAGAGAAGCTGTGGGCCCACTGTTGAATGAGACAGGAGCCATGGTGACAGAGGATGCAGAGAAGGCGGAGTTATTGAATGCCTTCTTTGCATCGGTCTTTACTACCCAGCCGAGCCCTCAGGAGTCCCAGGCCTTGGAGAAAGTAATGGGGAAAGAGGAGGACTTCCCCAGGGTTGAGTAGGATCAAGTGAGGGACCAGTTAGGTCAATTAGATATTCACAAGTCCATGGGCCCTGATGGGATGCACCCGAGAGTGCTGCGGGACCTGGCAGAGGTCATTGCTGGGCCACTCTCCACCATCTTTGAAAGGTCCTGGAGAACAGGCGAGGTGCCTGAGGACTGGAAGAAAGCCAATGTCACTCCGGTCTTCAAAAAGGGCAAGAAGGAAGACCCGGGGAACCGGGTCTGACCCCAGTCAGCCTCACCTCCATCCCTGGAAAGATGATGGAACAGCTTGTTCTGGGCGTCATTTCAAGGCATGTGGAGGAAAAGAAGGCTATCAGAAGTACTCAGCATGGATTCACCAAGGGGAAATCATGCCTGACTAATCTGATAGCCTTCTATGATGGTGTGACTGGATGGATAGATGAGGGAAGAGCAGTAGATGTGGTCTACCTTGACTTCAGCAAGGCGTTCGACACGGTCTCCCACAGCATCCTCATAGGGAAGCTTAGGAAGAGTGAGTTAGATGAATGGACAGTAAGGTGGATAGAAAACTGGTTGCAAGACAGAGCTCAGAGGGTTGTGGTTAGGGGCGCAGAGTCTAGTTAGAGGTCAGTGACAAGTGGTGTTCCCCAGGGGTCAGTACTGGGTCCAGTCCTGTTAAATATATTCATCAACGACTTGGATGAGGGGATAGAGTGCACCCTCAGCAAGTTTGCTGATGATACAAAGCTGGGAGGGGTGGCTGACACACCAGAAGGCTGTGCTGCCATACAGAGAGACCTGGACAGGCTGGAGAGTTGGGCGGAGAGGAATCTTATGAAATTCAATAAGGGCAAGTGTAGGGTGCTGCACCTGGGGAGGAATAACCCCATGCAGCAGTACAGGTTGGGGGCTGACCTGCTGGAGAGCAGCTCTGTAGAAAGAGACCTGGGAGTCCTGGTGGACAACAGGATGACCATGAGCCAGCAATGTGCCCTTGTGGCCAAGAAGGCCAATGGCATCCTGGGATACATCAAGAAGAGTGTGGCCGGCAGGTCAAGGGAGGTCGTCCTCCCCCTCTACTCTGCCTTGGTGAGGCCTCACCTGGAGTACTGCGTCCAGTTCTGGGGTCCCCAGCTCAAGATGGACAGGGAACTGCTGGAGAGGGTGCAGCATAGGGCCACCAAGATGACTAGGGGACTGGAACACCTCTCATGAAGAAAGACTGAGGGAACTGGGTCTCTTTAGTCTGGAAAAAAGACGGTTGAGGGGGGACCTCATCCATGCTTATAAATACTTAAAGGGTGGGTGCCAGGAGGATGGGGCCAGGCTCTTTTCGGTGGTGTCCAGTGACAGGACAAGAGGTAATGGGCGCAAACTTGAGTATAGGAAGTTCCACCTAAACATGAGGAGGAACTTCTTTACCTTGAGGGTGGCAGAGCACTGGAACAGGCTGCCCAGGGAGGTGGTGGAGTCTCCATCTCTGGAGACATTCAAAACCCGCCTGGACACATTCCTGTGCAACCTACTCTAAGGTGTCCCTGTTCTGGCAGGGGGGTTGGACTAGATGATCTCCAGAGGTCCCTTCCAACCCTATGATTCTATGAACCTCTTTTAGTGATTAGAACGTATTGGGCATTATCCTGGAGCTTATTTGACAGTTTCACCTAAACTGAAATCACGACTTCCAAGCCCATTCCACAATGCAACCCAAAGCACAGTGAGTGGGTGTGCTCAAGAGGGGATTGCTTAAAAGCACGCTTCTGATCTGAACTGAAATTGTCATGTAGTCACACCCTGCATAGCCGAGGAGAGCAAGAGGTGAAAGCTAGATGAGAACAGCAGTTATTTAACCAGAAAAGCAGTTCTTCAAATGCATACCTTGATGGAGTACGTATTTAACCTTTCTCTAGGGAAGTGTGAACTGATCTCTCACATCTGAATATGATCGGGGGCTGGAGCAACTCTCCTATGAGGCCAGGCTGAGGGAGTTGGGGTTGTTCAGCCTGGAGAAGAGAAGGCTCCCGGGAGACCTTATTGAGGCCTTCCAGTACCTAAAGGGGCCTGCAGGAAAGATGGGGAGCGACTCCTTATCAGGGAGTGAAGTCACAGGACAAGGGGTAATGGTTTTAAACTGAAAGAGGGTAGATTTAGATTAGATATTCGGAAGAAATTCGTTACTGTGAGAGTGGTGAGACACTGGAACACGTTGCTCAGAGAAGCTGTGGATGCCCCAACCGTGGAGATGTTCGAGGCCAGGCTGGATGTGGCTTTGAGCAACCTGGTCTAGTGGGAGGTGTCCCTGCCCACGGCAGGGGGGTTGGAACTGGATGATCTTCCAACTGGTCCCTTCCAACCCAAACCATTCTGTGATCTCTAATGGCAGCTCTAACAGCTGGAGTGTCATTGTCAGTCTCTTAACTTCCTGGTCTGCTCAGTATTGGATACGTGGCGCGGGGGGGGGAGATTCAAATGGTGACTAATGTTTCTGTGATGCGTGGGCTGCTGCGGGCCCCACGCACCGCGCCCCGGCCCGCAGGCAGGCCGGTGGCGGTTGGCGGTGGCGGTTGGCCGTGGCGGTTGGCGGTGCCGCGCTGCCCCCTGGCGGCCTCGTCGCTTCCCGGCTGAGGGGAGAGCGGCCGCCGCGGCCTTGCGCCGCAGCGCTGCGGCGGGAAGCTCAAAATCCAGGACCCCCCGTAATGGCTGCCGCACCCTGGCCGGTGCTGGGGGAGGGTTAGGCCGGGGGGGAGCGGTGCGTTTCGGGAGGTTGGTGCTGCGCAGCACCCTGCCTGCAGCTTTCCCTGCAAAGACAGCTCTCTCCATTGCTGGCCTGCTCGCTACGGCACTGAGCAGGGAAGGAGCGCACCAGCCCTCTCCTCCAGTGTTTGGTGTTTTTTCCCCTATATTTTAAATATTTTAATCACGTTAATGTGCTTAATAAAAAAAGTGACCGTGGCAGCAATGGAGGGAGATAACCCCTAACCAAAACTGGGTGCTTAATGCATGAGGTTATGGGGTTGGTTCAACTAATGTTGGTTTATAATTACCGCAGAGGCCAAATTTCCACAGGAAGAGCAAAGATGCAGAGCAGCTATTTATACACATCACTGAGCTATTTTGAGTGTGCACGAAGAGGAAACAATTGGGTCCACATCTCCTTACATAAGTAATTAGTTGAGACAGCCAAAATGTTAGCCTTGAGCGCTTTAAGGGTGGTTCCCTCCCTGGGATCACCGGTGGTATCACCTGCTTGGGGCTGCGCCCAGCACCTGATCTGCAGCCGCTCTGCCCAAGGGCATGCCGCGGCCCTGGCAGGGCTGTGAAGGCCTGGCCTGGTTCGAGGTAAAACAGAACCAATTTTCTATTCAGTAATTTTACTTTGCAGCTAAGCCTCTGCTAATAACAGACCTCTCTGAAATTCACAGCTTATTGTCCAGACACTGTTCGCTCCCAGAGTGATAAGACCTGATTATTTATAATTTATGCCAAGGGATGGTATGCAGAGAGGCTCCTGCTTATACTTACTGCTGTAACACCCAAGGCGGCTAACTTTGTTGCTTGCCCTGTTTGAGGGTCGGAAGCAGAAAAGCATAGAGGGGTCCCAACTGAGGGGAGGAGCAGACAAGAGAGGTGACCCCAAACTGACCCACAGAGTATTCCATCCCATCTGCCTCATGCTCAGTATAAAAGCTGAGGGATCAAAGGGTCAGCCCTCTTTCTTCAATGGCTGGCATCCAAGGAGGACTCTGAAAAGTCTGTTCGTCTGCCTTTGACCCCCATCTGTGCATTCCCAAATCCAGAATCCAGTTTCCATCTGCTGCTGAGTCCAGTCTGGGACTTCCCCCCTGCCTGCGGGTGACATGATCGTCACCCTGGGAGCTTGATACTGGTTTTGTATATATTATATATATTTCATTATTTTCTTATGAATATTTCATTAAAGTAGTTTAGTTTTTTAGACTAGTAAGTCTCTTCCTCTCTCTCCCTCCTCTTCTTGGAGAGAGAGGTGGGGTAGTGCATCTGTCATTTGCTTCAGTGGCCAGTTCAGCCCAAACCACGACAAGGCCTTACCACTCAGCTACAAGGCAGAAGATGGGCAGTTGCAGCACTCTTCTTTTTCTTTCTTTCTTTTCTTTTTCTTTTTAAGAAACAGTCCCTTTCCTGGTTCTTAGACAAAAATGTTATCAGCATCATTTCTCCAGAGAAAATAGAGAATGAGGATTCCCGAGAGGAAAAAACAAAAAACAACAACAAAAACACCCCTAAACCCAACCTTCCCTGGAGGGCTTGAAGATGCTGTGCTCCATGGAAGAACTTTTTGAAACACCTTTGTACTTCGCATTTTCTACCATACAGCTCCTTCAGCAGTGTGGGGATTGTGCTGGATCTCACCCTGAAGGGATTAGCTCCTCAAGTACTGCATGGCCTATATAGCTTACACATTTTTCCTTGAATGAAGTACCCAGATTTATCTTTGGGGATCAAGAACCTAAAAATAAAATTCCACCACAGCACCTGGCATCACATCCTCGCATTTAGTCCATAGTCCCTTTCTTCCATGTTTCCTGTCAGCCCGGCACACTGACTTTCAGCCAAGGATTCAAACGTAGTGTGACGACAAGGGCATTGACCTCAAGGTTAAACTGGCAGCATGACTAAAAGTTGGGTATTGCAACTCTGGTATGTATTTCATCATGCCAACAAGACAGACAGCAAAGTCCTCAGCCATTATCCTGATAATCTTGTGTGTGAGTGTGTGTATCTAGGAGAACAGAGAAGTCAATTATAAAATATTTGCAAGTACAAGTAAATTTTGTAGTCTTCAGGTGTTCACTGAACAAGTAGATTCTTGGCTTGATACTATCTATACTCGATACTGTCATTGTATCTGAAAGTATGATAAAGGAAAGGTAAATGGGCATGAGAAAGATCACCCAGTTATCACCGTGACATTAGGATTTCCTGCTGCGCTGCCTGAGGTTATCTCACCCCACGGTCAGCCCTCAAAGTGTTCTTCAAACAGCCAGCTCCTTGTCAACATAGCAGCTGCTGGTGGTGGAATGCCCTAGCATTTGTAGCTGTTATCTAAGCGCAATCTCTCAAGAACTCCGTAATTCTTCTCTTGCTTTGCAGATAGGGAAAGCAAAACAAAAATTAGAGGGTTTCATTTAAATTTCTAAAGGATAGGAAGATGAGTAGGCATAGCCTACTCCATTGGCTTCTGCATTTTCTCCAGCTGTGCAGAATAAAACAAAACCAACTGAGTATTCATCAGCTTACTGTTACGTCATCACTTACTGTCACATCATCCAGTCACAGAAGGTGCAATTCATCTCAACTCATTTTAAGTTAGTGAGTTTTATATTGGATACAGTGAGTCTCAGCTCCCTTTTTAGTCAGTGGAGAGAAACAGGTGTCACTGATCTAGCCCAGATGTGCTAATCAGGAGGTGAATCTATTCTATGAATCACACCCTTTAAACATCTGTGTCTCTTCAGCAACTGTAAAACCACAGGCTCAGATGCAGGCATCTGTGTTTGGTCACACAAATGCCATCCTCCCTTCTGAGCAAGAATAAGGACACAGCTACCAGTCACTGGCCTGTTCTCCTTAACACTGTAATGGAGGGTGACATCAGCAAAGATTGGGTGCTTGTAGAAAGCTCAGGAAAGAATTTCAGCTGCAGTCAGCTTGTCTAATGCCACAGCTGAAAAAAAAATTAAACAAATAAGAGAGGGCTATTGAAAACAAACTACTGCTTAAGATAAAGACCTTATGTGGGCAGTTTCTTTTTCTTCAATTTTATCCTAGAGCTGATGCTGAATGCTTTTGCAGCAAAAGTGACAGAAACACTGCAAGGACAGGGAGATTCATGAAGCTGTGCTACCCAGGAAGCAAACCCCTTTATCTCAGGCAAGGCAGGGCAGCTAACAGCAAAGCCTTTCTGCACGTTGCAGAAGAACTGAGAGTTTAAGGCAATAAACTTACTCCAGATACACGTACGTATGTTACGTGACACTCTGCTGGAAGCTAGAGGTCATTATCTCATCTCTGATCTGCAGGAGGGGGGGGGATGTTTATACTCACTGTCCTTTTGGTGCCACCGCACTGCATGCAGAAATACACCGCAGTAGTGAAACATGAACTCGTGCCCAGAGTGCTGAACTGTCCCCTGCAGCAAAGGCAGCAAGGTGCGCCCGTCGATGACCCTGATGGAGAGGACAGGAGTCACCAGACTGCTCAAGAACTTTAGTCTGCAGTTGGAGCGTGAGCAGTACTCACTCTCCACATATGCACCATTAGGATTTCAATTGCCATTTCTAAACCAAGCTGCTGTTTGTCTAATGAGCCCTGAGATTTTTAATTGTGTGGATGGGTGGAGAGCAGTGATTAGCGGTTACTAGCAGCTTTTGCAATTACAGCTAGTTCACACATCCTGCCTGGGGAGATAAGTTACCATTACTGTAATTTTCCTGGGAGTAAATGATAACCATAGTGAAGGCATGGTTCACAGCTTGTAATTTTGCCCTCTGAAACGGAAGTCACTGATAGCTCTTTGAGCTTGAGGCTTCATAATAAAAAAAAACAAAACAAAACAAAACAAAACAAAACAAAACCCAAAAAACAACAAACACACACACAAAAAAGCACCTCAAACCCCCACTTCCTTAATTGACTAACAGTTGGTTTAGTTACACGCCACCAGTACTTTATGCTTTTTGCTTAAACAGCTCAGCTGCCCATGCTTTCTTATGTTCTTTAGAGGAGTCTAACACAGATGCTACACATGGTTTCCTACTGAGGATGCAAGTTCTCCAGCACTGGCAGCCAAATGCTGGCCATGTGCCCTTTGCTCCACCTTCCCTACTGATAAAAAACCAGGCTTCCTAGTCTTGGAAAGGGCCTGTCCTAGTAACCTAACAGAACCAACCAGCTTTGTGAATATCTGTGGATTTTTCATAAAAAGTAAGATTAAAAGAGGTTTTTTGTTTTGTTTTGTATTTACAGGCGTCCCAGTGTCCCAAATCAACCAGGTTGCTTTTTAGTTAGCTAAATGACCCTTGCTAAAACATACTGTTTTCCTTTGCCTTTTCCATATAAGCAGAAAAGATGAGGAAAGCTACGCAGAAAGCTAGAGACCTGCCCGGTTAAGAAACAAACAGAATTTAACCTGCGGCTGTTAGGATGGATGACATATATTGTCAGCTTCTATCTAAATCAAGAAAGGGGAGCAAGTATGGTTTATGAAGCCACCTTTGTACCTGTCCTGAGGCACTACCCCTCCAGCCAGGTGAACCACTGTTGGGAAAACATCCATAAGGCTTGTCAGTTCATTGATAACTGTCCCTGCAGGCAACACTCCTGGCCAGCTAACTATTCCTGGGACACGGATCCCTCCTTCCCAGCCTCCCATTCCTTTTCCACCTGTTAGAGGGGAGGGGACAAAAATAGCGAAAAAAGATAAAAGAACAACAGATATTAGATGTTTATTATGCATATATAATAAAAGGTTTTAAAACTTTTAGAATATTTAAATAACTTTAATGAAAACACGAAGTCCTGGAAACCAGTAGAATGACTACAATGCAAGCTTCGTTCTTCAAAACCACGCATTATTAACCTCTTAATTTTACACGGCTTTCTTGGGTGGCACATATAGCAACCCACTACTAGGCAGTATTTTTGGCAGAAGAGGAACAATTCTGCTGTACGACATTCTGACCCATAACTTTAATTGAATGTCATGTCTGAGAATAATCTCCACACTCCCTAATAACATGCCCGAGAAAAAAGTCTGTTATTAATAAAAAGGAAAATCTGACTTTGTGTCAATGGAATAGAGGTTGCAGCCCCACTTGGTGCCCAAGGAAGGGGGATTAACACAGGCAAGCTTGGTGGTGAGACAGTTCACAGTCAGAGGCAGCAGGAACACTATGAAATGATTTGCAGTCCTGGAGAGCAGTCAGGTGAATTAGGATAATGTTTGATCACCCTCCAGGAGTTTACAGTCACAGGTGATCTCAAATGGAAGAGTGCAGAACTCTTGAAGTAAATAGGGGAGTGCTCTGAATTTCTGTTGAAGTTGCCTTGAGGTGATGGAAAGAGTATTTCTTAACTTGGTTTCTCTCTCTCGCATTCCTCTAGTGTTCTTCTAAATTCCTTCCTTCATGCATTGGCTCTCTTGCAAATCAAAATATTCATTGTTTCAAATAGTATTTCAAAGTGAGAACCATTAACTAATTACAGATATGAATTACATATGTCAAGGATGAGAATATTAATGAGACAATGTAGTTTAAAGCCAGAACTCCAAGTTGAGGGTCCAGTTAGAAAACAAAAATTGCAAAGTGTTGACGCTCAGGTACCTATATGACCTTTGATCTGTTATTCTTCCTATCAAGGGCAGAAATGACAAGCCATAGCTGGAAAGTGTTGTAGTAAAATTGGCTGACAAAACTTGAAGCTAGCTTATTAAGCTCAGCTAATAAATCAGCAGCTGGTTGGTAGTTTATACTAGCCTCTGGCTTTGCTAAGTAATGCCAGACTTTGCTATGGAGGAGGTGTGCTCATAGTCACAGCTGAGAGGCAAGGTTCCCAGAGCTTGGTTTTAAAGGCAGACAGGGTGGCATGATGGATTTTAAGCAGTGCAAGTCCAGCTGCTTGTGCAACAATCTCTGTGCTATGTAGGACAACGGTATCTCATGCTTTGTTATTCACTAGCGGCTGTTCTCATTATTCAAATGCGTGGGTTCTCTATCTCCTTGTTTTTAATATCCTGTTAGTAATAATAAGACAGTCTAGATAAAACATCTATATGATAGATGAGAAACTGAAAAACTGTATCAAGAAAATAGTCATCATGATACATGCCAGTATTGATGTAGATAATTGTCTACTGTGAAAAACAAAAAGATGTTTCAAGTGAGACTCCAAAGAGTGTGTTCTGGATCTGCAACAGGGGAAGCTCAGATTGAACATTAGGAAAAGGTTCTTCACTGAGAGGGTAGTCAGTCACTGGAACAGGGTCCCCAGGGCAGTGGTCATGGCACCAAGCCTCTCAGAGTTCAAGGAGCATCTGGACGATGCTCTTAGTCACATGGTTTAGTTTTAGGTAGTCCTGCGAGGAGCAGAGAGTTGGGCTTAATGATCTTTATGGGTCCCTTCCCACTTGAGATATTCTATGATTCTATGATACTACAACATTTTCAAGTAGTGCTTTGGGTTATAGATTAGATACTATGCTTACTATTTGAAGACAACATGCAACCAGAAGGAGGTACAAGTATACTGGAATCTTAGGATGAATGAGGGGGAACATAACAGCATTGAAATACATGATGACCTTGCAACAACTGGCTGTTGCAAGGAAGGAAGGAAGAATCTCTTCTCTGTAGATTGGTGAATAGGGCAAGATCTGTTGCTTAAACTGCAGCAAGGAAATCCAATGTAGGTGCTAGAAAAAAAACTCCAGTAGCACAGACAATGAAAACTGGATTATCTGGGAAATCACTGAAGGTCTTTAAGAATAGGTTAGACAATATAACTGTCAGGAGTAGCTTTGGTGAAAGGGAAGCTGTCTTGGAGCTGAAGGATGAATAGCTGATGCCCTGAATCTGCTGTAGCCCTACAATCCACGATTATCATCCTGGCATATAGAGTCTATTTGGATGTATTTTATTCTATCATTTTCTTTTTAAGAGGAAGTCCTATGTGTGTACACACTACCAAAATTTTACCTTTATAGATCCCATTCCATCCACCCAACTGAGCGTTTCCTCTGTGAGCTTCTAAGGATCCTCCATGATCAGATGCAAAATAAATGAATGTGGTATTCTTCAAGCCTTCTTTGTCAATAGCATCCAGAAGCCTGCCTATAAACAAAGCAAAGCGTCATAATTATATCTGGAGATGCAGCCAAATCTCTTAGGTCTTGACTTAAAATTCACCAAAGACCAAGTCTTCCCATTTATCTGAACTAGTTCTGTTAAGAGCTACCACAAGCAATGCAAAGAGTAATCCTGCATTACAGAAATAATAAGAGCCCAATGGAAAGCTGCTTAATGTGTCCAAAATCTGTGGTGTCTATAAAAACAGGAAAATAAAAAATAAAAACAATGGGAAAATAATTTAAATGAACGATCCTTTTATTCAAGCTACTCAGAATACTCTGTCAGCTTTATGCTTTAAATTCTCTGAGTCAAGGATTGCCTCCATTGTGTAGCCTCAAGCATCTTGAAAAGCTTAAATAATAGTGCTGCCTAGATTCCTAATCATAGAAAACTGCTGTGTCTCACCAGGAACTGAACAGGGCCTCTGAGATCAGCCTGCATACTATCAACTGAAATCTTTTTCTGATGTCAGTGGTAAAAACTTCATAGACTGTAATTAAAACCTAACTTCATAAGGAATGTTTTTGGTACTGATAGCATCAAATATTTATACAGAGTATGATTTATCTTTGATTGCTTGTCCTCATCACCTTCTGCATCAAATATATTTGCCAAGAACAGCTTCCATAGCTACAGAAGCAGCAGCAAAAGATGAAGTACACAAGGAAAAGCATAAGCCAGTGATGGGCTCTTTTGCTCAATCTTTTCTCCTTTACAGACTTCTTGTGTCTCCTTGGTCAAACTACTTATTGACCTTACCTAAAAATAGACACCTTCCCCCCAAAAGAGTTTAGATTGAGTCTATGCATATTGGTTCTGAATTAGACCGCAAATCTCTTACTTAGCTGTTCAGCTCTGGAGACTAGCTGCCATCCTGTTTGGCCTATAGGAGGCATATTCTTTACACCATTGGGCTTCTGCTATCCAGCTCTGCTTGCGTAGCCTGTGCCTGAAGGTGACTAGTGCCAAAAATCTGGAAGAGGAGCATGGCAGAGTCCTCTGGTTCAACTGGATCTTGCAGGAGTTCTCAGCCTGCCCATCAGAAGCAATCACGCTCCTCTCAAAATACAATTTTGTAAACATGGTTATTGGAAGAAGAAAAGGTTCAGGGACTGACTCTTGGCCTGTACAGGAGGTGAATACTTTGTCAATAGGGTCTTCGCTTTTGACTAAATACAAACAGTAGCTATCTCCCTCCCTCCCATTGAAGCAGAAAGGAATGACTAAGTAAGGCTTAAAAACCTAATTAAAATCCTAATATAAGGTTTAAAAACTTATCAGCACTCAGAGCCTAGATTTAGACCTAAGTGAGTCTTCACGATGTACTGACTTCACACAATTTCTTAAGTGAAACTCCATAGATTTTAATTTGACCTTTTGGCTCGGAAAGAGTTCTGGTTTCTGCTACAAGGATTATTCTTCGATAAAAATGAACAAGTACACAAACCAACGACCATATAATGTAATAACACTTATATCTTCTGGGACTAGGCAGAGCTGCAGAAATGTAATACATTTTGATTAACAACATGATCAAGCACATATTTGATTATTTGACTGCATTTAATGCTGCAGCACAGAAGTGTGTCAATTACAAAAAGAAAAAGAACAAATCCTCACAAGAAAAGTTTGAGCTTTCATCTTAAGAAAGGAAAACAAGAGGTGTGATAATGGAATGGCAATTTCTGGAGCTAACTGTGTATCCAAGGCAAGTTCACTGATTTTTGACGTACACAAAAAGGGAGTTCTGTGACCACCCCTTTAATTTCTTTTCCACATTCAAATAAATGAAGGATTTTCTTCAAGAAGACCACTTACCCACCATCCAGTCCATCTCCTCTACATTATCTCCGTATAGGCCATGCCTGCTTCTCCCCTGAAACGTCTCTGTGGTAATGAGGGGGGTGTGAACATGTAAGAGGGAAACAAAGAGAAGAAATGGTCTATGCTTGTTTCTGAAATAAAAGAAAACAATAGTCATTTTTCTGCAAACTGCCACTCAACCCAAAATATAAAAGTGGTATTGTAGTGAATATCTCAATAAAAATTCTTATTGTAGTCTAAACCAAAAATGTTTGATTTTGATGTCTTTGCAGTTTCAAGGTTTTGGGAGACAGGGAATTAAAACAGCCCTCAAAGATGTTGGTTCTCTATTAAGACCAAAATAGTAATGGGCCCTTTCTTTTTCTGGTTCCATTAGACATGTGTAGAACATGAAATAAATAACAAGGAAAGTTCACAGCCAAAAGACTGACACACTCTCAGAGGCAAGGAGAATAAGACTTGCTTGCTTAAACTTAAACATGGATGTCATCGAGCGTCTGAGACATCCTCATGGAAGAGGCAGATATGACACTGCACCCACAGGGGAACCATATCCCTTTAATATCAGGCCAGGCAGCATATCCTAGGAACCAGAGATTATCTATGCTCGAAGTTTTACAGAAGGGATTTATTTTACCTCCAATTTCCCTTAAAATCCTGACCGAAACAGTATAATCTCATTCAAGGATATGCCCAGACTTGACACATGTATACTTTTAAAGACTTAGTGGTTTGTTCAATTCCAGTTGAGGTTACTGATAGTACTGTAAATGAAAGACACCTTTGGAAAACAAAACAAAACTCACTCTCACCCTCCTGTTTGTAAAATATTAATTTCATATGACACTTTCTATGACAGTCCCTTCATCGGGCTAAGATCATTTTTCTGTTCTTACTGGCAGAAGGCCCAGTCCTTTGCCAGCACCCTTTTATATTAGGTGAACAAAACATAAACACGCAAAAAAAATCATCATCCTTTTCCTGAGGAGCTGACAAGCTATGTATAAGATGAAGGACAGTAGTTGGATGCTGACAGATAGGGGGATGCCAGAAGACAACAAATTACTGGCCAGCATCAGGACGGGTAGTTCAGCATGCCAGCTGCCTAACCTTGAGGTGTATGACAGTAATTGCATTTTAAAAATCCTTAAAATGCGATACAATTTTTGTTGGTTACCTTTCAATGAAGGAAACTGCCTCCTTCAGCATATTAGAAGTAGTTTTTTCTAGATTCATCGGTTGTTCAGTGATATCATGGTTTCTCATCAGGATACAGTTCCAGTACTTGGTTAAACCATAGCTGGAGAACCAGGAGATGAAATACAGGAAACCGCAGATGACCAGACATATGATTATTTTCCATTTTACCGAGAATAAATTGGCAAGTTTTCCAATCAAAAGAGTAAGCACTGCAAGGATGATCATCTGCGTGTAAAGCCAATACGTGTCTTGCAAAGACTTGGCCAATTCAGGGTCATCTGTGCCTTGACACTCATTCAAAAGGGTAAAAGGCATGCCATAAAAATAATCAAAGCCATGATTTAAAGGATGGTGGCAGTGATCACGGCGGGATTTGCAGTTCACACCCATATGCCACTTCCCTAAAAATAAAAAACAAAGATCTTAAATCCAACATCATTACTCTTGGGCGCATTTCCCTGTATTTCTAATAGGTTGGCTGCACTCCCCAGTTAAGGTGCAGCCAAGGGAGGAGCTGGTGTGGAACGGTGACAGACTCAGGGAGCAATCATTCATCGGCACTTTATCTGCTTAAAACAGCTGGTTTTCCTCACCTATCTGTTAAAATTCCATGTAGGGCAATGGTCCAGCTCAGACACCTCCCTGAATAAGAAAAAATAGAGTTGCAATAGTTGGTGCTTAATATTTTTCACGTGACGAAGTAGCCATTCATAAATATGTAGTCTAATGGGGAGAAACTGGAGAAACCCTTGTGCCAAAAAAGAAGAGCTAAGTGCAAAAATATGAACTAATTTACACACAAGTTCTACCTGGCCTTCACAGTCCAGGAACAAATTTCAGGAAGAAGGTGTACATATTGGCTCTGTGTATCTATATTCATCCTTAAAATAAGTAGCAAAAATAGGCCATTCCAATTATCCAGTACAATGGGACATAGCAGAATATGTCAGACACTGATAATGAACCTTAATGAAGTCGTATTACAGGGCAGTGTCATTATCCTGACATTGAAGGACTATAGCCATGGACTTAGGGGTTATTATCTACATGAGTAACCTCCGAGAACTGCTAACCAGCTCTGTGCTTGTGTATATGAATGCAGTTTACAGTATAAGCTATAGCAGACTGCGGTGAGCTAAGGAAAGTTCACCCCTTCTCACAGGATTGTGTGAACTCAGTGCATCGCTAAGACTTGCCTCAATTTAGGAACTAAATGACACCTCAGTGTGCCAGAGCCGAGCAGAGGTGTGAAAATCACAGTAATTACAATTAAGCTCATGACACCTTTCACTACATCAAAAAGAGTTTAAAAATGGGAGGTGCTTGAAAGACACGGCCTTTAATCGCTATTCAAGCAAAATTAGCAAAGAGTTCTTTTTTTGGACACGTATTCTACTCCAAAACCCACTGAAGACAATATGACTCTTTCAGCTTTTTTTTTTTTTTTTTGGCAGTTTCTTTTTGCAGAAAATAAGGCACTTTTAGAGTCTTAACTGTGATAATAAGCAGGATGCATAAATAACAGAAAATGTACCCACCAGATATAATTATGATCACTGTGGTGTCTGGGTACCAGCTGGCAGAAAATATTTTTCCGCTCTAATAGATCAGTGAATATCTCTGTTGGTTCTTCCTAAAGCAATCTGTACTGGGCAAACAAGATTCCTTCATTTACATTTACTTCTGTTTGCAGAGTACATCTATGTATTCCATACATCCTCATTTTGGATTTATTGGATATGATGTGCTGACACTGGGGGCTTGTGGAGGGCATTCTAAAAATCCTGCTGATTTTGAAAGTTATGCATACAAGAAACTTGAGTTTTAGCGATCCTAGATATTTTGGCAAAGAAAAATATTTACAGAAGCAGCCTCATTTGAATAACAAGCAAGGTAAATGTGACAAGTTGCTGTGTCTCATACCTACAAATGCTGTAGAATAACCTTGCTGGTGCAGTATTCTGGCGAAAGTCGTTTCATTGGGTGGGAGCCCTCCAGAACACCCGTTCCAAAAGAGAATCCGCCGTTGAGTGCTTGATGCCATGCCTAGAGAGGAATAAGAGTCTTTGAAAATCTGAAATCTGGCTTGTTTTATTTTATTCTCGGATTGTTCTTTCTAATGAATGGGACTCAGTTGCCTAAGCCTAGTGCCTTTTATAAGCCATTTAGTATGCCCTGGCATATTCTGACTGACCCCCAGAATGATGTCTCCTCCAAGTCCCATGTGATTATCTGCTAGTCCAATGCAGATGCCTCAGCTATGTGGGGGTGTCTACAGGTGGCACTGAGATACCTACGTTCGGACATTAGGCAGACTCTTACAACCAAAGTTCTATCAAAATATGATGTTAAAAAAAGAAAAGACAAAAAAAAAATAAAAGTTTTATATAGAACAAAAGGTTTACGGAGTCAGGGGGACACACTTCTGAAATGTACAGTTCATGATTACATTTCTCCCTTATCAAGTCAGAATCACACCAGAGGAGCTACACTGATTATTACTGCCATATGCGGTGGCTGAAGTTTTCTGTCATGAATTTAAGTGGCTAAAATAAATCTGTTTTAAAACATAATTGTTGAGAACTATTCCACAGTCTGACACATTTCACTATGAAAAAGTTTGTCAGGATAGTCAAAATATTACACTTTACTTAATATAATCTTAATACCACTGAACATACAGTGTTTACAAAATTTTATTCTTCATGTTTCTACCTCTGAGTGCTTTGTGTTGTTTGGATTTTCACCCATTTCTGTGTTGTCATTTAGCCACATTAAATGTGCATTATTTGGGGGTTTTCCCATAGAAATCAATCACTACATCTAGTCATCTCATTTTTGCCCATCTCACTGAGACCTCAAATCCTTAGATTAACTTATCTTTAAAATGGCTTATTTAAGGGGATTTTTAATAGCAACAATGGCTAGACAAACCACAGTGAACCATTGAAGAGAGCCCCAACCTGATCTGATGGGGTATCTGCCAGTCAGGAAAGCTGCTCTGCTTGGAGTACAGACAGCAGCTGCAGCAATGTGCTGAGTAAGTCTCACTCCTTCCTTTGCCAGGCCATCAATGTTAGGAGTCCTAAAGAGAAAAATCCCATCTCTGATAAAAATGTGTTACACAGAAGTTCATGGTATCCCACTCCTCCTAGTTTTGTGGAGGACATCACCATCAAATTTACAGAACCCTCTTTTATCTACAACTCAACTAGGAAAGCTCTGTGTTATATATATATTTTTTGAGACACCTTGACTCCTTAGAAATGAATTTTCCACAGGTAAATATGTTTTTACCAATAACTTAAAAGAAAAGAAGAAAAGGTATTTCAGGTCTATCCCATATCAAAAGCTCATGTAGCATAGTGAAAAAGATTCCATTAATAGATAAAGGACAACATGATTTCCAAGACTATAATAGTTAAATGCAGGATATATATACAATCATTCTATCAATCAAGCTGTCTATATATAAACTAATAACTGCACTAGGGATAAATATATCACATAGACTGAGCTCTCATTTCATAACAAGCCTTCTAAAGTTGTTAGTTGATGTTAAACTCTAATCTCAGTCCTTGATTTTTCAACCCTGGAGCTGTGGAAATTTATAAAGTATACACATGCCTGGCAAATACAGCTCACAGACATATTTGCAAAGTTCTGACTGTGTATGCTGAAGATTAGAAGTCCAAGAAATTTGCTTAAGCATGCCTGTGTAATTATTACTCCAGTAGGAATTACTGTAGAATGTTTATTTTGTACATGGTTTGAAAAGAAGTGTATCTAGATAAAGTAATCCATAATAGTGGATTTTCTAATACTAAGTGTCACCAGTGTTTTTTTCCACTGAAATTCACCAGGAAGGGATAATTTATTTAGTGGGATAGATTCTTACCTTATTGTATCATTGCCATAACAACCCACATCTCCAATACCAAGATCATCAGCCAGTATCAGTAAAAAATTGGGTTTTGAAGGATTTGATACAGAGGTTCTTGGAAAAACGAATAAAATTAACCAAATTTTTGGGCAGCTCCTGAAATTAAAATTAAAGAGTTAATGCTACAAAAACATTTGCAAACTTTTCCATAACCTTTAAACTGCTATTCTTAAAGTTTTATCAGGACTCACTATAAATGCAGACAGCTACCAAATGCTGCCAGCAGATGGAGCTCCTGAATATTTACAAAAGTTCTTGAGTTTGCTAAAACCAGAAATTTATTTTGTTATTTGCACAGTAATCTTATATGTGCACTTCTATATTGAGATTTGCACTGATCTCAGCAGATGCTCCCAGTAGAACGAGCGCTTGGATGCTTGCAATTCTCCTGAGGCACCCCTTGTACAGGGGTGTAGGACGCTCCTCTTAAGGCTCCTGGAATGAGTGGGACAGGAGCACGGAGGAGGTCGGTGTGAGGCATGCTGGTTATGATGGCAATGCCTTGGCTATTGCACCCACTGCACCCAGTGCCATATAGAGCATCTGGAAAGCGATCCTTCAGCCATGGGAGCATCTGCAAAATCAAGGTTGCCACAGCCGGCTTAACCTCGGTTACCTTCCTAGAAGACCCTAAGAATATCTCAGCACGTATCTTGGTTACTCAAGGTATTTGTAAGAGGCAGTTTACGGATGTTCACCTGAATTAAAATACACGTGCTAGAATATAGCTACTGGCTGCTAGTTTATGCATAGATACTTTAATGTGACAAATGCATATTAAATGTACTATAACATATACTGTATATACTGCTAAACTTCCATGCCCTGTAAAAGTAGGGTAAAAGACCTTGAAAGACCAATCGTTCTAAACTTGTATTAGCTGCTCTCTGATTCTCAATGAGCTTCTAAAAAAAAAAGGGGAGGGGGTAGATCAGTTTAAATTTTCTTAAGCACAGCATGTAAAAACCAGGAAGACCCTCAATGAATGTCATTTCTTACCATTGCTTTCTCTGGTAAACTTCACGTCTTCCCGTTGCGTGAAATGGGTACATGGTTACACAAATTCTGGTGGGGGGAAAATAAGAAAAAAAAAAATTAAAGAAGAAAAAAACAGAGCCCAGCAGCTCTGGTGATCCTGTCTGTGAGGTTAGTCATTAACTGCCCTGCATTGGCGCAATCATATTGCCCGCTGCCTGCGGCTGGCTACAACAGAGGCGGACGGGACTGCTCGGGCTGGGTTACGCAGGCCCTGCGTTCCTGAGGCTGTGCCAGCAGAGCCCCTGGAACTGCCACGGCAAAGCAGGAAGAGCCCTTCTGAGGACAGGCGAGACAACGCAGTGTGCAGCTTCGCAAGACCTGGTCTGTTCTCACCTGCCAATAACTTCAGGGGGACTCGTGAGTGTTTGGCACGAAGGCTAAATGCCTACGGCTTTAAAGGAGTGCCAAAGGTGCCAATGACTCGGTACGCGCACAGAGCTGTTGGAAGTTTTTCACCATTTTACAAACAAGGTGATGATAAGTAAAACTAGCATCTCACTTTTACTTAATCTCAAATTATCTCTAAGGTACAGGAAAACAATCTAAACCTTACTGTAAGCTTAGAAACTACCAAAAAATGCCTCCGAGAAAAGTCATCCCGGAAAGTAGTATTTGCTGTGTAATTCTTAGGGAAGGAACTGTAACATTCTTAGGTTTGGATGCCACCTAGTACATTCAAGGAGGTGTTTCTAGCTGAATGTTGCTAAAAACTGTCCAGAAACATAAACATCATTACTATTATTTCCTTAGGGGACTTCAAAGCTCAATACCATTTATAAAATTAAACAAGCCAGTTTTTCTACCTGCCAACTCTAGGAACTCAAGCTGGACTTTAAAAACCTAGAAATAACCTTTCAGTTTCTAAATATTTATTTTTGTCTGGCAAGGCAAATTCTATGAGTGGAAGCAGTTTCCTACGCTTGCTGAAATAAAGAGCACAACTGGTCACTTTGGACAAAGAAACGCCTTTTCCTTGTGAATGGCCACAGACTATTGGATCTGCAGAAAATGTTGCACTGGAATCATGCAAACACTCATGCAGAAGTACATGACAAACCAGCTCCACAGGGACTGGCATGTGTTCATCTTCATGCTGTACACTGAAGTAAATGAGAGATGATATTCATTCCTTCACTGTGAAAAAAGATAAAAATCTGAATTATCCCATCCATGTGAAATCCCTACTTTTCTACACTTCTTTCCATTTCAAACCAGCGCAAGAACAAAGATGTTGTCAGCTATATTAAGGAACAGATTGAAGCTAATGTGAATATTTACTTCCTATAACAACTGAAAGCATGTTTGTAAACATAAAGTCACTTCAATACAGAGAGAACTGAAAAGTTCCGTCTCATCTAATGAGAGATTTGTGGTGGTCGTTTTTTTTCTTTTTTTTTTTTTTTAACCCCCCCCCCCCCCCCCCCCAATCAGCATGTTCTACAGTGGGAAAAAATAGCATTTTCCCAAGAGAACTTTTTTCTGCCTTTTTGGTACATGAATGTTACAGTTACCTTGAATGTCTGAGGAATACTAAACTGGCCAGAGCAGAGTATAATCCTGTCCTATGCATTTCAAAGAATGAGCCATAGGATTAAAAAAAAAAAAAAAAAAAAAAGGTAGATGCTATTATTCTGACCACGAAAATAGTATAAAAAGAGTCAGAACCCGGGGTCCATTGATGATTTTTCCAAGTAACACCTAGGTGCTCGTTTGGCTATAGCTGAGACAATACGGGAAATAAAAATAGAAAAAAAAATTAAAAAAAGCTTGATCTCTATTAGTTATGGAATTTTTCATAGGGTTGATGACGCTTCCACTTTCTTTTGACAAGAACCTGAAAGATTCAACCTGGCTGAGTCGGAGATTAATAGGGAAGCAGCAAGATCCCTCTGACCCAATGCATTGGCTGTTTGAAGCAGGACCCTGCTGTGAATGCAGATGCCAGAAGTCCAATATAATTCTTTGAAAAGCAGCAAAAGACGCACTACTAAGAGCTCAAATCTTTTATTTGTGTGGTAGTGGTGTCTCAGAAGCACAGCCTGGCAGCAGTTCCCCCAAAGCCCCAATGAACTATGGCCCCATAGGACAGCGCTGAGGTGACGATCAGGCAGGTGCACGAAGGCATTAACCTGCGAGAAGGAAGAACTAGCAATGGCTCTGGTCCTTATCCTTAATGGGAATGTCTTTACAGTGCTTTAACAATGGAGGCAGAGCTCTACTTTTCCAGCAACTTGTAAGCAATGTTGTGTTTAAAGGACTCAGGGTACATGATTAAGCCAAAACTACTGCAGTGAAAGTGTTCTCAGCCTACGCTGGGTAGCTGAGGATCACCCCAGCCATTGCGAGCTGTAGTGGTGCAAAGGAACCAGATGGATCTGGACGTCTAAGAAACCCTTTGATTTCCCATGGGCGTTGATAAGCTTTGCAAGCTGGTACAACAGCTCTGCTGCCTTCCGCTTTCTCCCCACAGGTTCATGCAGCACAGCCAGCTGGTCGCAGCAGGCACACTGGTATTTAGGCAGAGACTTTGTATAGCACCCCCCCCCCCCGCCCCCTCCCCCCCAGGAAAGCAGTGAATTTCGAACCAGGGAGGTGCAGCGGTGGTTTTAAATGATATTTAGGTCTTAATACCATTGGCTATGGGATGATTAAAATTAGCGCTTCCTGATTTACCGCAAGCCATTTTAGGAGCACTACCCTTACTGAAGGACTAGAAGAAGTACCAAACTTGTTAAAAAAACCCCAATTTAAATATTCACATTTCTCTGTTAGGGGCAGACTCCTTCTGAAAGAGCTCCCACAGACATCGCTAGGATGTGATGAACCCAGTATGGGGCCTTAGGGCTTGTCCAGTTTCCTTAGCTGTTAAACAAACAACAATTTAACTCATAAATCTAACATCGGCCTCTAGAAATCAGCAGTTACTTACAGAAATCCAAGAAAACATCAGATAGTAATTCCCTCTGCGAGCCAGTGTGACACAATAAATGATCATCAAGACTAATAAAAAAGGACAACCCCTTTTAACAATGTGGAAAACAAACCCTCGTCTCAATTATTCTTCTTGCTCTGAAATCCCTCTTGCTCCTTGGTGTGCCAAGCAGTCCTGATCCTCCAAGACGCGTGTAGGAGGAAGCAGGCTGGGACTCGCTCCTTTTCCTCTTATTCTCCCTTCCCCCAGTCTCCAGCACAGAAACTGCCTGGGATCCCTGCCAGCAACAGCCAGCAAACTGGAACGGCCGTGCAGGTTTTACAGGCATTCCAGGCAGAGTACAAAGTCCTTTTTCTCGAAATACTGGCACAACACAGCTACTGCCTTTGCTAGATTCCCTGTCCAGTTAGTTCTGTGCAGATTTGGGTAACAGCCTGTCACTGCTCTATTTCAGCACCTCGAAAGATGCTATACTTAATAACAAAACAGCACTCGGAGCCCCGGGGTTTTGTTTCTCCCACCTTATTTTTCCAGCCTTCCAGGCAGGATAAGAGGACTGCCTTGTCCTCCCCCTTTTCTTCTGTCACATTGTCTTTTCCTCTTCTTCACATTTTCAGGAAAGGTAGACCTGCCTGTGCTGAAGATATTAATTGCACTTTCTTCCCCCAACCCCGAGAACTGAAAGTTTAGTGTTCCCCCCGCCACTCACGTTTCTTTCAGAACTTAACTCTGTTATAATACACTTTACCTTTCAAAAGGTCTTAAGCAATTACTTAGAGGAGCTCCCATGTATTGACATTTCAGTTCTCCGAGTTACTTCAATATACTGAATGCTGAATTTAACAGTGTTCTAGAGAAGTCAGTAGGAGTCAGTGAGGTGGAAAGATGAAGCAGCTTAAACTATCAGATTTGTATAATACACAGCAGGGATAATCACAGCCGGAAGCAGTTTTTTATTTTTTGACCTCCTCGCACTTATAAAAACAACGGAGTACAGTTATAAGTTTTCAAATTGGGCTACTTTTACTCACACCTATTTGACTATAATACTTATTTTGTATGATTACTTAACAGCTTGTGATGATTCTGGGGCAAAGATTTTTCTTAAAAATATTGTATTTCTCAAAAATTACATCATTTGGGAAAGATGGACCTTTAAAAGTTGCCAATAACATAAGTATCAATTTCCATCTGTCTTTGGTCCAAATTATGACTAACTTGTCTGTCAGCCTTTCCAGACTGTTTACATCTTTCTCGCTGTGTGATCACTGCTGAAGATGTGCCCAAGATGCTGCTGGCATGTCTTTAAAACCCAACCAATCAAAAATAAAAAAAAAACAAAACCAACCAAATAAAAATCAAAACCAACTCAGAATCCCTACACCTTTACATTTTCTCCTGTAAACAAAACTATCTGGAAGCAGAGGAGGCACTCTGCTAGCAGAGATCTCGCGTCCTGCTCCTCACCACTATGTTAGTGACCCCATACAGAGGTAACAGCTGTGATTACTTACTGCCTTCAGCAGAACTTAGCTTTAAACCAAGACTTGTTTTTTTCCTTTTTAGAAAAAGACCTTTGTAACAATGAAGCAGAAAGGAGATGGTTTTTATCTCTGCATTTTGAGCCCTGCAGTATTTCCTAACTGTTTTTTCACTGCGCCAGAGCACAGGAAGCTGCTGTTTACTCACTGCTGCACACAGGCAACTTCTTTGCCAGCAAAAACTTAATTTTTGAGTCATTGTGTGCTTTATACTGCCAATTTTGGTCTGGCTTTTTGCACATGTCTGAGTACTAAAATCAAACACTGGTATTCATATAGTCCCTTCTACCTTTGACAAGTTTTCCGAGTGAACTTAGAGAAGTGAAGAACATAAATATTGAAATGACACAAACAGATGTTTGTAAAATTGTTTCTATGTCACACTTAGGAAAAAAACGAAGAGATAAGAAGAAAACTGTTAATCAACTAAAGTGGCTGAGCAAGTAAAATGTTTCCCCCTTCAAATACCCCTGCAAACAAAACAACCACAAAAACCAAACTAAAATATTTTTTTCCATTTACTTAATTCAAACACCAATTCCTCTAGAGTTCTAGCAGCATGCTTATTATAAACTCTGACTTCATCTATTCCTGCAAAAATACAGCCATTAATACAGTTCAGTGCCCTAAAATCTCTGCAATTTCACTGCAAACTTCAGTGCAAAGACATGTCTCCTTCAAAAGTCTCGCTAGGGTCACACCACTGCAGGTTTTTTGTTTTGTTTGGGTTTTGGTTTTTTTTGTGTTTTTTGTTGTTGTTTTGTTTTGTGTGTTTGTTTGTTTGTTTGTTTTTTTAAACTAGTATTGGCAAGATCCCTTTTTACACGTTGTAGTTTGCAAACCTATATATACTGCTACCAAATATTTTTTAACATCAAGTTCAATGATTCCCAAATGAACCTTGTTTTTCTAGAACTGACATTGAAACAGTGCAAACTATTAATCCAAAACATTTTTATTGGCATCTTATATGCAATAAAATTGCAGTTTGCCAAATTAACATGCACCAGGACCTCTTTCTGAAAAGCAAAATGCTTTTCTCTCTTTAACTGTCGCAGAGGTATACTGCACATCAACATTTTGTGCTTCGTACGGTCTGTCATACAGGTTATTATTACCCAGCTAAAGCTACAGATCTGTTTAAAAAGCTATTTGCGACTTGAGGACAATCCCTCACTAAGTCAAATTCATTCCATCTCAGGTATTACCCAAGTTCTCAACAATATTTCCGCAGAGATAACAGCGGTACTGGAAGCAATAATGACTTCAATTACTATGTCTGGATAGAGTACGACCACGATTTGTGGACTAAAGGGGCACAACTGCCAAGATCTGCATAAGTCTGATATTTCTTACTGCTGCCCACTCAGCACCATTCACTATGCTTTCTGCAGACTTCTCAAATTGTATTCCTTCATCAGGCATAAATTTTACAGAGATTAGGCATATACCTCCACAGCCATCTCTTACATGCAAAGCTGCAAAACCAGTCTCCATTCAAGCCCTTTACCACACCAGACAGGATTTCCTTAGACCTTTGGCTAGTGGTGAAGAATGAAGGGGAAAATCTCTGATCATAATTCCTTTTCTTTATTTTCATTCACTTTGCTTCCCAGAGAAAGGACACAATTATTTTCCAACAACTCCGTCAGCAGTAGACTCAGTACAACAGGACACGTTATTACACATCCATCTCACAGACTTTGTGTGCTATCACCTTCCTTATCACACCAACAGAATGGGAAAGTCCCACAGCATGGCTGCAGCCACGGCTTCCACATGATGTTGTACAAAGAGAGCTGCTCTGGGACTGAAGTCAGTGTCCTGCGATGCTCTTCTACGGCCCTTCCAATCTTCTTTATCACAGTGTCAAAGAGGGGCTCAGTGTCAGCTGACAGAGGTTTGGCTTCAGAAGGGTCTCGTGATAGATCAAACAGCAACGGAGGGTCATGATGGGTCACGCCTTCCCCAAAACACGGGCAAATGCCTTTTCCATAACAAGCCCCAGCCCCAGGTGGATGAAAGACAGGGGTCACATAATGAGCCTTCCAGATGACTCCACCTGGCAGGAAAGAAATCTTATGGCACAATTACAAGACAAGAGAAGAAAATGGAAAGTGCCTTCAAGCAATAGGAGTATGGCTATTTACTAAGGAGACCTCTTCACACACACCCTGGCACCCCCATCACCGCAAATGAGATTCTCTGTGTGGAGTACTGACTTTGAAGGTAGATATCACTAGAAATGTGAAGAAAGCCACATTAAATTTCCAGTGTAGTAGTAGACATCTGTACTCCCACCCCACTTCCTATAGGTTTGATACTTACAAATATTTCTTTGTTGTAAGACGCATCCAGCTAGCCAGAGTCACTGGTGTGTAATGCAATACAATTTCAAGGATCTCAGAAATCAGTGCTGATAAACACCCATCATGTAATAAAACTATCAATTATCAAGATGGCTATCAAGAGGAGAAAACCTATGTTTTGCAACTACCATGGAACAAACATTTATACTTACTGTCCTTTTGGTGCCACCGCACTGCATGCAAGTAGGACCCACAATAGTGAAACAGGAACTCGTGCTCTGACTTTTGAGATCTTCCTCGCAGTAAAGGCACCAAGTTTCGTCCATCAATCACCCTAATATAATAGGGAGAATCGTATTCAGGCAGGGACAAACCTGACAGTGAACTGCATATTTATCACTGCCTTTGCACTGGCTGCATCAGTGCTTGAAAAAGCATACAGAATAATTTGGTCATAGACTTAGAGCAGCCAGCAGACCGGCAAGCCAATATTTAGATCCCTAGATTTTATTTGTTTATTTATTAATAGCTGGGTCAGCTTATTCCATTTAGCAATACATAAATAATATTTAGAGCTTGGTCTAGCAGAAAAAAGTAATTTATTCAGGAAATCAATACCAATCTCATAATTGTTTACATGTAGCAATTTTCAAAGGAGTTTAAAGAAATCTGTTGAGCAAGGATGGGTTTAATGACTTTAGGAGGTATTTGTAAGTGTCCATAAGTCAAGTCAGTTAGTACCAGAACAACCTCATCCACCAATTCTTTCCTGAACACATTCAGGAACCTGGGTTTGAAACCAGCACCTGGTCTTTGGCAGAAACAACTCCCCTGGCCGTGAGCACACCTGTGGGCACATCTGGGAGAGCGTGCTCACTAATTTAAAATCTCAGACCAGGCGTGAGGCTAAACATTTGTGGGATCTCCAAGGATGATGGGGAACTCAGTGAATTTTTAGCAGTTAGCTCTCTTATCAATTTCTCCTGTTGAAAACACCTCCATACCTGTCCTGTGGCAATATTCCTCCAGCCAGATGAACAAGTGTGGGATAAATATCCATAAGACTCGTAGGTTCATCAATAACTGTGCCTGCAGGTAACACTCCTGGCCACCTAAATATTCCTGGCACACGGATTCCTCCTTCCCAGCCTCCCATGCCTTTTCCACCTGCAGTGAAGTGAATCAACACATGGCAGTTCAGAGGCAAACACAACCCTCTTCATTGGCTTGTTGCATTTGAATGTATAGAAAAAGGTGCAGTAATACACTGCTTATCCAACAGATTTGACTCTTAATTTGCATTGGACTTCACATACTTTAGAAGGTCTCCAAATGTGATATATAACTTACTCAAACCTAGAAAGAGAGGGGGAGGCAATCTCTACTTTAACTTTGACCCCAGGTGAGAATAGGAATAATAAATCTACCTTTGAAAACCTATGTTCAGCAACAATAAAAAAAGCTTCAACCTTCTGTTATCCTCCACTTCGTAGGCTGCCTGCATTCACCTGTGTTATTGAAAAGCTTCCCAGTAAAAGAAAAGAGGGGGAACTGGAAATTGGAAGAACTCACAAGACTGAAGAAATACTTGATATTCTCTTTAAACCTACACAAGACTTAAAATTTAGTATCTTAGTTTAACAAACAGCTAAAAAAAATATTATTCTTTTTATAGTCATGGATTCCCTTCAAATATGTGTCCTTAGCACTTATATTTCCATATGCCTTATGCATCTCTTCCTTTTTTGAAGTTGAGATTTGGACCCCACTCTCCCAATACTTAATGCAACATCTCTGAAGTCAGAAGCAAAAAATACAAATTTATGAAAACATGCCATATACACTTTAGTTCAAATGGCAGGAAAACATCTTTTGTCAACTTGCTACTAAAAGAAACTAACCTAAATAAAGCAACCTGATCCGGGCTGTATGAAGACAATATTTACCCTACTCCCAAAGCAGAAACCTGTTTGCATTCATATATTCAATATGGAATAAACATTGTCTTTGTTAGATCCCATCAGGCTTATGAATCAGTTATCATCCACAAAAAGAAGCACTTTCTCAAGCAAAAGCAGTAAGTGAGATGGAGGATGGACAGACTAACTGAAAGCCATTCCCTTTCAGAAGGGCCAGAAACCTCCATTGCTCAGCAGCAGAGCATCCACCTCATGGGAGCCAAAATTCCATAGCTTTGACCTCTGCTGTGCCCTGTGGAGCAGCTCAAGAAGGTTTTGAAATGGAAGAAATCTGTTTTCGGAAAATAAAAACATGAAAAGTTTGGGCAAGAGGTGGATGCTTCATCAGTGATAACAGAGCCCAAGCCTGACAAATACTGTCATGTGATGGTTGGACTCAAAGTCCCTTCCAACCTAGATGATTCTATGCTTCTATGTTCCTGACAGGTCACAGGATGAGGTGGTCTGATCACACAAGACTGTTGGGGTAGGTGGGAGAAAATGCAATGAATGCATATTCTTTTGGCTTGAAAAAAGCCACTGCACTGCCCAGCAGGTTGAAGAATGATTCACAGCAGAAAGGGATGAGCCGGAGGTAAAGAGTGAGATCCTCTTAGACCACCACGGCCATATGTTAAGCACTGGGTTTGGGTGGAATATAGAAGCACGTGGGGAATTAATTGTTGCTGCAAGTCATCACACAGTATGCCCTTACTCTATTCTGTATTGATTAGCTGGAGAGCAATGATTTCTGGAACATAATGAGAAAAAGAAATGAGCAAATAAGGAGACAGTCCTATTGCGGAGAGAGGAAAAAAGGCTCAGTGAGAGAGAGAGAATTCAATATAGAGAACTATCACATTTTTTCTAGTGCCTTTCACTTGAGAACACCAAATAATGTACAGGTATCATGCTAGACAATACCTTTGTCAAGGAAATGTGTAATAACGTTTGCACTTTACTGCAAGATTAAAGCACCTCTGTATGTTGCCTATATTTCAAGCTAAAAATGCGACTCATTCCAGCCTTAATAGCTTCAGTCAGGCAAATTCATTGCTTCTGATTCTAACGCTCATGTAATGTCACAGTGTTTTTCCTACCTTTATAAATACCATTCCAGCCACCTAGCTGGGCAGATCCATCCCGAGCCTCCAAGTGTCCTCCATGATCAGAGGCAAAATATGTAAATGTACGATTTTTCAAACCTTCCTTGTCAAGCGAATCCAGAATTTTGCCTTAAATTTAAGAAGACAGACAGCAAGGTTCCTATTAACCAAATAGAAACATCAAGCCACATTTATAACATTTCAATAATCATCTTTTGCAATGCCCTATAAGAAGTTTTTAATAGCTTAGATTTCTGTAGGTATTTTGGCCTTATTAGCTTTCCTGCTTTAAAATACACAGGGGTATGAGTCAGAAACAAATCCTTCACGAAGAATACTTACCCACCATCCAGTCCATTTCTTCTACATTGTCTCCATATAAACCATGATGGCTCTTCCTAAGAAATTTTTTCGTGGTAAAGAGCGGGGTGTGAACATGTAAAAAGGAAACAAACAGGAGGAAAGGTCCGTGCCTGTTTCTTAAAAGCAAACAAAAAAATATATTTTTTGTTGTGTTTGGAATATTTTTGGAAGGTTCCATATTCATCTATGCAGAGATACACACACATTACGTCTAGACTGTACCCACATCTAGTGCATCGCCACTGATCCAGTTGCCCACGTTTCATGCAAAAACAAAACTGTCAAGAAAGATCCTTTTCAGCCAGATTATTTTCAAATTCCAATGTGTAAACAGGCATAGCATTTGCACACTGCTTAAATTAATCATATGCCTAACTCTAATGCCTTTTTAATTAAATGCAACTGGATACAGTCTCATATTTATTTTAATATTCATGTGGCTTTTCTAAGACGGCCACTTACAATTTTCAATATATTTGTTTTCACAAACTTTAAGAAAAGAATTGTTGCTTTCTCTGTTTTACAGAAAAGACACTCGATGCACAGAAATATTATAAAAGGCTGTGCATGTAGAACTTGAATCTAGAAAATGAAAGATCTTGGCTTCCTTCCCAATCCATAAAAATAGATCTAAAGTGTTTTGAGATTTTCACATAAAGTAATTTTGTGCATCACACACATTTTATTTAGGTGTTTTGAAGGGTTTATGAAAAAGAGCACAAATGAGGCTCGTAGACCGAAGTGTAAAAATTAGCTAGTTAATCTTGGAGCAATATAGTAATTGCATATTACAGGGCAACGCAAGATGGTCATGTACCATTTGGTTAAAATCCATCTCATTTACTGTAGCTTCCAATGTGAGACAGTCGCAATTAAAATTTAAGTTCATTGGGTTTCTAAATAGAGAACTCGGATATGAGTTTCAAAACAGTTATCATGATACAGCCACAGTTACTGGAGAAAAATACTCTATTCCAAATGCCCAGCACATCGTGGCCCCTTTAAAGAAAACTACAAACAATCATTTACCTTTCGATAAATGACACTGCCTCCTTCAGCATGAGGGAAGCAGTCCTCTCTAACCTCATCGGCTGCTCAGTGACATCGTGGTTCCTCATCAGGATACAGTTCCAATAGTGCACAAAGCCATAACTGGAGTACCAAGAAATGAAGAAAAGGCCGCCCGCCAAAGTAAAACAGGCAATTATCTTCCAGCGGATGGAAATCAAACCAGTCAGTTTTCCAGCAGTGAGAGTGAGCACAGCAAGAGTAATTATTTGACTGTAAAGCCAAAGCTTAGCTTGAAGGGCTACATCCAGCTCTGGAGGTTTGTTTTCTTGACAGTTGTTTAGAAGTGTGAAAGGCATACCATAGAAGTAGTCAAACCCATGATTGAGAGGATGATGACAATGATCATTGAAGGTCTCACAGTTTACACCTTGATGCCACTTTCCTGAAGGTTTTAAAGCATGAAAGAAATTAGAACATGAAGGTAGACAACTCAAAAGGAGCCCAGGGTAGCATCGTCAGCATCTGTTTGGGAATTAGGCAAGTCACTCCGTTTTTCAACAGAGTATCAACACATTCTCGTCATACACAAGGATGCTGGGTGAAACCACTGCCTGATCAGGTGAATGTCATACCTTAATGGGCGATCACCAAACGGACACGGGATAAACAGAGAAATTTTCAAGATGCTGAGCCACTCAGCTAAGGGTCACATAAGGATGGGATTTCATTAACTTTCAATGAGGATCAGGTACTTGAACTCGCTGGCTGCTTTAATACATTCCCTTCCTAACTTTGGATTATTTACTTGCAACTCCATTTTAACATAAAGTTACAAATTTACTGGAAAATCCAGTAAACTTTTGGCAAATATTAACAGATTATATTGATCACCAGACTCAGGAAAGTGATTTCTCTGGCACGTCCCAACTCCATATGAAAAGGAGAAAAGGCCGTAAACCAACCTTTCGCTCTAACCCTGCCCAAAATAGAGCAAGCAGACAGAAGCCATTGTCTGCTTAGATAACACGCTGGATCAAAGGACCCTGAGGTTTGCTGGGTTATGCGATTGCCAAGTAATTACAGACTCAGCCAGGAAGACTACAGTTCATTAGCTCGTGGTTCAATGCAGCCACATCTATTTCCAGCACTTAGAGATGACAACTAAATTGGTACAGTTGGCCCCAAAGCCCCTGGCTTTAAGGGACACAGTGCTTACCCTACCTACCCATTTCTGTGAAGGGATCCATTGCGGGAGTGTCTGTCACTTGACAGTAATAAAAGTGAATGCAAGGGAAAAGAGAGACCTTGCCAGTTGATTTTAGAGATATTTGGCAAAAGAATGATGAATCTTGAAACTGGTGAAGTCTGATGAAAGTCACAGGCAGGAAGGTGCTTTGGGGCAGTGTTTCCCTGACACCTTTGTATTTTGGCTTCTTCTGAGGAAACAGCCACTGTAGTATGCCTCTTTGGACCTCACCACCTCATCTGTGAGACATTCTTCTCCATGGGTACAAACTTTGTTCCTTTCTTTCCCTATCGTCTTTTGTTCCTCTGCCTCTTGCCTCCTAAAGGCAGATGAAATACTTAAAGACACCGTTTTGTTTGGGACAATCTACATTAACAAAACTCCCACAGTGGATGAACCTTTGAAAAAACTTAGGCGAACCAAAATAAATGCTCACCCATTATAATAATGAGACGGTTTTTAATTCTTCCCGTTTTGAGTGCCCCGTACAGGCATTATCATTGTCTTAAAACTCTTTAGACTGCAGTATTGCTAGTCTTCTTGCAACTAAGAGGGTGGTTACCCCCTCAGCCTTTTGGAGAGGATTCGTATCTGCGATTAACTGACCATTTTTAGTGAATACAATCCCTAAATTCCCTTCATATAACTAGTTCATTCTTGAAGGTCACACCAAAACATTTCCCCTTACCTATCAGTCCAGTGGTATAGCCTTGTTGCTGTAGCAGCCTGGCAAAAGTAGTTTCATTAGCAGGGAGCCCTCCTGACCCGGCGTTCCACTGCAGTGCTCGGTACCTGTTGCTGGATGCCATCCCTGAGAGAAACAGCTCCGGTCATTCCTGCCCACCTTTCGTGCTCTTCTGGCGGAGGCTGGGTTGCTCCCACCAACCTCCACGTCATGAGCTCAACCTGAAGCCAGCAGAGTTCCCCACAAGACATAAACCAGAGCATATCTTGTAGGAAGCCACATCACTGTGTCTAAGTACTTCAGGTAGTCAAAAGTCATATTTCAAAACAAATACGGCTTGCCACCAGTTTTACCATCAAACTGAAATAAATCACTGGTGACAGTACATGGTAGGTTTTGTTTTCTGCCTTTCTGAGCAACTATGATAATTCAGTGTCTCTGCTCTTCATCTAAAATGGGAGATAACAGCTGCATATCCCTACCTCAGAGGGATGTTGTATCATGTTAGGTGAGATATAATTCACCCAACACACACAGATTTTGCACTTAGATCTCAAAGTAGGCATCTAATTTTCCTATAGAGCACCTAGTGAAAGTTGCATACCTATGAAGTCCTCCATAAGGCACCTTAGGTAGGTGGGGAATGGAGGCAACACTCCATTTTTCACTGGAGTTCTGTGACTCTGCACTTTATCGGCAATGAACTCCTTTCTCCTGGGAGCCCTGGTTCAAGCCCTTACCCCTAACCATCGCCATCAGGAGGAATTTCATCAGTTTGCCTTAGGCTGTGTTGCAGTAAGGAAACGTTGTAGTAAGGATGTTACTGCTGTTGCCATTTCTCCTTACCTATCTATTTTCATCATATAGAGCTCCCGCATCTTATAAAGTCAGGCTAATATCTGTCAGCTGGTGAGGCAGTGGTTCCCATTCGGAAGTTACTTATAGAAAGTTTGAGGCTCTAGCAGTGTATCTTCTATCTCAGGTTGAGGAAACAGCTGAATTCTCCCGTTCCAATACTTATTGGCTATTGCAGTACCTCAGCACCATATGCAGAAATTCGTAATTCAGAATGGGCCCAACCTGATCTGATGGGGTATCTGCCCGTGAGAAACGCTGCTCTGCTCGGAGTGCAAAGCGGAGCTGCGGCAATGTGCTGAGTAAGTTTCACTCCTTCTCTTGCCAGGAGGTCAATGTTCGGGGTCCTAAAAAACAGTTTCAAGGTTAATAGAAGCAAGGTAATCTGAAACTTATTTTAATAAATTGCCAAGAGGAAGTAGAGCTATTGAACAGTTCCCTAAAAAAAAAAAAAAAAAAAAAAATCTCATCCTTACTATGTCAGTCCTGGAGTATGTAACAAGTTTGATACAGTGGCTGAAGCGGGTTGTAGCTACTGGAGAATCCATTCTCGGGACACAGCCATAGAGTGCATTTGGCAACACTGAAAAGAAACCTAGGCATTGTTTGTTTCAAACTAAACACTTATATTGTTTAGTTTGAAAATAAAACTAAGAAAGGCTGATATTTTTCTAATCCAATACTTCCAATAGATCACTTTTGCCAGCACATTTGGACAGATTTCAGAGTTTATTAAGCCAGAGAATCTCCCCGGGTATCTGGAGCTCTTGAAACCAAGACTTCCATGTTTTTAACATATGCTGTTTATCTCATAATACAGGGATGACTTTACATAGTTACAGTTGCATGGGAGCCTAATTCTCCCAGAAGAATGGATTACACCACCATGAAAGAGGCCTCCCCCCACCCTCACCAGTAGCAGAGGAGGACAAGAGTTCCACGAGCACATTCCCATTTCTCTGCACAATCCCACCAACATCATGTGAGGGAGATGCACCCAAAGCACATCAACAAAATGTCTGTGCTCCACTCGGAGGACATGAGCTGAGGCTTGTAAAACTTGCTCCCAATGCCCAGTCACTTCTGCTTTGCCTTTTTAGTTTTGAAGAAATTTAACCACTAGTTTTGAAGGCACATATTCACATAATAAATTCTGTGGGTCAGTCCACATGAATCTGGATTGGAAAGTTTTGGTGGAGACAGCAAGCAAGTGGATGAGGGATTCTGGAAAAGCACTGGGTGGATAGAGAGTAAGGCTTAACTACGCATGAAAAGGAATGAAGAAATCAATGCATGAGGAGAGAAAACAGTAACTGCAATACTAAAACAAGTGGCTGGAGAGTTAGCACATGGAGGAAGGGGTGGGAGGAATTCCCGGAAAGAACTTAAAAACCAAAATGAAAAGACATTATTTTTTTCCCACTGCACACTGTTTACTTAGGCCCCAATCCTATGTACATATATACAAGTACTTAAATACTAGAGCCTTAGATTAAGAGATTAAAACATTTCTTATTTTATAATTAGGCTTAATTAGCCAGGATAGGTGTTCTATAGTGTTACGTATATTGTACTGAGTGATCTTTTACCTTATGGTATTGTTCCCATAACAACCTATATCTCCGATGCCAAGATCATCAGCCAGAAACAGAAGTATATTGGGTTTAGAATCCATAGCTGCACTTAAGCCAAATGTGTTCCAGAACAAACATGAAGTCAGTGCCATTAGGAGGTACCTCCTGAAACACAACAAAATAACTTTTTACATTCGTGACTTGTACAGGTTGGAGAGTGATGGGGGCCTTCTGGCAGCAGATCTGAAGCATGAAACACAAAATAATGGGAAACTTTGTTTCCCAGCCCCAATTTCAGTCGGAAGAAAAAGGACAGAGTTTTACTGGTTCCATTTCTTCCACCTCCACCCCCTAGATCACTCTACTCAGAAAGGCTGCAGCGCAAGAAGCAAGCACGTAAGTGAAGGCTGTCATCTTAGTCATTTGGCCCAGGGATTTTCATCTTGAATCAGCTGCACAGATTTCAAAACGTACCAAAATCTTCAAAGAGCTGAGAAAAATTAGTGTTTTAAAGTTTCATATATTCTATGAAAATTCAGGTTCCATTCCAAAGTCACTCTGGCATTTTTTTAATATCTTTTCTCCCGTGAATAAAACCTAACCAAACTCTCCCTTCCAACTCAAGAACACTTGAACTTGAAGCTGTATCTCCTCTACTACCATTCTAAGATGCCAACCAGGTCCCAGATCAAAATCAACTATATTAAATATCTGCAGAAAACAGACTTTTTTTATTTTTTTTAAACACACGTACCATACTTTTTATATAAATATGCCTAGAACATTTGAAGCTATGTGTTCTTCCAAGTACGTATTGCTGATGAGTAGTCTTAAAATCTGGACTGATTTTTCACTTGGACTGAGTTATCACTGCAATGTGTACTAATTTTGAAGGACATGGGACATCAGCAACTCTCTAGCACAGACTGAGAAAGCTCTTGCAAATCACTCCAGGATTTGCAGTTTTGGTGCGAAGATCTTGTTCATTCAAAACCATGTTTTTGTATGCAAGTAACCATCACCTCTAACGGGGAAACACAACACACAGGACTTTCTGTAAACATGGCTGTGAACTCCCAGTTGTAAATCAGTAACCAGTGGCTACAGGTATTTAATCATCCAAGAGCAAAGTTCCAGCTGGGTTTCTTCGTATGTTCTACTACTAAGTAACAACAGTGATTTACAGAGTTGTGCTGAAGCCTTACTTCAGAGGCAGTGTGGGTAACTCCCATCGCTATACCTGAATTAGTCATTTTAAGGAAAGAAGAATTTTCTGTTTGCCAATATTGTATCCCCTAAGAGTTACAGGGCATTATGCTGGTATAACGAATCCGTTCAGAGCACCAATACATTCAGTTAGAGCTGCAGGGGGAAGGTCTCTAAAGGACCATGGAAATATGCAGCCCCCACCAGCACAGTTCAGTCACTTGGGCATTCTGCTTTCCAAGCTGGAAAGAAGCTGCCACCCACCTCTCTCTGTTACATTAAAAAAAAAGGAAAAGGAAAAAAATAAAAAACCTAACCAAGCCAGCAAATGATGAAGCCTGCTTTTACTGATGTCTGCAGCCCCATCCTAGCACCGTGTTTTCTCACAGTGTTAAGTGCTGGATATTTGCTGATCCCCGTGGTAATCCTGCTTGCGGATTAAGACAGGGTCAAGGGCAAATTCCATATCAGGTAACCTACTGCTTGTGGTTCCAAGTCTGTATCCTAAGTTGTGATGTAGCATTACTGTACGTTATAAAATAACCACGCTTAGAGCTCAAAATGATCATCTTTCAGCAATACATGGAGGAAGAATGCAAGAATGTTTAGTTGCTGAATGCCGATAAAATCTTGAAAGCAATAGGGTTGAAAGAAAGTAAAACATAAAACATGCATATAGATGCATATGTGTATATATATAAACCTTTTCAGAATTACCTAGAAAGCTGTTTCTGGAAATGATAATGTTAAAGGCATAGCCAGAGATTTCCACTAGGGAGACAGATCTCATAGTTTAAAACCATGAAGATGTTAAATAAGTATGTAGTTAAGATGGCCCTAAAAAATCATTTTGCAGCTAATATTACTAAGTGATATTACATCTGCTTAGTGAATCAGATAAGTGCAAAACATTAGGAAAATACAATACATGTAACTGTTATTTACATGACTTAATATGGATTTACACCATAGTTGAGCTCCCATAGCTTTACTGACAACGATCTTCTGAGGACAGGTTAGAAACCATCGGTACAAGCAATCAGATAGAGGAAAAGAAACCCCACTAAACTATAAAATTTGGTGCCTGTACTTGCCTTAGAATTATTTTCTGAGGTGATGCTGCTGTGCTAAGTGCATACCTAGAAAATTACAGCATTATGAGATTATAGCATGCTTCTGTTCAAGAAATCTGCCCCTCCTACAAGATTTCACAGGGAAGTTATATCTGTGTTATATCTGCCTGGCACCTTAGACTTCTCTGAGGGCTTGTACAAAGGGAGAGACAACTTTAGGACAGTGTGGGGTTCACAGTCAGGGAGGAATTAAGAAAAAAAGGGGGACAGGGAGAGAACAACGATGACATGATTTTTAATAGAGATGAATTTCTTACATGGGGGGGAAGGAAAAGAACAACTAAGACTTAAAGCAAATGAAGCATGAGAAAAAGTGATTCATTTGAGCCCTGGGTTGCTTGGGAAAAAAAGCTGGTCAATTCAAGCAACGCAATTTTAATTCTGTGACGCAGAAACAAATACATGCAGGGAAGAGTCAGAAATCTGTCCACCTGAACAGAATGGCAGCAGTGACTGTGCAAGGTAGCGGTGCAATCATCTCCCGGTAGGCGGCGATCCTGAAAATAAGTTAAACTTATAGTAAGCAACAAATTGAGCACAGTCACCAGTGAGATGTTGGAGGCAAAAAAGAACTCAATCAATCCTTAGATCTCTTTACAAAAGAGGGACTAGTGAGATTATTTTACCTCAAAGTAAAAAGTACTGATGGGATCAAACTGTGTACTGACCAAGAGCAGACTATTTTCAAAGTGAAGTTTGAGAACTGGAGGGAGAGCAGAAAAGCACATTTATACGACTCGAGAGTGGGAAAAGATGTTTTATTTTGAGAGAACGAGACAGTAAGAGATTAATTAGTGCATACATTCATAGGGAGAAAACACAGGTCTTGGAAAAAGCTCGTCAATTTTGCTGAGACAGAGCCAGTACTTGGAAGGTGAAGTCAGGCAAATAGAGCACGCGTTTTCTACAAGCAAGGTGATTTATTATTCAATCACGTTTCCAAGTAGAGTGCAATATAATCATGACTGTGTATCCTAAGTAGAAGAATGAAAAGTATAATAAAGAAACACAAGTTATTGGACTCCCCGTAACGGGCAGGCAGCTGAAATTTAACAGTTCACAGTAAAAATGATCAGAGCAACAATCTGATGTAAACTCCATAGTATCTTCCACAGCAGCCACTTCACGAGACATCTTTTTCTAAGCTACCTAAAGGACCTCAATTAAAGCTAATTTTAAGACTCTTACCAAAAGAGTTCAGATAACCTGAAGAAAATGGCCCTTGACTTGAAGAAGCTGCTTCCCATCAAACCATTCCTTTTTTACTTCAATATTGCTTTTAGTTCTCACGCTAATAAGCCTCCCCACTATATAAACTCCAGTTCATATAATCCCCAAGTAATCTTAAAACACTAATTCTATAGATTGATTCGTCTTTCCACAGACAAAGGGGACTATGAATACATGTGATAAGACTAAGCTATTCTCAACAGAAGTCCCCCCAGACAAAGAACCACTGAAGGTAACTGTGGATTTCCTGAAGTCTAATAGAGCTGTTTATTTTCAAGCTGATAGCAAGTACAGTCTTGCAATTAATCACTGCTGTTACTACTTAATTTCAACTGAAGAGTTCTCAAATGTCATTATTAACTAAAAACATTACTACTTCATTTATAACCAGAGTATGCAGCATCAGTTATTTAGCCTAGTAACTCTACATATAGAGTCACAGGACTCTACCATAATTCAGTCTAAACTTAATTTCTGCAAAATGAGGCCAAATCTTGCAGAGCCATGAACGGCAGGAACTGGCTGGCACAACTTTGTGTGGACATATTACCCTTAGTTAAAGAAGTCCGATTGTCTGTAAACCTTATCCCAAACTTACTCTCTTCTGCAGCTGATACTACACATGACTGCCATACTACTTCCTTCTACAAATGTATCAGCCATTAACAAAGTCTTAATCAACTTACAGTACAATTCATTCAGCCTGCCAGGAATGACACAAAGCCTGCAGCTGCCTCAACAGTCACTTGAAGAGATTTAGCAAAAGAAGCTTTTGCTTGGTTTAAGTGGCTGAATTAGGTGGACCTAACTCAAATGGATTTGTAACAACTCCAAGCAGTGTTATATAGCTTTTTCTAGCCAGCTGCCTTGTGCAGACCCTGGGCTTTTTTCAGTTTTGCTTTACAGAAAGCAAGCTGCAAGCCTGAAACTGCCAGAAAATTACCCCCTTCTTCCCCCACTGCAGCTTGGCTCCAGGCAGTTCCCCCATCCTCTGGATATTTCACTTGTTGAATGTACTCCCAGATTAAAGTCTATCCTTCTTGATGTCTTACAGAGAAGAAAAAAGACAAACCTCCACTTCAAAAATACACACCCATGGCCAAAATATTTACTGAAGCATATCTCATGTCTCACCCTCATCCTCAGAAGACTGGCAATACCATCACTCCCTCTGGGAATCCATCAGAATTGAAAGGAACTTCTCATTCTTAAAAACGTTGAGAGATAACAGCTCTGACAGAAAAAATTGGAGTCAGCTCTTGTCAGCTAAGCTTAAAGTCAGTAACTGGACACAGAAAAAGAATCTGCTTTCATGATTTCTTTGTCTAACTTCAGATACTGAAATTATTTGCACATTGATACAAAAACAGAACAGAAACCCCAACCCTCTACCACTTATTTAAATATAACAGAAGTTATAAGCATTAGGACAAACATTTTCAAGCAATGTGTGGAGGTATGTTGCTGCTCAGCTGTTAGCTGAAAGTAAACACTTGCTTTCCACTGCCTATAAAAATATATTACAAAACAGATTAATCACATGCAACAGTATATTGGAACGTAATAAAAAAACCGCTAACTTCAGCATGCATTGTGGCTCTGGAAGAAACACATGCAACATACCACATGCAACATGCTGTTCCACCTTGTTGTCCCTTTTCCTTCCTCTCTCCCATAGCTTCTATGCATCCAGATGTTCAGGAAGGGAGAAGAACAAATGGGGATCGTGAGAAGCAAGGAAGAAAAAGCTCCCAGCTGGTGTGAACACAGTCACTTGCTCAGTCAGTGCTTGCAGCTGGTGAGCCAGAAACAGGTGCTATTCATCAAACATAAAACAAGGGATGTCCTTGCAAGAAAGGTAGAAGCCAAAAATCAGGAGATGCTCAGTTGTTTGTTTGGTTTTGTTTTTTTTTTTTCCTGTCCATTCTACATTCTCAAGGAATCAACTGCAACAGTGCTCATTAAGGGGACATGGCTCTTACTGATCCAGATAATATCAATAGTTGTTATCTGTTACCATGATTATAGCATTATACTACCACTTAGAATTGAGCATTGTTGGTAACCAAAACTCTTGTGGCAAGCAACCCACATTTTTTAGTTTATTATGACTACCCCGTTCTGGCCTTGCTACTGCGCAGCAGCACCCCACCTTCACGGCAACAGCGGAAAGGGATAGCCCGGTCCTTGGCTTTAAAGTACCTCATGCGTTTTCACATCATGATTAGCCCTCCCTTGGTCTAAATGATCTAATCCTGTCTTCTGGCTTCAAACTACTCAGCTAGGAACAGGCAGCTTTCCTTACAGCCGGGACAAGAGCAACGCGCAAGGGTGGAAAACTGGAGACAGAAACAGGGCAGACAAAAGAGCGGCTACTAGGAGCATGGCTCCTAGTTGTGAAGCTCACATGGAAGCAATCTGGAAGCAAATTACGCTTCGTGCGTGCCATCATAAAGCCATATTAACTCTAGCAATAATAACAACAAAAGCAGAATACCTGCCGTTCACCACCTAACCCTCCAAAAACTGGAGTTTGTTTTGAAACACTAGAGAGGGAAGTAAAACAGAGACTGTTAATTATTGTAAACACCACCACCCCCCCCGTACAGGGGCTCTAACCCCGCTGCCACGTTGGTTTTGCCGTTCACGATGCCCCTGCGCCGGGGGGGCGCGGAGGGAGAGCAGGGGCAGGACGCCCTCCAAGGAAAGCGCAGGTCGGTGGGGCGAAGTTCACTGTGTGAGCACAGCTTCCCCCAAAATAATAATACTAATGAAAAAAAAAAAAAAAAAAAAAAAGCAGCGCCTTACAGGAAGCGGGCTGGATACCGCCCGGGAAAGCGCCGGCCCTGCCGGACGCCCCCGCCCCGAGCACCGCCGCCCCGTACCGGGGCTCCGCGGCGACCCGAGGCAACTCCCCCCCCCCCCCCCCCGCTTGAAAGAAGCGCCAGATTTGTGTGAGGAAGGAAAAAGTCCTCCCCGAGGGAAAAACGGAGGCAACTTTTTTTTTTTTTTTTTTTTTTTTTTTTTTTAATAAAACCGCTGATCTTTTACTTACTCCATCCTCCCTAGCTCGCCGGAGGAGCTTTGCTTTCGCTTTCCTCTTCGTGCCAGGCTTTCTGGTCTTTGCTTCTAAAGAGGGGTTCTCAAACGCATGGCTTCTATATTCGTATGAGAGTAGTTAGTGGGTGTCGGTTGCCTTTAAAAAAATCTGGTGAAAGGGGAGAGCTTCCCTGCCTGCCCCTCGCAGGGAGTACCGAGTAGGGAACAACCCTTTTAAAGTAGAAGCTGGAGATACAGCTCCTCTGACGGCCAAGGCTAACAGAAAGAACTTTAGGGGTAATTGAGTGGGAAGATCATAAATCACAGGCAGTGAAACTGTAGGCTACAGCACGGCGTGTGGAGAACCACCCTAAGGATGGAAGCAGGGTAGCCGTGGCTAATGCAGCGGGTAAGCCAGCTAGCCCCTCTGAGATCAAAGAAAATCAACTAGCATAGTCTTATGTTGGTGCATGCATACCACCTGTGGCAGGCGGGCTAACGCCTCCTTATGTTATCCTAGTTCCTCTGGCTGTGAGCTCTCTCCTGTGCCGGCGCCAGTACTCATGTGGCTGCACGGTCCGGCTTGCCGTGCAACTTCAGAAGCCCATGGGGGCACCGGGCCCCTCTTTTTACTGGCAACGTGTGCTTATGGTGTTTTAAAAAGAGAGTACAAATGTGTCCTGCTATAATCCACTGCATAAGTCAAAGAAAGACAGAAAAAAGGGTAGAGGTTCTCAGTGTAGACTTAATACTGCTCAGAGACCAAAATAAATATTAATACAAAATAGCATGGTAAGGTGGAGAAAACAATCAGTACTTATTAACTAGACTTTCATAAATACAATGTTTTATTGTTAGTCCTTGAAGCCAATCTATTTGGCAAACTGAGTGACATAATCACACTGAGCGATGTGTGGATCCCCAACATATAGGAACAACCAAAGAGACTAGCTTTAAATTCAGCCCCCGCCATAATCCAAACTTAATGGCTGGGCCAGTTGCACAGAGCCTAAACATCAGTGTTTGCAGGGGCTGTATTTCCAGTCACAGAAGCAGCCTGCAAATGCCAAGACAGACCCATTTTGTGACGGGAGCTCCTTGTTAGCAGTGTCTTTGCTGCCATATATAGAGACCCAGCTCCAGAACAAGACCCTGTCACACAGTGCAGAGAGAATGGGCTGGGCCCCTAAGGGTTAAATGTTAATATTCGTAAACATTTGAGTAACCTGGTCTAGTGGAATGTGTCCCTGCCCATGGCAGGGGGGGGGTTGGAATGGGATGGTCTTTAAGGTCCCTTCCACCTCTAACCATTCTATGATTAGTTTTTTTTATGTTTGAAAATGTTCATCAACACTCAGTGCTCTTCGGAACGGTGAAGTCTCAGAGGTAGTAATAAGGTTAAAATGACATTTGCCTATCATCAGTTGTATCACTATTTGAAGAGTCCCATCCAGCACTATTTAAAAAGCAGAGCCTGGTGCATATGCTTGTGTCGGTACGCTTGCATATCGTAACAACTAAACAGTCATTGCACTTAAAGGCCCTTATTTAAGAGATTAGGTAGTTTAAACAAAATTTATTAGTTATAGTCAAAATATGGTGATTATATTATGAATGGTACAGTTATAAGAATAACAAACCAGTCTCTGCTCTTCAGTAGATCCGTGTTGGTTTTCCAGCTACAATTACGGATGCTGTGATAGCATTTCTTGACATGTAACTGGAAGAAAAAGGAGAAAAGTTGAAACCTTCAGAGATGCCTGTGATTTGCGCAGCAGGTAAGATTCCCTTGCTACGGATCCCTTGCAGAAATTAACGTGGTTCGTTATTGTGGCACTCGTCCTAAGAAGTGCTGCCAGAAGCGGGAAGACTGGAAGTTATGATGAGTCCTTCCTGCTGGGGAGTGCTCCGCAGAGAATACAAAAAGCCTCCCTGTAGTTCTTATGTGGGTCAGTGGCTCAAGTAAAGCAGAATCAGATGTGATTAATTTGGTGGGCCCGTGACTGAAGTGAGCATGAAATACTTGCCATAGGATGTGCTGTTCTGGAAGGCCACTCTGCTCCTGTCTTTGGCAGCAATCCTTTAAAAAGTTTTGGTCTCCTGAGCAAAAATAAATATTTATTTAAGTGTAGTTTGGACAATTTTTTTTTTCAAAGTGTGAAATCTTTAAAGAGCTAATGATTGTAGAATGCTCTGGGCTACCTTAGCTTTTGGAATGAAGACATAATATTGTCATTAATACAGACTCAGTCTTACTTTTGAAATCTTGGCTTAAGACAACTAACTTACTAATCATTCATTTCTCAGACATTCAAGCAGAGAAGCAAGGTGCTCCAGAAATAAAAGTATATTTGCAGAGAAATCTACTTTCACCAGGTGATGCTGCCTCCCTGAAGACAAGAAATGAAGTCCTTTCCATCACCACTGGTTGTGCTGTAATTTCATAGGGTCTCATCATAACCCTGTTCCTGCGTTTTACAAATCAATAATGAGAAGTGGGTGACACAGAACAAGAGACCAAACCCAGCAAGGCAGATGACAGTTTTCCAGCTGACTGAAATGAAGGCAGTAAGTCATCCAGAGACAAAAGTGAGTGTAATGAGACCAGTTATCTGAGCCAGAGCTTCACACTGAAGGCTCTCATCGGTCCTGGAGGCTAAGTTATCTGACAGCTATTTACTAAGCTAAAAGGCAGCCCATAAAAATAACCAAACCCATCATTTAAAGGGTGATGACATTGGTCACTTGTGGATTCACAGTGAGCACCTTGACAGTGGCTTCCTGAAAATATGAGTGTTTTTAAATGTATAAGAAGCAATATTTAAAATCATTGCTTAAAAACTGCTAGCCCTTAGAGTCGCTGTTCCTTTCCTTGGTGAGATTCTACAGAAGTTGGAGGACCTCCACATCACCCTATAACACAGATCACACACAAGAAAGAGGTATAAACCAGAATCTTGAACTCAAAGTGCCCATGTTTCCAAGGCAAAGCAGAATATCTCTGGCCTTTTTTAAATTCTGCCAGCTTTAAGAAGTAGAAGAGAAAATATGTAGGAAGCAAAGGGTAAAGTACCATTCTTGTCTTACTCCTGTTGTCTAGAAAGAGGTTAATAGATTTCATGGAGTGAATGAACATAAGTAACTGGTTTATGAATGGTTTATTAATTTTAGCAACGATTAATAAGAAATAAATGAACTGCCTAATGGCAGAAAGTCAAGTCTAATTAGATCATGTGTTTGAGTTTTGGAAGTATCTCAATCTTCTGCTAAGGCTAGTAAAATCCTTTACAAGGAAAAAAAAAAACCAAACCCTAAATATTCCTGTGAAGGATACTGAAGTGTACAAGAGAAAAACACTGAAGCACTAATGAGAAAACAATGCTAACTGAAGTTGAATCCTGAAAAGCAGGACAGTAAGTGTTTGCTCTTTATATCATATTACTAGCGATTTACTTAGGGATATTTTTTTTTAATTACTATTTAATTACTATTTTTAGAGAGGATAAAAATCCTTAGTTATAAAATACTATGTTATGATGTGACACTCAATGGAAATTGAGGCAACATTGTGTCCATTCCAGTTTCATGGTACAGACAGATGCTGCGTGAGGTTTGTTTTCTTACACTCCTGATTTTGACATTTCCAGATACTGCCATTGATTGCTGATATTTTGCTTTGCCCCTGAGATGCTATTTGTCAGAAACCGTCAGTCTTGCTTGAGGTAAACATCTCAGATACCAACTTGGATGTTTGGGGACAAAACTGTTAAGCTGTGGGGCGAGCCAGATTCTCAAAATGTTGCCTCATGATCTCCACAGAACACCTAGCTTGAAATACTGAGAACTACGTGATCTTGGTGATTACATCCTGAAGTCAAGCTGAAGCACTTGACCAGTGTGTGTTCAGGAGAGTTCAAAACAAGCTTAAAAATATTCCTATTATTCTAAAGCAAAATTTTTTAAAAGAGGTAATAATTCTTTCCTTCTTATTTAAGTTTCAAAGATCTCCTTTTCATTAAAACAGACAAATATTTTACGACTAATTTTCAAATGAAAAGAGATCAACAGATTTTCAGCATCTTAATTTGTGCTTGCTACTGCATTAGAAAACATTTTCAGTATCAACATTTAGATTTTAGGGGTTTTGTAAGACGCTCTTGAAATCCAGTCTTGAACACCATCTGTGTGATCTTAGGCTATGGCCGGTATAAATGCAACTAGATGAATACTGCATTGTGAGTAAGCAGTAAACATCAGTCTTCGTAAATGATCTGCACTGAAATAGTAGTGCCTCAATTAGGTGGAAAAAAAGAAACGTGAACAAACCGATTCCTATCGGACAGATAGGGTGTTCCCAAATCCTGCTTTTCTATGATCCTGTAACTTCTGAAGAACCTTCCAGTGGTATTTCTCTTCCTGAAGGACTCAATCTACAAGTGGTATATTTTGATACAGTTATGTAGATTTATTTCTATACATCTGACCTGAAGGTATCTTTTCAAACCAACTTATGCGTGTGTGTTTATACAAGAATACGAGATGAGGTGTGTCTTTCATTCAGCAGCAGTGAGATATTAGTAAATCGGATATTTTGAAGACCACACAAAAGGTCTGGTTGCAGAAAACTCTGGCCATCTGCCTGGCTCTCACTGGCATCTTCAGCTGATGTCAGTGGGAAATCTCAGCACGGGAGTGGAGGCGGGTATCTGCTTCACTCCTCCAAGGATGTTCACACTGAAACCATTGCAGTACCAGGCACTGGGGAGCTTCTGATAGAAGCGTATATATAGTTATCTGTTTTTCGGAGCTTTCTGAGGATTTCAATTTGACAGGATAGCTTTTCCTGAAAGAAGGAACTTCAGAAAATAATATAGTTGTCAAGCTGATGGCTATTATGTGGGATGAACCAAACTTCATGCACAGCTAAAAAAAAGGGTCCTGTAAGCCAGCCGTCCTGCCTGGAATTCTGCCTGAAGGGAACGAGTGTGAGCCTGTACGGATTTGTTCGGTTACCTGCAGGCCTAAGTGATTCATGTTTCTGAATGGGAGTAATCTGTTACAGGAAATAATATCCACATGTATTCACATTTCAGTCTTTTTGTTTGTATTTTTTGAAGGCTGCACATTAGCAGAGGCTACCGCTGTCTTCAACATGTAGGCTATCTGGCCTTCACGTGCTGTGACTGAATGTGCCAGCAAGACAGCGATTAATCCTCTCTCACTTCGTGACTCACCACTGGGTCTCCTGCAGAGACAGAGCAGGAGCCCATCACAAGGGACATGGGGAGCTTCCTAGAGCTGGAACAAGAGCAAGAGCTCCAGTGACTTACTGGCGATTCCTTGAAAACTAGTCAGATGCAGGGCCTGGCCCCAGTTTCACGAAGAATTTCAGAGGGAAATAAATGAGGAAAGGAGAGGCAGCCCAGACCAGATCAGGGACACATGGTCGCTCAGTTAGTTCTCAGATATGAAAGCGGAATGCACATTTGTCGCAATGGGGAAAAAATTTCCATATCGATACACGCTCCCAGAGGAGCGTGCCCATCAGTGCAGGCACATGCAGCACCCTGCAGAGGTTTCAATTAACTGTTTTTATTTGGCTGAGGAAAGCTTCTCATGAGCTGCTTATGCAAACTGTCATAAATAGACTAAACCTGGGAGCTATACAGTCTAAAGGGCTACTGGAACACTCATAACACAGGGTAAAATCGCACTTACAGGCATTCCCTGTCCTTGGAGGCTGTTTAGTCAACCTTTTACCAGTCCCAATGTAAGTGTTTCACCTAGAGTATAATTAATGTGTTTTTTTTTTCCTCCTTCTTTTCATGTGACTGTTTCATCCAGGCACCAATTTTGCTGGTGCACTTTGAAAAGCTTCAAAGGATCTCTGCTCCAAGGACCTGTAATCCAGAGTTGTTAACAGCAAATGTAGTGTTACTAAGAATGAATGTAACCTTGAGCAGCGTAGAGCTTGGGAGCAGTAGTATTCACCGATGGTATTTCTATCTAATGAAAATGTGCTAGTTTATACAGGACCTATGATGCTCTGTCTTCCCCCATTGTGTCATGATGGATGGTTTGAGTCAGGGAAGCAGTGTTATATATGAGAGGACCCAACCTGTAAATTCCTGAGCCTAGCAGAAATCATATAATCTATTTTACATGTGTGAAGATTCTGTTAGGCTTACTTCACTGAGGAGTGAACAGGGTTTTTCTCTTTTTGTGTCTGTCTTTTTTTTATTTTATTTTATTTTATTTTACTACTTGGATTATTTATTTGTTTATTACCTGGATTACATTCTAGTACCTGGTTAGCTCACAGCCAACAGCTCAAACGCCCTACCTGAGATTAAGCATTGTTCGTCTTTCTAGGGCAACAAGAAATTCTTATTCTATTTCTAATAAAATAAGCAGTTCATATTACTTGGCGAAGAAAATGAGTTGATAACTAGTGATACACTGGAACAGGTCGCCCAGATAAGTTGTGGATGCCCCACCCTTGGAAGTGTTCAAGGCCAGGTTGGATGGGGCTTTGAGCAACCTGGTCTAGTGGGAGGTGTCCCTGCCTGTGGCAGGGGGGTGGAACTAGATGATCTTTAAGGTCCCTTCCTGAAATGCCACCGAGGCAGGGAAACCTGGGGGAGGCCTTTAGTTTGTCCTTCCTGGCTTCTCTACTGAAGGCAGGAGATCCATGTTCACGGAGAAGAGAAAACTCAGTGTTCCTCTGCACTAAATTTTACCTGGGGTGGGGTTGAGAACCTGACGTGGCACTGGTACAACTCAACTGTTCCCCTGGCAATCTCCATTTAATAGAGAGAGTGCACACAACTTGGATTCTTAACTTCAAACTGCTGTCACAAAGACAAAAGTACAACCCCTCCTCTTCCAGTCTTTTTCTAATTCCCTTCAAGCTTCTCAGAAGTACTTTTACTCAAGCTTGATGCCTGACGTGTAACACCTAATGTGAAAATAATTTATGTTTTGGCTTTAACTTTTTTTTTTTTTTAATTAGGCTGAAGAGTTAAAACTGATAGTTAGAAAGTCCTTTGTCAGTTCTCCTTACACCACTTTATGCTGCTGGTGATACAAAAAGACTAAGAAAGGGAAGCAGAAAACCACCTGTAAGCCACATTGCTTTCATGTTTTATAGATCCTATATTCATCTGACGTTTTAAAGTATTTACAAATTATATGACATATTTTTATTAGTTACTTAATACAATAATTTATGAGATACATAAAATGACTACTTTTATCATACTAGTGTGGTAATATAACTAATAGCAGTCTACTTCCAAGTATGATAGAATATTTTTTTTTTTCCTAGGGGACTCTTCTCATATCCACAACAATTTATTTGCTATGTACTTTCTGAGTTTTATATCTCAGGATACTATAAAGCAAAGAGGAATAGCCTTGTTCTTTTTTGCAACTTTCTGTCAGGTGTGGCAATAATAAATAAGTTAGCAATGTGTAAAAATGCTAGTCTCAAATCTCCTGAAATTGGCAGTTTTCACTGATTTTCATGAGCTTCCAAAAAGCTGATAAGCAATGACAAAAAAAAAAAAAACCAACACAAAAAACCCCCCACAAGCTCAAAGCACAGGTTGCAATATGTTAGTAAATATTAACTGTTAGATCTTTCAGTTTGCAAAATAAATCTGGATGCTCTCTCAAAATCACAGAATGCAGAATGGTCAGGGTTGGAAGGGACCTCTGGAGAGCATCCAGTCCAACCCCCCTGCCAGAGCAGGGTCACCCACAGCAGCTTGCACAGGACAGTGTCCAGGTGGGTTTTGAATGTCTCCAGAGTGGAAGACTCCACAACCTCTCTGGACAGCCTGTGCCAGTGCTCTGCCACCCTCAAAGTAAAGAAGTTCCTCCTCATGTTTAGATGGAACTTCCTATGTTCAAGTTTGTGCTCGTTACCTCTTGTCCTATCACTGGGCACCACTGAAAAAAGACTGTTCCCATCCCCCTGGCACCCTCCCTTTAAGTATTTATAAGCATTAATAAGATCCCCTCTCAGTCTTCTTTTCTCCAGACTAAAAAGACCCAAATCCCTCAGCCTTTCTCGAGATGGGGAAAAGGTGGTAGCCCAGCTGGGAGAAACTCTCACTCTCACGGCCACAATGGCTATACAATAAATGGAAATGGAACAAGGGGAACAGCCTGAAGGTGAAAATATACTCTGAAAAAAACCCCAAAAGTCTTTCAGACAAATTGATGACAAGAAGAGGTTAAGAACAGCAAAAAGAGAAACCAGTTCCTGTGGTATTTATAAAATTTACAGCAGATGGTACATTCTTTGTAAGTGAATAAGACTACCCTAAAGAAATTCCATCCTACACTTCTTGTTCAATTGGAAAACAGCCTGAAGGACTTCTAATAGTGGCAAGTATTTGTGTGAAAATGGATGTTCATTATACTTACTGTCAAGGGGGCTATTTTTATGCACGATTTTTTTATCTAAGAAATGCTATTTTGAGTCTATCAGAACTGCTTGTAAGCCTGTGCCATGTTCCTCAGACTAAACAATACATGTCAACACAACACATGGAGTCAGTGACTGGCCATGCCAGCATCCTCCGTGTGTGTGTGTGTCTGTGTCTCTGGGATAAGTGCTCAGCTTCACCACGGGTTGAACCTGCAAAGAGGAGAGCAACAGCAGTGTCCTCCAGCCTGGGCAGAGCCCACAGGTCCCCAGGCACCGGGCTGGGTTCCACCAGGCAAGCAGAAGGGTCCCTGGCTGGGGTGGCTGGAGGAGGCAGCCACGCTCCCGACATCACGTAACATAGATGAATGTAAGGTTAGAAATCCCAAAGAAAAAGGAAATTAAACAAATTTTAAAAAGGTTGGTTTTCTGCTGCAGCTGCACAAGAAAGCAGGATAGCGTCATCATGTGCACTACCCAAAAGAGAAAGACAGTATGGTTTGTCAAGGCAGCTGTTATTATTGCCCATGAGTGTTCCATGTGTAATGGAAGCCCTGAACGTTTGCTGATACCACAGCACTTTGCCTATCGGCAGGGCCTGATAGCTGTGCTTTCATGGGCAAACACCAGCGTTCAGGGCAAATTCTAGCTCGGATGTCTTCTTGGTCCCTCTAGCTTCAAATGGATATCCTGCAGTGCTATGAAGTACTTCTGTGCAAGAAAAACTGGTTCAATCATATGAAGAGGTCTTATACCCACATATTTTTAATGGTGTTGAAAAGTTGAGAGGATGTAAAATCCCAGATAGTGAACTGGCTTGAGAATGGAAGTGAGATTTTGGAAGACGGCTGAGAAAATTGAAAAATGCCAGTCTGATTACAGTAATTTCATGTGAAGAAAACACTGCATATTGAATATGAAAAGACCTTTAAATCTAGCCAAGAAAGAATCCAGTGAAATAGAATACACTCAAATGAGAAATACAGCACACAGTCTTAACAGCAGAGGAAATTCAGCAACAATCTAGTACATGTGAAGTGGTGGATTCATTTCATCTCCTGAAGTTTTCACAGTAAAACTCAGTGCCTTTCTCATCAATAGCACTGATGGAGTGTCTGGGGGAATTTTAACAGTCTGTCAAGGGCATGAGGTCACAGCATACAATAAAACTTTGCTTTTAATCTGTAGGGCTTTGTTTACCTGCAGGTTTCCTAGTGGCTGAACTGTGAGAAAGGAGAGGGAAAATAAAGCCAAAATAAACTGAGCATTTCTCAAAGAAGGTGAACAATTGACATGGGTCCTAGCACGGTAGTTAGAAAAATACTAAAAAACATGTGCAATGAATTGAATGGGCAAATTATGTTCTCAGATGCCTACGTATTCAGGTATACCAGTGTTAACTTGCCTATGTGAACAGATACATACTGAACCCTGCAATGGAAAGCATTACCTGCAAGGCCCCTTTAATAGGAACAACTATTTTAACACAAAGAAGGAAAGAGCTGAATTTACAGCAGCAAAGATCTAGGTAAATCTAGCTGTTTGGTGGGATGAAAATTTAACTTGTGATGCAAAAAATACCTTAATTCTGCATTTCTTTTTTTAATAGCAAATCAAAGTTTCTTTTTTATTTTTGTAACTAGTATTGGGCATCTTTCAAATAGTCTTTTCTGAATGTACTACTTGTTAGTGGGAACTGCTTATGACTAAGATATGGGCAGCAAGGTAACTTGTGCAATCCTGTGCCCCGATGACTTGAACTGTTTATCAGTGTGGCACTTCTGTGACCATCAATGCCACTACGCCCTTGCCAGTGCTGCTTAGGGAGCTGGGTGCAACAGGAGCTTTGGAAAGGGAAAATCCTTTCCGTTTTGTGTTCTCCTTTCAAAGAGGCTGGCTCCAACCAGGGGACTCCCACCCTTCTCAGAAAGCACAGACAGCCCTTACCCAGCTTGTCATGTTTCCAAATTTTATGCCTCACCGGGGCCATTTCTCCTGATCCAGAAGCCCCAGGCTAACCAGCTGCAGTCATCACTGCTGCTGGAGGGACTAGCTACAAGGAAGGAAGGAAGGAAGGAAGGAAGGAAGGAAGGAAGGAAGGAAGGAAGGAAGGAAGCTACTTTTAAAGGATATTCTGTGAGGAACTGTGGGCAAAATTGTTTTGGAATTATTTTGGAGGCAGTAGTCTGAAATTTTTTTATAGCAACACGTTATGCATCACCAGTAAGGATAAAAAAATCAAGGGAGACCTCAGTCCACAAATTACTCAGAAATTCAGAACAAAAAACCAAAGCAAAGCTTCTAAGTATACATTCATAAACAACAAATCATAAGTTATATCATTACTTGCACAACTCTAATCTTGGCCCGCTTCAGTGCATTTGAACTATTCATGCAGTTGTCAACAGATACAAGTTAAAACATGCTCTTCAGATCATTCTGTCTTTCTTGCTCCCTGAGAGTGTCCAGCCTAAAGCCACCTTACCAAATACTGTGCCATTCACTGGAACAATTCTTATATAACAGCTTCATTCAAACAAACAAACAAATGAACAACCCACCAATCAACACCCCAAAGAAAACACTCTTGATCACAAAACACTTTTGAGGAAGTAACTTTGGTTCTCTCTTTTATAGATCGGCAAGTTTATTATCACCTTCCTTATCACACCAACAGAACGGGAAGGTCCCACAGCACGGCTGCAGCCACGGCTTCCACACCACGTTGTACACAGAGAGCTGCTCTGGGACTGGAGTCAGTGTCCTGCGATGCTCTTCTACGGCTCTTCCAATCTTCTTTATTACAGTGTCAAAGAGGAGCTCGGTGTCAGCTGACAGAGGTTTGGCTTCAGAAGGGTCTCGTGATAGATCAAACAGCAATGGAGGGTCATGATGGGTCACGCCTTCCCCAAAACATGGGCAAAATCCTCTGTCATAACAAGCACCAGCTCCAAGAGGACGGAAGATGGGGGTCACATAGTGAGCCTTCCAGATGGCTCCACCTGGCAGAGAGGAAGGGAGGCTTACAATGATACTGGTGGTTATCACAAGGCATTAGAAGAGTGAATGTTTTTCTAGAATTCATTTCTGGTTGCGCTTCAGCTTATTAGTTGATACAGTATTGTAATTTCATTTAAAATTAAGTGCCACAGAATTAAGCCCATAATATAACATGATTTCTGTTGTTTTGAAATTTCTCCAAATTTTTCAGCAAGTATCAATTATTGCTCACATTTTTTTTATGAAGACATGAAAAATGATTTGGGTTTTCCGTGGCTTACTTCCTTGTTAAGGTAGCAGAAAGACAGACCAAGGGCTAAGGCAAGGACTCCTCCAAGAGACAAGGAGGGCATGGACTCCCCAGGCCTTGCATTCAGATGAGTGAGATCCATCCTGAGCCTCAGTAGCCTGCCTGGCGTGCCACTTGCCTTGAAGCCACAAACAAACTCTTTGTGCTACACAATACAAGCAATGCTAGTTGGTTCTTTGCCACCTTACACCTGGAACTACTTGGAAAGCTGCAACCCCAGAAAGAATGTGTTAGATAAATGTGCTCTCCCATAGATTGAACCTAATTCTTAGGAAAGAAGTTCTGTACTCACTGTCCTTCTGGTGCCATCGCACAGCATGTAGGTGTATGCCACAGTAATGAAACAGGAACTCGTGCTCTGAGTGCTCAACTGTTCCTCGCAGTAAAGGCATCAGATCCCGGCCATCAATTACCCTAGCAGAAAAAGAAAACATCAGACTCTTAGAATGTGTTTCCAAACTAGATTTTCCATTGTTTTGGGAGAGAAGGAGGAATAAAGACACTTGTATTTGTACCTGTCCTGGGGGAGTACCCCTCCAGCCAGATGAACTATTGTAGGATAAACGTCCATAAGGCTTGTAGGTTCATTGATAACTGTGCCTGCAGGTAACACTCCTGGCCATCTAAATATCCCTGGGACACGGATTCCTCCTTCCCAGCCTCCCATAGCTTTTCCACCTTTCATAAAAAAAATAGTATTTTCATTTAAAAAAAGTTTCATTTAAAATGAAGAGAAATTTTAGACAAATGTTATGAATTATCATAAGCTAATGTTACCCTTATGCGCCTTCCTTACCCTTTTGTTTTCACTGCTAAGCTCCTTCTCCTCAGCATCAGTGAAAGTGTGTTCACTCTATCAGACCTTTGGTGTGACCTTACACACTTACTCTCTTCTATTGTTTTACATATTCCCCCATCAGAACTCAGTGTGGATAAAATTTTCAAGCATAAAATGATTTCCCAGCCCAGTTCTCCTCTTTCTTTTACAATCCTATAATATACTATACTATATTAGTGAGAAGTTACACAATCTTAATAAAAATTAACTTGTGATCAGTTGCCTCATGAGGAAATGAGTTTGAGAATTCATGCTTATAAAGAAGGCTTGCACAGGGCAGAATTGTCTACATTTTTAAATGCCTAATTAGAATGAGACAAATTTTCTTCTCGATGATAAAACATTGGTACTCCTTGTACAGTCTTATCTAAGATTTAGGGTTGTCCAGAGTACTTTACTGGGTTGTCACTGTCCCTGACAGCTCTTACCTCTGTAAATTCCATTCCAGCCACCCAGCTGCCTTTTGCCTTCTTGTCTTTCCAGCCATCCACCATGATCAGAGGCAAAGTAAACTAGGGTAGTATTTTTCAGGCCTTCCTTGTCAATAGCATCTAGAACCTGGCCTGTAAACACAGGAATATGTGTGTATTAAAAAGCAAAAATATCGCTTACACTACATAAATTTTAACCTCTGAGTTGTAAACATTCATCAGTGTAATTGGTTATCTGTGTAGGGCTGCTCATTGTTGAAAAGAAGAGTTTTTTAGGATTTAGATTTGTAGTTGTGATTTCACTGTCTGCAAAAGCACAGAAAATTTGTGATTTGCTGTAACTCTTTTATTAGTAGTATTATCACAAAGGAGTGCAAGAATGACAGTCACAGACCAGAAGCTTGTATTGGAAAGGGCAGAAGTGCCATGTGTTGTAAAAATATGGAAAGAAAGCACGATCCAAGGCCCCCAAAAGTTAGCTTCTGCATCAGTGTTGGCTGTTGTGAGAAATGAGGAAAAAATGTTGTGTACCCTTATCTTATATTGTCTAGACCACAGTTAGTATTTGCATTAAATTACTGGCTGGATACACTAATGCATTAATAATATAGCTATTTTTTATTTAAAAGTAATTCTTGAGCTGTTTCTGATGTTCCTAATTGTATTTGTGGTGTGTAAGTGTTTGACAGGTAGGTTTGAAAACCACTTCTTTCTGTATATGTAACCTGATTCTTATCCCTTTTGCAAATGTGGCTACTTTTCCTCTGCCATGACTGGGTGACAAATAATTTTCTTTCCTCTCCAAAAAACAGGCTGAAAAAATAACGTGAATCTAATTTCTGGGGGCATACCAATTAACACTTAAGAACATTTCTTGATTTATGAATGGGGCTAAAAAATATTCAGCACTCTGCTGAATGCAGCAATCAGAGAAATAGCCTGCTGGTTTACACCTGGAATTAATTTGCTTATCAGTTTTATCACCTTCTGATGTGTCCTACTTAGAAATTCATAAGACATGACCATAAGAGTCTGAAATTATCTGATCTTTAATATTCACAGAAAACTAAATAATTCTCACCTATTTAGTAAGAGGAGCAGGAGAGCTCCTTGACAAGAGCCAAGGGGACATGGTTACAACTGTTTAACACTAGACCAAAAAAAACGAGTGAACAAAAAGACTCGTTGGTCCAAGACTGAAGAAAATGCCAACACTATAAGCCAACAGTGCTCATACAAGATTGATCGATGTTAATGAAAAGCTTAGGACTTTTTTTCTTCTTGTTTTTAATTATGTTGAACTTCTTGCTCTTTTGGTAACAACTGCATTTTTAGTATCTATTCAGACTTTGGTATTAGTTAGTTGGAGACATTGTTAGTTGCTATGGTGACTTACCCACCATCCAGTCCATTTCTTCTACATTGTCTCCATACAAACCATGGCTGCTCTTCCCAAGAAACTTCTCTGTGGTAAGGAGAGGGGTGTGGGAGTGTAAAAAGGAAAGAAAGAGGAGGAATGGCTTGTGCTTATTTCTAAAAAAACAGAAATCAACACTTTGTTATTGGGGAGGAAGATTCTCAATACATACATGAGGTCAGTCATAATGGAAAATGGTATTATATTTGTGTATATATGTATTTCAACAATCACTTCAGAAACATCTTGCTTTGTGAGTTATTAAACCCCTGTGATTAGGATTTGTCTTATAAAATAATGTTTGACTTGTATAAAAGTCTTCTTTTTTTCCCCGAATCATAGAATCATAGGGTTGGAAGGGACCTCTGGAGATCATCTAGTCGAACCTCCCTGCCAGAGCAGGGACACCTTAGAGCAGGTTGCACAGGAACGTGTCCAGGTGGGTTTTGAATGTTTCCAGAGATGGAGACTCCAGCACCTCCCTGGGCAGCCTGTTCCAGTGCTCTACCACCCTCAAGGTAAAGAAGTTCCTCCTCATGTTTAGGTGGAACTTCCTATACTCAAGTTTGTGCCCGTTACCTCTTGTCCTGTCACTGGGCACCACCGAAAAGAGCCTGGCTCCATCCTCCTGGCACCCACCCTTTAAGTATTTATAAGCATGGATGAGGTCCCCCCTCAACCGTCTTTTTTTCCAGACTAAAGAGACCCAATTCCCTCAGTCTTTCTTCATAAGAGAGGTGTTACAGTCCCCTAATCATCTTGGTAGCCCTGTGCTGCACCCTCTCCAGCAGTTCCCTGTCCTTCTTGAGCTGGGGAGCCCAGAACTGGACACAGTACTCCAGGTGCAGCCTCTGGGCCTCATAGATAGAAAGGTTCCAGATTGAAGCTCTACTTTGTGCTATTGCAGACCACCACTGTGCTACTGAAATGAAGGCTGCAGGTTCCTCTCCTGCCAGCTGTTGCCCACGTGTCAGTCCACACGATAAGGCTACCTCACAGCTCTACTTGTCCTTCCCCAGCCCACACACACATTTCTGCCATCAGCTGCTACCCCTTAAGGCTGCGATGTTGGTCTCATTGATAGAAATCCGTATTTCCTCTAAATAGCCTAGAAATGTTCAATCCAACCCATGGAAATTTGGAAATGTTATTGGCTTTAGTGAAGCTAGGAATAACAGACATCCTTAAGCAGCAGCTGAATTTTTGGTTTAATAATATATCATTATTAATACTATTAATAATAGGCATAATAGTACTTATAATCCTATGTAGTATTGTAAAAACTTCACGTGGGAAAATGCCAATTAAAAGTTACAAGACATGCAAGAACCAGAAAAATTGTGATCAAAGGAAACACACCTTACCTTTCAATAAATGAAACGGACTCTCTCAAGATAAGGGACGTAGTCCTGTCTGTCACCATTGGCTGCTCAGTAACTTCGTGGTTTCTCATCATAATGCAGTTCCAGTATCGTACAAACCCGTAACTTGAGAACCAGGAAACGAAGAACAGGAGACTAAACCCAGCAAGGCAGGTCAGTGTTTTCCAGTGGACTGAAATCAGGCCGGTCAGTCTCCCCAGGGCAGCAGTGAGTGTAACGAGGCCGATCATCTGAGTGGAAATCCAGAGTTTCCTTCTAAAGGCTCTGTCCATCTCTGGTGTTTCCGTTGGTTGGCAGTCACTTATTAGTGTAAAAGGCATCCCATAAAAATAGTCAAACCCATGGTTTAAAGGGTGGTGGCAATGGTCATTGCGGGATTCACAGTTAACACCTTGATGCCACTTCCCTGAAAATACAGATTATTAAAATGTAAAGAGATAATATTTTTAAATAGGCTTTTCCTCATATAAAACATTTCTCAAAAAATGTTTTTTTTTTTTTCCTTCTTGTGATAACTTCTTCATCCTACACATATATACCAAGTACGTACTGATATTATGGGATATATCTTAAGACTGTTGAAAGTAAACCTCTACAAATTACAAATTTCGAACGGAGTTATTGGTACTCTGTATACATATTCATGCCCTGTTGCTTTGATAAAATTTAAAAAACTGGACTATAAAGGGAACTAGAAATTGAGAAAAATTCCAATTTTTAGAACCGAGCAAAAATGTATGGCCTTCCTGCAGACCTGTCAAGTATGAAATAAGAGGAAGAAGTCCTTTTGTAGGCACAGGGCAAAATACCATTTTTATGTTGTCCCGTTGTCTCTTTACCTTCTAGATGCTATGCAAGCTTGTTTCTGGAAGCCTTTGGACAGCTGGATATCAGGACTATAGCAACACTCAGCGACACATTTGTGTCAATCTGATAAGAGAAGCTATGGATAGCATAGATAAGTAACTTGCAGCTCAGCGGTGGGTTTGGCAGGCAAACCACCAGATCCAGAAGAACCTGAGCTCAGAAGATCAGGACTTCTCATGAAGCCGTACATATATAAGCAACTTTGCTGATAATAATATCTCCGTATAGTGGATGAGAATAAAAGACCTTGTTTTATAAGTATTTTTTCCATTTATTTGTATTTCATCAATTTTAAAAAGGCAAAGCCACCTTCTTTTAAATTCCGAAATCTTCATATATCAAAAGGAACATCTTCTGACTTTTTGCAGTAAAATTTGCTCTTTATTATGAACATATGTCCACTGTTGTGATGAATGGCACATCAAACCCATGCTTTTTCTTCCCCTCCAGTATATTCAAACAGACTGGGTAGGCACTTGAACAGAGACATGAAAAGGTGACTCATTTGCTTAAACACTGAGGCTTGTGAATATCTGAATCAAGCGACCAAAAATCTACCTCTCATCAGAGAGATGCAGTTTAATTGCATTTTATGATCACTGATACAGGCCTCAGATATCAGATCTATAGATCGAAATGAACTTTCAGAATTTTACTTGAAAACTAATTTGCAACTAATTCTTATTGTGGAGTAAGGAGCTGTGTACTTACAGGAGGATATTATCCTAAACAAATGGTTCTCTATGTTGCATATACTAGCAGCCAACCCTGAGTAGGTTTCAATAGAATTGCTGTGCGCTAGAATACGGGCAGAAAAAAGGTTTTCAGAGGAAAAAAAGAATGCTGCTTTTTGGATATAAAGAAAGAGTGAAAGTTCTATTCTAGGTGGATGAATTGCTTTCAGCTAAAATCACTATTCAGTTTACTTCTTGACATATTTAGAGGCAGTTATAGAATGAAACAGGTTTGTAATCAATACATAGATGCATTGGTCATAAATACAGGTGCAGCTAACGTATCCTTGGACTTCAGATGCACTCCAACACCTAAATCTCCAGCTGAGGTCAATAAAGGCTTCTGACATGCTACAAAAGACTCAAATGTCCAGAAGATTAACTAATTGTATAATTAACATAAATTAATCTTTGAGGGCACCTTATACAACATTGGCTGACTACAAAGAAGCTGCAAAGTGGTTCCCAACAAAAAGTCTCATTATCACATCAAGATGCAGGTTATTAATAGGATTTAACTTTGTAATTAAAGTAGTTGTGCTCAGAGCAAAGCAATCACAAACCATTCAGGTGAGACTATTTAGTGCTCCTTCAGCCACGGTAACGTGGGTTGATTTTCTGTAAGATTTCTTGTTTCATGACTTGAATGTAAAGTGATTGCATTTTTTGTGTGTCACATCACCAGGGCTTTTCTTCATCTCCTATGGTGCAATTAATCTGAATCTGTCAATCTGGTTAAACCAAGTGATGCTCTTGGTGTCTATAGCGTGATTTTAGCTGAGATGCCCAGAGGGAAAATGCCAGCCCATTTTGCTAGCTAGCTTCTAGGAGGTATGCAGCACAACCTCCCTGCAGGGCAGTTCCTTTGGCAAAGTGGAGACAAACCTAATTGTTAGTGATTACATGCTGAAACCAAGCTGAAACACGTGGCTAATAGACATGGGCTTTTTTAGGAGCTGATTAAAATAACTGAAACAATATCGCTACAAAACCGACAGCAGAGGAAGATTCAGTAATATAGAACTTAAAATGCCTGGAGGGCTTCGTTTAGTATTGTCCTGGTTGGTTTAGATTTATTCTGCTGAATGAATACAAATCCATTCCTGCAGACGCTTTTAGTAGTGAATTCAGTTTATTTGTGCAGCCAATATTTTTATGTGTCAAACATAGATTTTAGATACCGACATTTAGATGCTTAGATGAGGTAGGGCAAATAGCTGAAAATTCAGCTCAGGAACGTTTGTGTTTTATCAGTCTGTGGAACTATGTGACATACCTAAGATAAATAATTATTTGAAATTGGATCATGACCAAAAGTTACAACTGTATTAAAACAAACAAAAAAGTCCTATACAATATAAAATAAAAAGGAGTTTGTATTAATGCTGAAGGAGCCAATGTTTTGGGGGCTGTACTGAAATCTTGGTGAACTATAGTGTCCCACTGTAATTAAAGAAAAAATAATTGCTTTGTTTCTGTTTTTTGAAAGGCCAAATCCTGTGATATTATGAACTGGCTCTATTGTTTTAAGTAGCAGCTGATACTTTTGGTTGCGAATCTGCTCTGAGCTGTGTAAAGCATCGTCGTGCGTATTTAAATGGCACTCGTGTTTTTGTTTTTTTTTTTTTTATGAAATAGCATTGGAATAATTATCTATACCTGGTAGAATAGTATTCAAGAAATAGTACCATATTTTCCATTATATATTTTAACAACCATATCTGTGCTTGAAGGCAGGTCAACAGTAAAGATTGTTCTCTTTATCAGATGCCGCTTTTTTAAGAGAGGTTCTTTTTGGTCAGTATTTCTTCTTACAAGATATTCTTAAATCGGGAAATAAAAATATTACCACTGAGATATGAGCAGTTGCTAACTAAAACAAATGGTTTGAGTGAGACATGCGGGTGAAACACATTCTAGCCCATCTTCAGGAGTGTCCCCATACCTATCAGTCCTGTGCTGTAGCCTTGCTGTTGCAGTATTTTGGCAAAAGTGGTTTCATTTGGAGGAAGCCCTCCTGAGCCGCCATTCCAAAAAATAACACGGTAATTGTTTATAGCATCCATCCCTAAAAAATACAGTAATAAACAATCTTAGTAAGTATAATTGGTAGAGTACATTTATCAAACATGCTTTCTTGTTTCCTGGTTTCATCAATATTATAGTGTTAAATGTTTATCCTAATGCTGTTTGTTTGGGGAAATGACAAGATTAAGAAAGAGTTAAGTCTCTCCATTATATAATACCTATTCTTCTTTGTATCTCATACTGAGACATTTTATTTTATTATATTTGGAACGGCACAGCTGTATAGGAGCTTTTAGTCTAGAGAAAAGAATGAGGGGGGATCTTATTAATGCTTATAAATACTTAAAGGGAGGGTGCCAGGGGGATGGGAACAGTCTTTCTTCAGTGGTGCCCAGTGATAGGACAAGAGGTAATGAGCACAAACTTGAACATAGGAAGTTCTATCTAAACATGAGGAGGAATTTCTTTACTTTGAGGGTGGCAGAGTGCCGGGACAGGCTGTCCAGAGAGGTTGTGGAGTCTCCCACTCTGGAGACATTCAAAACCCGCCTGGACGCCATCCTGTGCAAGCTGCTGTAGGTGACCCTGCTCTGGCAGGGGGGTTGGACTGGATGATCTCCAGAGGTCCCTTTCAACCCTGTCCATTCTGTGATTCTGTGAGGGCAGGGAGGAGGGTGGGGAGACTTCAGCACTCTGTCAGTCCCAAACTCCAGCTTGCATAAGGCTGCCCAGGAACTCAAGATTTCCCGGCACAGTGGCATGCCTGGTATCCGACTTCTGAAACCCACAGAGTAGCTATTTAGCATCGTAATCTTCTCCTCACCTGCAGGTTTACGCCCTGTAATTTGGCATTATATACTGGTGTAACGCCATCGTACAATGTTATGCAAGATACAATCTGTCATGGAAGCGTTGAATGTCTCTGGCCCTGTTCTTCTATTGGGAGAGAGTCTGTGCAAGCTCATGTGTGTTTTTCACTATCTCAGTGGCAGCTGTCATGATAAAAAGAGGATGACATGTCAGCTTCAAAATGCCTCAGGAAGGGCGGCACTGAAGATCATTTGCAGTAGAACAAGCGTTAGAGAGTTGCTGTTAGAAACATGTAGAGCTATTTGTTTTTCATACCTCTTCATCTCTGGGATGCAGTTTGACAGGGTAGTATTTTTTCTTCAAAAACAGAACTGGGAAAAATAATATAGCTGTCAAACTGTTATTTCATAGGATGGATGAATTCTGACATATAGGTAAGAAAGCTTTCCTTTAAACGACGCGTTCTGCACCTCTACTGCAGGGAATGGCCACACATCTGCATAGACCTACTCTGCTCCCTGCAGGGCTGAGCTGTTTCTGATACCTGATGAGGAGTCACCCATGACAGAAATTAATATAACTAGTGCTTTAGAAATGTGTTATTATTGTGCATGTTCTGTGTAATGACTTTTTTGAATGTAACAATTTGTACTAACGTCATTCTGGCTGCAATCTCTGCAAATGAAGTTGTGAGCTGGGGGTAAACAAGCTGCTCTGCAAAGCTGTCTCTGCTCTGCTTCCCCCAGGTTGGTTCATTGTACCCCATAAATATAGACATCACCTCAAAGGTACTAGACCTAGCTGGTGTGTCTTTGTGTGCCTCAATGAGGGATGACGTGTTTGTGGCAACCCTTCTATTTGCACACCCTCATTTCTTTTGTGCTCATGTTATGACATTGTTCCCTTCAGCAGTAAAGCAGTGTTTAAGGGCTGCTTGGTTTTGCAATGCAAACCTGATCGGAGGGGATATCTGCCCGTGAGGAAAGCTGCTCTGCTGGGGGTGCAGAGTGGAGCTGCAGCAATGTGTTGGGTCAGTTTCACTCCTTCCTTTGCCAGGCGATCAATGTTTGGGGTCCTAAAAATGCAACCAACACTGTCAGATATCATTCAGAGAGTCTTCAAGGGAATGGGGAGGAGGAATAATATACTTATCTTTATTTCGGGAAGTTTCTTCTATTTAAAGATGGTAAGAAAATATATTTTAAAAAAAAATAAAATTAATTTTTATTTTATCAAGTGATAGAGAAATACTTTTACTTATTTTTATTTTCTTTCTTCATTAACAATTGCTATCTGGATAAATTTCAAGCCCATAATTCCTTATTTTATCCCCAAGTCTTAAGAAGGGCTTTGCAGAAATGTACCCCACTGCTCTCGAAGAAGAAAACTCATGCCTTGGGAATGATGCTATGCTGAAGCGGAGGCCTGGCCACACAGAGCCCCATCAGCTACCTATGATCATGAGCTACCTATCAGAAACTTGATGGCCAGTGCCGATCAGGGTGAGATTCTGAGACCTTTGCTGGAAGAGGGGAGTGATTGTACCAAATTTGGTTTTGTTCAGAGAAGTGACAAGCTGGTAGGAAACCAGCAGGCAAAATGGTGGCATGATTTTCAAAGAGAAGGGAAACTCTATGTCCTTGGGTCTGAAAAGAGAAGTTTTTTCCGAGTAACATAGCTCATTGCCGTGATTTATACTGTATTTTGCTGTGAGACTGGGAAAGAATAGCAAAACAGAGTTAAATGAGGTAATGAGTCCTGATATGTTGAAAGAGGGGACAATGTTTCTATCTTCAGTTATGTGTAATAGTTTAGCATTTCTCAATGACGGGCAATTAAGGAATATACAAGAACGGCTGACATATTCCCACAGTAAAGCATCTTGGGATAGCAGAGCTGGCCCTGGTAATGCCCTCTAGGCTATGACATAATCCTGGTTGTGCTTTACATTCACCCATGGCACCCATGGGAAATCCTCTCATTTCTCCAAGAAATGAACTTGAAGACGGCTCAAATAGCTGGTGATGGGCTGAGGACTGCAGTCTTACATTAAATAACACACCAGCTCTGTTCACTGTTCTGCTTAGTTTCCTTACCTGATAGTATCATTCCCATAGCAACCTATATCCCCTATGCCGAGGTCATCAGCCATCAACAGGACAATGTTTGGCTGTGTGACAATGGAAAGCTGTGTCAGCGGTGGCTGCAGAAGCAGACCAAAAATCAGAGGTGTGACCAGGGATGTCCTGAAACACAGAAGAAGGAAAGGCAGCAATGACCTGGCCATTCATGTCTCCTGCTGCATGCGGCTGAAGACCTTCCTGTATGAGGCTGGCTGTAGACCAGACCACTCTCTGCCTGGAAATAGAGTGTGTGTTAAAATTTGATCATTGACACAAACAGATGCCATGGAAGAGAAAGTGTCAGGACCATAACTTCAAAATCTCCTTTTCTGGGAGAAACTTCCAAACTTCCTATGAGCAGTCTCACTTGGGAATCTACATATGACAGATGATGTATAAGTTATTATGCTTTAGTGGCTTGGGATGTTTTTTAGAAGTCGTTTTGGGAAACTGAGAACGTGATCAACATCTCTGATGTCCTTCTCATCCTGACTGGGACCTTTGTGTTGTGAAAAAGTTAAGAACAAGAAAAACAAAAACACAAACAAAATCGCATTGTAAGTATACTATACAGATAAACAGCCCCACTCTTTTTAACACAGTTTTATGTCATTATTAAACTTCACTCACTTTAAATCTAAGTATGATATAACAATAATTCATGAATTTGTTTCCTACCAATAAGATGTTAGTTGCAAAATCATTTCTGCATTTGGAGTGCTCAGATCCTGAAAAACCAAGAGAGAGAGCTTTATCATGTTTGCATCTTCCTAGTAGTCACTGCAATAAAAGTAGATAAAAAACTTAATCAAAGCCTAGCAACACTGTCTCTGTTTTATTTACTTCAGTGCACCTCAGATCAGACCCTAAATGAAGAAGTAATGGAATTAATGCTATTTTTATTGCTAGTACTTCTTTACTTCTTAGAGGAATTTTTCTTTTTGTGTAGAGTTTATCTTAAAATAGCACAGTAATTCTCTTTTGTTACACGACTCAGCTGTATGAAAAGTACTTACTGTTCACAAAGGAAGAGAAGAGCTTTTTAAAATCCAGTCTTCAATATCATTTATTTTTCTGTAATCACAGAGAGAGTAGCAGCCTGCTGCTTCTTCACATAATGTGCCAAGTTTCCTTTCAGGGTTGTAAGAGATATCTTTAGTTGTAGAAATTCTAATCATCCTATTCCAACAATGACATTTCCTTAGAAGACACTGAATTTGTGACCTCCTGTTGTTTGACTCTTTTTTTTCTTTTTTGGATGTGTCAGATTTCAGGGTGTGATGCTATTCCCCCCCCCATCTCTGCACAGCTTTCTGCAAAGGTTCTTCTGGGGCTTTCTCTTTCACCGCCAGGACAAGACTTTGAAGTAAGGCCCAAATGACCTTGGTTCAAAGGCTTTAAAATAGACTCTCTTCGAATTTATCCCATGTCTGATTGAACTATCCCAACCATCCCAATTTTATAAATTATGTTGGTTTCACATTTTGTTTTCCAGAATGATAGTATTTAGCAGCTGTGTTAATATCCATAGTTCTTACATTTTATTCATCATCACTACAAGCCTCAATGGGAAAATTAAAATTTCTATGCTTAGAAAATTGGCATCCAAACAGCTTTAAATGCTTATTTACAAGTGCAATGCTGATGCAGCATCCCTATCTACAGACACTCAGACTTGGTTTCCTGCATTTGGATTTGTGCCTTCGCTGCACCCTAAGTAGGTATAGGAAAGATACTGGAGGACACCTCAGCCATCTTTTACATATACATACTATGTGCCTCCAAAACAGTTGAAATAAATAGGAGTTGGAAATATTCAAATTTAATCGTGTAATTGGTTGTCACTAACTGCCTCTACTTCACGGTAGAGATACGCTGATTCAAAGCACAGGCGGGAGCTCAAGGCTGAGTTTCCTCAGAAGCTGCCCGTAAAATAGTGGGTAATATACAGAAAACAGTTACTGCTCTGACTGGTATTATCCCTCTCAAGCCGTTTTCTTAGTGAAAGGTGATGGGAGTCCAGTCAGAGAAACTTTAGCAGCGCTGGTGGGAACAAGAGGGACAGCAAAAGCAGCTTGCCCTGTTCCTCCCCTTTTGGAGAAGTCAGAGGGGTCCCAGGTCCCCGCTCTGTAGTGCAGCTCCCTGCCTGGCCCCCGGCAGCAGCGAGCACCCGCCTGATTCAGCCCCAAGCAGTTTGGAGGATGCCTTTTTGGGGACCTCTTTGGGACCACTTTCGCCAAAGTGGCACTTAAGCCATGCTGCAAGCAAACAGTCCACCTTGCTGTCTGACTTGAATTTGGCTTAAAGCAAAACTCTTTCTTCTGTCTCCCGTTATTTAAGCCCCCCAAAGTAATTTAGATTTTATCCCTTTCTTCATCCATTTTAATAATCCAGGGGGGCATAGCTTGCATATCTTTCATATTTTAGTAGCTGTTTTCCTTTACTGATTGAACTGTTTTAATCCGTCTTTACTTTTCTGTCAAAATACTCACGAGATACTGAAATCCCAATTCAAGCTAGTTTGCATATGACAAAATATTAAGATTTTTAGATACACTCAGATACACTTTTCACAAAAACAGTACCCATTTGTGGCATCAGTTTGGCAACACTTGGTGAAATTTCTTACAGGTAATTCCATTCAATTTTGTACTGTTCAGTCTGTGAAAATATCTTCTAAAAATTCCTATTTTTTAGACTTGATATAGATAACAATAAAAGCCAGATTTATGACAACAAGTTGCCTGCAGCTGTCTGCTCTCACTTTGTAAGGAGGTGTGTATGAGAATAACGTTGTTGTAAAGGGAAATGCCTTTTAAAAACTTCCTTGAGATATTTTTATCTACAGAAGCAAAAAAAAAAGAAATTTCCAAATGCCCATTAAAATTTTCCCGTGCATTTCCCGACATAGTAAGGGAGGAATACAGTACCTGGTCAAGTTACGCCCAAAGCAGGCAGCTGATAGACTGGAGTGTGAGATTATTTTCTGTCGACTTAAAACCATTCCAAATTTTTCAGCACAACGACTGCTGCTACAGCACAGCGGCTAACATCTGTTCCTGAAGGCATTCCTTAAATGTGCCCTAGCTGCTCATGCGCGCTTCACCACAGGAAAGCTGTGTTATAGCGGAGCTTGCAAGCGGCTGGCTGCTCTAACTTATCCATGAGCCTCTTAAGCTGCACGTCTCACTGCTGTTTGCACAACGATGACATTCATACACATGCAAGGGTTGAGCTGGGGAACACCACAGATGTAGCTAAAACACTTTCTGCCCAAGCAGTGGTTTCTCAAGGGAAGGGCAGGACCTCCTTCAAGTCTGAGACACTCCAATGAAAGGCTCTATAAATAACAATTCCCCATAAACCTCACCTCCTTTCCACCAAGGAAAACAGAAAATTACTGTACTTACAAAGCAGCAATTCTTTGTCTGTAGAAATAGAAATTAGACGAATATCTTCACTTCATGGCATCCCCGAGTGCCTGTAGCGATGACAAGGTCATCTCTGCACACGCAGTGAGAAACAGTTTTAGGGTGTGGGGAGGAAATGCCAGCAAGAGATCTGAATTCGCTTTTGTAGAAAATGAGTCATTTGGCTTCACTTCAGAGTGCTGCGTGTTTCCTAGTCATCACTCAAAGGGACAAATTAAGGTTACATGCTGGGTAATGCTTTATTTTTTGATTTTTCTTGTTTGAGTCCTGTTTTACCAAGTGTTTTGGGAGCGCTTGAGATACTATCCAACAGCAATCTTGCTTTACTAACAGAGAATTTGCTGTGTTTTCATTTCTTAAAAGAGAAGGGAAATGTTGTTATGGGTTGGTGGTACATCACCAATTGCAGTGCTCAGGTTGGGTTGTTAGTGGAGCACCTCTCAGGCAAGTTACAGCACCATAGGTGTTCCCTCCCCTGCTCTCTCCCACCCCAACATTTCCATGCTGGAGCGGTTACAGCCAACACACACAGGAGAGGTGATGTGTCTGGTTTTCCTTCCCTCAGTGACTGCTTCCTCATCCCCACCCATGTTATAGCATCTCAGGCTGTATCTTTCCATTTCCCATTCCTCTTCACTGTGCCTTTAGCACTTCAGAATTCAGTATGTAGCATTTCTTGTTGTCTGATGCCCTCTGCTGTTGTATGATTTCTAAAAGGAAAGCACCTTCTGAGGTGTGTGATCCTGTGCAGGATGCGATCAGTCCTAGCCAGGCCCTGCTGACTGGGAGAGCCCTTCTTGCAGCTGGAGCCTTCTCCACAGCTCTCCTGTTCTCCTTGTGTTTTTCCAGGACTTCTTGCAAATTCTATAGTATTTGTAACAGAGAACCACAAACTACAACTGCTATGTTATTTACTAAATTTAGAGCGTAGCAGAAAATTGAATGCATGCCTGCAGTTACACTGCAGTAACGTGTCTTCGTTATTTTGTACGTAGACTTCTTCTAGCACAGGGAGATTTAGACCCGGTCACTGCTGTAAGTAGCACTCGTTGAAATCTGGCTGCTGGGAATTACTGCCTGGGCACAGCTATGGGGTAATGGAGATAAAGGAGGGAGGGTAGCGTTTCTGGTCTAAAGACATTCCTCTCACGATGACAACTAGTGTTCATTTTGGTGTTTGATCTTTGAAGGAGGGGAAGGTGAATGCCCTCTCACTGATGCCATATAAAGATTTTCAAAAGGTGTAGGCAAAGCTAATTCTGTTCCCAGCCATTGCACTAACTAGCTGTGGGGAAATCTTTAGAAAGTCTGTATTTGCTCAGAACGCTTGTCTTTTACCCTCCTTTTCTTTAAACTAAGTACTGAAGGAAGTAACACTTAGTTACTAAACCACTTCAACATCTAAGAGCGGAAGGCCCAAGTTAGAAGCAGTTTGATACTAGGATATGATGATAAAGAGGCTCCCTCTAGCGACTAATTTATTTTTGAAATCTTGTTACGTTTCATTTGATTCATGCTCTACCTTTCTAAAAGTGATTGCACAATAATGTAAAATGGTGTTATTTCTCTGAACTCTGATTTACACTAGGCCTCCGAGGCCTGAATGCCCACGAGCAGTTTTCCTGGAGCGCGTAACGTAGGTTTGTGGCACCGGGAAGGATCCTGGTTGGCGGGCCTGAGGGCTGCTCTGCAATGTTAGCCCAAGTGCAGTAAGTGGGGGCGAGTGGGAGAGTCACTTCGAAAGCACGCTCCTGGTCTGGGGTAAAGCTGTAATTCAGATGCCCCAGTTCCTGCCTAAAGCTCAACTTAGAAGGCCGCTGCTCACAAGTTTCAGACAACGATTCAGATTACTTACATGGCATCTAACCTCTCAAGGGAATCTGAAAATCCGTGTGTGCTTCCATTTTGGGAAATAATTTGCTGTACTGACTAAGCATAACAGCCTACTTTGGCCAGTAGAAATGTTAGGGGCAGGTACTTACATGTAGGCATGATCTAACTCTTCAGCAGAGCGGGATGGAAACTTAGCTAAAAAAAGGAAACTGTTTTTTTTTGGATCTCGCTCCCATGGTTTTTGGTGGATTTTTTAACTAAAAGCTGTGAATAAGGTATATAAAGAGCACTTACAACAGGAACCATGGCTCTGGATTTCACTTTCAGGAATCCCACCTTTTACGAGAGAGATGGATGTTAACTGTCTTCAGAATAGCTTATAGCTTGTTATAAGGTAGTTAAAAGTAAAAAGGGCCATGACCACTCTGTCCAGCTCAGGAAGAACTGCTGTAGATGAACTTCAGTGGAAAAAATATAGTCTTCTCGTTCTTGTGCTTGCCTGCACAAGAGAGTGCTTAATTCAGACTCCTGAGGCCCTTCTGCTGCCCTTGGTCATGCACTTTTTTTTTGTCACGGGTTTACAGCTTCTCTTCTTTTTGGTGGCTTCTTCCTGCACAGGGCAGCACAGCCCTTGTGTTGTTCCACAGAGGTGGCCACATCTCTGATGCTGCTCTAGAGGGACACCCGCCTGCCCCAAGCACCTTACCATCACTCCTGCTGTTGACGTCTCTGGAGAATGCAGGCCGTATGTGCATCCGTGGCAGTCTGTATGGATTCTACTTTTTAGGAAGAGCCGCATAAAAGTGAAATGCTTAATAACTGGCAGGTGATCTCTTGTCCTCTCTTCCTTCTACTGCAGTGAATGTAGTGGTAGCCTAATGTGTGTGAATATTTATGTGCATACCAGAATCTACAAAGCTTATTTCAAATATTTCTGTTTTTTTTTTTTTTTTTTTCTTTCAATGGAAAAGAAGAGTGAAACAGATTTAGAACAGTTTTTAGGCAGTTGAGGCTGCTAGACTAAAATTTACACTGAAAATATTAAAAACCAAAACAAACTAAGAATGTTTCACAAGCAATAAGATCAATACAGAGTGGGGACATCTGAAAGAAATCATGGATTTTCTCTAACAACCTATAAACTACACAAAAGAGATTTTAATAGCTTATGGAAACAAGGCACATATCTAACATGTTCTTAAAACTCCTGCCCCTTAAAACTGCTTAAATTGGTAGGAGTCTGGGATAAAGCACTATGGTGCATGAGGATCTGAAAGTATTACCTGATCCCATGTTCTGCTGCTTTATGAATTTCCCAGCACTGCAGCTGTTCTTGCAGATACCGAGAGCTATATTCTCAGTGGGGTGCTATTCCAACTACAGGGGCCTGAATAAATATATTCAGACTGTTTTTTGTTGCTGAGACTAAATACATTCACACAGGTAGAGATTATCTAGAAAAATTACTATGAGGATTTTGCAAAATATTTTTATTGGCATGTTAATTTATGAGATAACGTAGTGAAAAACCACAAGCCATTGGTGTCACTAAATAAAGACTAGGTAAGGCACACACAGGGTGTCACAGATTTTCAATGTTTTTATAAACTCAAGTAGTATGAAGCCAGGAATGCCTTTGTGCTAAACATACTTTGTCAAAGATATTCAAGATGAAGCATAGGAGGCTTTAGTTTCTATTGCTTATTAATTAGCAATTAAAACTAACAGGTATTAATAATTGGACATTATATAAAATTCTAGTAAAATAAACATCTGAACAACTGCGAGTATTCCATATTCAGGTCAATTGTTCTGTCTACTCGGAAGTGATTATTTAAACCCATGACAGAGGAAATCTATAATTCAGCACCCACAGAGGTATGGAATCTTAAAAGGTAAAAAGGTTTTGAGACTCCTTGAAAAGCTGGGAGCCATACCATAGAGCAACTACTGTATACAGATTTCATATGACTTGCAGGGGACAGAACTACACTCATGTTTGTCTGCAAACAGCCACAATAGCAAAGTCAAAAAGAGACCCTGGAGTACATTTTGGTAATGATTACTATGCTAGATTTATAGTCATTTTGCTCCTTGTTACCACAGTTCACAAGTCAACTTAAATTTATCTTCAGTATTTTTCTGGCAACTGCCACAAGCTGCAGCTTCTGAGTTTAGTATTCTGAAAGCCGTGACACATTTTAATTTCAAGCTTACTAATTATACTTGTCATCACTGAAGAAACAACAGAGAGAAAAAGGATAACGCTGACCTGTAACTACAGAGCATTAAAAGTAGTTCTTGCAAAATCAAAGCCTTTTAAACAGTATTTTTGTATTACAAGCTTGAGGAAGAGTACTTGTCATTCCGAGTTGAGGATTGACTTCAGAGACTAGGTCCTCTTGCCTATTTAAAATCACAAGTCACATAAATCGCCCACTGCAATTACAACAGCTGAGCACCAGAACGGCTCCAGTACTGCAGAAAGAAGACGTGCAGGTTCATCACAGGAATATTGTTTGCGCTCTCAGGGAATGCAACTTTGCCCCAGAAATCAATGGTGGGAACATTCCTAATGAAGCCACAATGAAACAGCTTTGCTGCGATGGTCTACATAGAACAAAAACATGGATTAGGAGGTCTGAAATGTTTTTATGTCAATGGCATTCTTAAGCCAAGGTTGCTCTCCGGACTTCTGCTGGCATAGCTAGGTTGGTCAAGGGTGTGAAATGCAGTTTTGCCAGTGTATGGTGGGAAAGAAATGGCTAAACCAAACAAAATGCTAGAAGTGATTATTTTTTTTTTTTGGTACAAAATGCATCTTCAGCAGGACTGACTGGCTGATACTGTATTCCATCATGCCATCCAAGTGCTCTGAAAATGGATGTGGTCTCATGCTTTTCACTCATGAATGTACTGTATCTTCTTCTAACATCTCACTTCAACATTGACATGGATGGAGTGATACACTTCACTCGTAGAGAGAAGCAGAGAAATATTTGTTGATATCAAAGAGGGATTTAACAAAGTTTGATAGTAAACACGACAGTGTTTTAACAAGATTCGATGGCAAGGCACACTTGGTTATGTACTGCATAGAGGACAGGATCAGACAGAACTGTCAGGGAGACCCTCCCATTGAGTCAAGGTTCAGAAAGGACCCCCTGGCTTTCTAAACTCCTTCTCAGAGAGGAGTCTAGGTGCAGCTGGATGCAATCTTAGTCCCAGACTTGGTCAACGGTTTATGTCTAAAGGATTATATATGCACAATCAATCCTTTATATCACTTTTAGTTAAGATTTCAAAGTTTATCATGCTTAAAATCACTTACCGAAGATCTGTTGCGGCAAGGAATCTTTTAATCTCGAGAAGTAACCTTGAGAGGCATCCCTATTCAAGGGGAGATCCTCTCTGCTGCCGTGCAGGATTGCTCAAAGGGCCCTTGTGCTGTTCACTATTTATGGGGGTAAGATGATTGACTTCTAGTAATATTTGCATATTGCCCACAGTACCAGTATTGTGGTGAAGTGGGCGCATTTCTCAAGTCAGCCCTTGGCTATTAGAATCATAGAATCACAGAATTCATAGAAAGGAAGGGACCTTTAAGATCATCAAGTCCAACCATTAACCTACTGTGACAAAACCACTTCTAAACCATGTCCCCAAGTACCACAGCTACCCTTTTTTAAACAACTCGAGGGATGGCAAATCCACCACCTCCCTGGGCAGCCTATTCCAATGTTTAATAACCCTTTCAGTGAAAAAAATTTACTAATATCCAATCTAAACCTCATCTGACATAACCTGAACCCATTTCCTCTTGTTCTATCACTTGTCACCAGGGAGAAGAGGTCAGCCCCCACCTCTCTACAACCTCCTTTCAGGAAGTTGTAGAGAGTGATAAGGTCTCCCCTCAGCCTCCTCTTCTCCACGCTAAACAACCCCAGTTCCCTCAGTCGTTCCTCATAAGACTTGTAATGTGACTTAAGGCTTGTATTGTGTTGTTATCTGTCCCCCTGAAACTGCTTGTGAGCCAGATGCAGCCATCATGACTAGATGCACCCATTATGACCACCAGGGGTGGTTATCGCTTGGGCAGCGTTATGGGAGATAAAGGTCAGGTTGGGGGGAGGGAGGAACATCTGTAGGCTTGGGGGGAGGCGAGTAGACAAACATATCAAAATATCCTTGGAATTTTTGTTTGTACCTTACATGCTGTGATCCGGAATCCAAATACTATAGCATAGGTAGCCTTATAAAAATGCTGAGAATTATATTTCGCTCTTTCCATGCCAATTACGTATCAGTTTATAAAGTTATAGATTTAATTCCTTTTCCCCCATGTGTACATTTTATTTTAATATGTCTGAATTTCCTACTCACTCCTGCCCTCTTGGCTTTTTGTGGTTTGTAATTAAGTACTGTAGACCTCCCTTTTTAAGGGCCGATGAATTAAATTCTATTGCTAGTGTAGCTTGGGGAAGGTCATCACTACAGGATATACTCACAAATGTAATTAGAAAGTTTTGTCTTTTGCTCCTTCTTTGTATATCTATTGAGTTATTAAGGAATGTCTTTGAAATTATGAATTCTCTTTCATTTTCTTGTTACAGAAGTTTAACTAATGACTTTACAGCTGGCATTGTATTAAGCAGGTTTTCAGAAGCAGAAATAGTTCCCTTCTTTCGTTTTTAAAATGAACAATTCTCTAATACTTGGCAAAATACTTCTATAGAAAACAAGTAAAATTTCCTTGTATTTTACATACTACATATTTACTAACTATGGCACTCATTTAAAAGTCTCTTTATTTTTATTTTAATCATGGAATTTACCATCTTGGGTTTACCGAAGAAGCAGATCAGATTTCCCACAAACTGCAGACTTCCTTCCTTCCCATATTGTGTTACAGACACTGGCTGGTTTCAAAATATTAAACAAACCAAGAGTTTCCCCTGCAGTTTTATAACTTAACTGGTCTCCAACCATAAGTGTTCAGCAATACCAGGTACTTGATTTCTGCTGTGCTGCCAAAGTCAACGTTTGTCTCTAGGGTCTCTCCTACCTTTTGGTCATCAGCAATGCGGGCTACATCTAGCGCCAGGTTTACCAAGGACCCAAAGAGACTCCAGCTTCTTCATTCATTCCCATATTTCTTTCCCCTGCAAATCCTCCCTCCTCCTGCCCCATCGCAGCCCTGCAGCACGCCCTGACCCAGGGCCTTTTGTTTCAGTGTCTTCACTAATCCTAAATGCTCACTTTGCTGCGGAAGACCTGGAGATTCACTTGCTCCCCGAGCAGAGCCTTATCTCCAGCTCTCTCTTCCCACACATGCCCCTGTGTGGGGAGACCCTTTGGTGTTTCAGAAAGCCTGGGCTGCCTGCTCAGCTGCTGTCCCAGTGCTCGCTAAAATGTCCGGGACCTGACCCCACTGTGTCTCCTGATGGAGGCTGCTCTATCTGCCAGCACTGGGCCTTTTTCCTCTCTCTGCCTTCATCTGTCCTATTCTAGTATGGTTAGGAAAGAAGAGAATTGTCCTGGGGTTTGAAGCTCAGCTTCTTTTAGACCGACATTAAAACAGGGATTTTAGACAAACATAAAAATACTGGGAATGTCACTCTGAGTTCAGAAGACTCAGCTCTGACATCTACAGTTCCCCGTGTCTTTTCTGGAGACCGCCCAGAAGGCTGCAGAGATGGGATTGAATGACACAACCATTCAGTCCTTTACAGACTCTGCATTAGGGAAATTACATTTTAACAACTCTAAATTGGTTTACATTTCTTATGCATTTATGACAGTGAATTATTTTTCATATATATTTCATTATGGTATATATGTGTATGTGTATCTATCCATCTATGCACGCAAGAAAATTAAAAGCAGATTATTAGCAGTGAAAACTGGTCCAGATGCAGTAATTAGGAGAATATCTGTTATGCTACAGAGCTAACTAGTTTTTTAATAAGTATGGAAAATGTATCTGAAGAAATGCTAATTACCATAGCCAAACAATTTCCTGTACTGAAGAGAAGATTATATGAACAGTGTTTGGTATTAGTTTTACGTGCAAGTTTCAGGCATTCATTAATGTAGCAATCATGATCCACAGTCTATTGACAGCTTCCACATGCTCAGAACAATAAGGAACTCATCTTACTCATTATTTAGGCTCTGATAATAATCAGCTGATAATCAGCTAAACTCTATTGCATTTAATGCAACATACTTAAGACAGAAATTATCTAAAAGGGCAACAGCTGAAGAAGGTGGAATAAAGGAGAAGTTAAAATAAAATTATTTGTGTGCTTCTATACATTTTAAGTATTTTAACACATTTTGGATATGCAGCATGTGTATGGTAGTTATGTCAGCTTGTTTGCTCAATTTAGCCAGAAAGTCAGGTAGGGATTTAAATTATGCAAAATATGTAATAAATCCAACTAGAATATATCCAGCACGTCAGAACTAATACTCTTCAGTCTGTTGAATGGACAAAAGCCTTGTACATAATCTTCAGGTAAACAAGCTTTTTAATATAGAAATCAAGTTTGCATTTTTCTGTTAATTGGGATGAACTATAACACATGCTTGAACGATCTGGTTAAAAAACGCATTCCTTGCACAAAACTTTTTCTACCTCTGCTAACAGCACGTTGCATATGCATTACACTTTCAACGAGAGATTCTTGGTTAAAATACTCTACAAAATAAGTAACGAGCAGTTATTTGAGCCATGCCCCATTTTCTATTACTAATGCGCACTCTCACTCACTGCAGCCCTCATTCCAGGCTGGGTTTGTTAACATGGACACTTCGGTACTGGTGGAATCCTATTACATTTTGGTGCCTTAAGCGCTTTGTTATCCCATTTCAACATAAAAAGTCATTTTATCTTTCATTAAGAACTTCCAAATGCTTAACTACCTTTTCGCTGAAATCTTAGTGATGTTTTTAAAACTTACTCAAGTTGTTTTCTGAGAGTGTGTTTTCACCACTAGAGGGTAGAGGAATACAGCATTGTCCAGCAAATCAAAATGCCCTGATCTACAAAGAAAATAACTCTGCTTTGTTGGTTTTAGGATCCAGAGGCTCTTCCATCTTTCTTTTCAACGCGATGGTTCAGATGGTGTAAAGTTACCAGAATGCAGTTCCCAGGCAAGAGGTGAATCAAAACCACATAATTACCTTGATTGCTTGCAAACAGTCTTCTGCCAACGTATTTGAATATCACGGTTCACTTCAACCTGAGTGTTAAGTTTGCAATGCTGAGCCCAAGTATTCTCTAAAGCTGGAAAACTGAAGCCTAGATATGCATCAGGTAGCCTAAACTACTTATTAAAATACACAAAAACTTTAATAAACCTACTTTCATAAAGCTAGTGGGATTTTTGATGAGTTCTTGTCCTCTACCTCTGCTTTGCAGTTTGCAATCCAAAAGTCTGGGATTGTGATAGCCGTTTTTGTGATGTGTTTTAAAATCCTGTGAGAGAATGTATCTGTAGGCAAGAATGCAGCATCTGGGAATTGGCAGGTGTTTAAAATACAGTTAGGCTGGTTTTTAACCATCTGGTGATACAATTAAAATATGGTATGTGGAGTAGTGTCTCAAGGTTAAACTCAGTTTCTTAGTTAAACTTATCTGAATGTTTATGCACTGTAATTAAAGCATCTGGAAGTTACAAACTAGACAATTAGATTCTAAGACAATTTCTTTGGAATGCATACAGCAGAAACAAAATGCACGAAAGGATGGTTATGTATATCCTTTGCCACTCAGAAGATCTTTCTAACATAACCCAATAATATTTGTCCTCTACTGAAAACAATCACAGGTCAAAAAATTCTGTTGCAGGCAGCTCAGATACATTCTAATGGATTCCTTAACTCTTCAGAGACAAAAGTGGTGTACAGGGCTTTAGGTGGAATCCCTGGGCTCAGGGTTTGTTCTGTATAGATGTCTTCTAATTTCAGCCTATACATATTTCTGTTCATTCATCAATCTGAAGAGTACTAGTTCTGATGTACTGGGTATATTATAATTTGAGTTATTATATATTTTACAGAATTAAAATCCCACCTGACTTTCTGGGTAAATTAATTCACTTTCCTGAAGCAATTTGAAATGTCATACCACTTGCAAAAGAAAGACTTTAGATGTTCCAGAGGCTTTGTTTTACATTTCTCAGTGACACCACTCACGGCCACCTGGTTCTAGGACACTTCATCATCACTGGGGTTTTGCAGCACTGTGCTCCCCTCTGACAGAATTTGTAGTAGGACTCTCTGGTAGTGCTCTGCAGGGGATTAAGGGGTTCCAGGGGAGCTCAACCTGTCTCAGATATGAGAACCAACTCTGAAGATGAAGAATAGATATCAATGATTAGGTTGTCAAGAGAAATTTAGTAGCTCTCAATAAGATACAATAACTTTAAAGATTTTTTTCTGTTTTCTCTCCTTAATTTGGTTTCTTCTGGGGAGTAAAAAGCCTGCTTGGAAAATAATCCTTTCTTCTTCCAACAAGTCATTAATTGCTATCTCACTCCTTAGGTAAGAAATGTTCGAAGCCAGTGAATCCTGTTTTAGCAGCACCCCTTTAGTTAAAAGATAGAAAAAAAATATCCCCCAAATTATATCTAAAGTAAAAGAGAATCAGAAGATAAATACATCTTTTCATGAAGCTGAATTTTTATATATTCAGAACAGATTTTGACTTCCTTAGAGTTTGCTAAAAGCATTAGATGAAAAAAAGCCACTTTATTTAAAAAACATCTGCTATAAAGAATTCCTCCTTGAAACAGTCACCTTTCATTGCCTCCTGCCATACACACCAACAGCTTCACTTCAGCTTAGGCTGAAGCAAAGAAAAACAAAATGGGAACAGACGCAGGCCCAGCGTGAAGGAATGCCCTGAACCCTGTTTACCCCTCACTTCTTGGCACAGGCTGCCTGATAAGAGTGGGAGGGGGGACTCCAACAGCCCAAACTTCAGTGTGTGGGGCACTGGCTATAGCTGGAGCACCACCTATAGACCTAGCACCACCTATAGACCTAGCACCACCTATAGCCCTAGTATTTATAGCATAGACCTAGCACCACCTATAGACCTAGCACCACCTATAGCCCTAGTATTTATAGCCCTGCCTCTAGGTGCCCTGGAGAAGAAAGGGTGACTTTAACCTACCGCAGCTGTGGGGAAAGGTTCATTCCCACCTACTGGGTCCAGTGAGCTGCACTGACACCAGCCCTGTTCCTGAATCAGAGCCAGAGGAAAGCAGTTGCTCTGTGACGGGTGCGTCAATGCTGCTGGAAATGAAGCAAAGGAGGGAAGCAAGAGTCTTTTTGGCTTCCTTGCAGTCTGAGTCTGTGCATAAGGAGATGGTGTCAGAGAAAGCTGAGGATTTGCTCAATGATGTGCTTGCTGAGTGCGTGTGTGTTCACTGCGGGCACCGTTTGAGTGATTGGCATCCAGCTCAGGGCGCGCATATTAGTCTTTGCTTCAATTACTGTTTCCTCATTAGTGGTATGTGCTTGGTTTCACACTTCTTGTGGGCTTAGGCCTCTAAGAAAACACAAGCTGTACTGCAGCTGATGAACTGATCCACGTGAGCTGTGGGGTGGTGGTAGTGGGGAAGCGCCCTGTTCTGAGCACATGCAGAAACTGTGGGAGATGCTGGAGGACCAACAGCTCTCCAGCACAGCTCGTCTATGAACTCTTTACAAACAGTCAGCTTAGTTATTACCCAAACTGGATGAGATAATTATGCAGAGATGTTGTAATTTCTCTCTGTCCTGAACTGAATGCTCATTGACTGTGTGCTTGAACAGGTGGCAAAAGAAATCCTTGGCCTAATGCCATGCTTTTAAAATAAATACTGATAACACCAGGGAAGTTTCAAAAAAGTAGGAGAGTGGTGATGTTTAAAACGCACAGGAAGATTGCACTGAGCGAGCCTGGGCTAGCTACACTAACATTAGCTGTCAAACAAACCTGATCTTTTCCTTCGCAATTACTAGTCTAGGACGTGCTGGTAATTGCAGGTTTGCAATCTATGTATAGCTTTGAAAAGCTCTACATTATATAATGTAGAATTAATTCTGATTTTAAAAGTAAATACTCCACAATACCAGCAAAGCATATATTAAGTGGGTTGAGAACAGACAAACTGGCGTATTATAAATAAAGCAGCTGTTGGTGAGGAAATGTTATTCTAAGACAAGTGTTTATAAATATCTACCTTAGATCTAAAAAATGACAGCTGAACACATTTGCTCCAAGGATTGAAGAAGACTAAGTGATCATCAAGACAAGACAGTCCTACACTGGAATTTGGATGGCTTGATAAGCTGGGTCCTTTTGACAAAGGCAGGACATTCATGTGCTGGACTGTGAAAGGCAACCTGTGTCAGACAGGGAGCGTATCCTGGAAAGAGCGGCTGTGAAAAGGGACTGTGATAGTGTCCTTTTAACTTGGCATCACCTGCCAGAATGATAGTATAGCAGGAGGATTATGTGATCGTGGTGTTCATACACACAAAGAAGGACTGCCGGAGTGCTAGAACCCTGTTCTTCTGGTATCTACTTTTTCTAAAGGACATTTAAAACAATGGAAGAGGCCCAGAAAAATAATTATAGGATCACAGAACACCATTTACAGTGGGAGGCTTAAAAAGACTTGATTAAAGAATGTAGCAAGAGGTGATTCCTCACAGATATGCAGGTTTCTCTAGGGGTGGGGGGATAACAAATACTAGAGTCACTAATACATTAATGGTGAAAGTCTTAAGAAATGCCAGTGGCTGGGAGCAGAATCTGGATAGATGCCTGCACACAGGAAATAGCCACCATCTGAGAGACATGGCTGAGTAGCAACTTGGCAGTGCGGGATTAACGGTTGGACCTGATGATCTTAAAGGTCTCCTCCAACCATAACGATTCTATGTTTCTATGATTCTGTGACTTTTGATCTCAGTTTGCAACAAAATATTGAAGAAGGCATAGACTTCTCCCCTAACATGTTTAGCTCAAGCTTGGGTGCTTTTCTGGAAAAAAGTTTCAGCCAAATAGATTATTGGGCTTAATGCAGAAATAAGTGGATGAAATGTGAGGTCTTTGAATACCTTGCAGGTCAGATTAGATGATGTAATGGTCCCTATTGGCATACAACTCTGTGAGTCTCTGAAAAGGCCGTTACCCAACATGTTCTAGCAGTTCTGTGTAGACAAGACAGTCTAGACTGAAGCACACACCAGGAACCAGTGCTTTTAAGCAGTTTTCCAGGATTCCTTTTCATTATAAAATAAAGCCCACTGGTTCAGTACAGGAGAAAGGCCAAACTGGCCTTAAAGAAGGAATGACCTTGGACCGTTTGTTCTTGGCAGGCTTATAATAATTCCTAAATAACAAGTAAGGTGTTGTCTAGTCAGGGAGCAATTGAAAGCTACTGCTGCTCTTCTGAAATAGTTTTCATTTTGTTCTTCCAACTTACTGTACTTCTTTTCAGTCAAGTCAATTGTGGCTTGTTCCTGAGCAGATGAGAAAACAATTATGCCATATTTCTCATGCCAATACAAAATGTTCACTATTAAAACAGCGTATATTTTGTTCTCCATTCATAAAATCTAGCCCTTCCCCATGATTGATTCTGCAGATTAGTACAAATATCTGCAGTTGTGGTTTCAAGCAATTTTCTCATTTCTTTCTTGCTTTCTTTTATATTAATATATGACTTTTAATAATCTAGTGTAGAAAAATCATAGTGAATCTTTTCTTTCAAGTGGCTCCTATAACTGTGCATGTGTGACTTTATGTGAACTATAAATCTGTTATATTAGTTATCTTTTTTAAATTTAAAAAAATATAAAAAAATAGCTTTAAGAGGCCACTCAAGAACAGGACAGACTAACTTCACAAATAGCACTTCTGCCTTAGGTTTTACAAGATGCAGTCAGCACTGCTGAATACCTAAATTCTGAGGGCCTAGGACTTTCTTAATAAGATCTTCTTGTGGAATGCAATTTTTTTCAGGGGTTATAAGTCTAAATCCTCCATTTATTTTCAATGTAGGCACTAGACTTGTATGTGTAAATAAAGAAATTGACATAACCTTTCTGCCTTTCAGCCATCTGCAGATATAAAATGCAAGCACAGTTACAGCTTTATGTATTGTGCTGGTGTAAAGCTGCCGTACAAAGGGACTCCATAGTTCTTATGCTAATCCAGTTCTTAGAGTAATCCATATTTGCCCAGATTTTGTGACTTTACTTAGGAATCTAACTTTCTGTGGCTAAAAATGTTTCTTGGCTTTCCTCCAGACTCTCACTCTTCTAACCAGAGTTTCTTTCTGCAAGTTTTGTGCAGTGTATTCTTTAGGCAAATCTGAGTGCACAAACTGAAATGCAGACTGATGCCAGTGAGCCATTACGCTCCGTCTGACACGGCTGAGCCATTTCACATGACTGCAAGTATCTGGTGGGTTATTATTAGAGACCCCAAACAATCCTCGAATTTAAATGCTTGCAGATTTGAATGTCTGATTCTTTTTAGGCACCTGACTGAATAAACAGTTCAGTAGTTAGAGGTCAGGAGTTTTTGCACCTCCAGTTGGTGTTAATGTGGCAAAACAATCTATGTAGTTTCAAAACAAGCCGTCTGTTGCTCTGACACGCTGTTTATAGCAGCAGCGCTTGCATATCCTGGTTCTTCACCTTTTAGTAGCAGCAATTTCTATCACAGCAATGATGCTGTGAAACAAAATTTACACAGAAATCTCAGCCAATGATCTAGTTAGCTGGGAAATCATATAAATGTTTTGATTGATTTAAACATTGCCTTGAAATAAGGCTTGGTGAGAAAATAACAGTAACACTCCCACACATAGACCAGATTCCGCTGTTCCAGCCAATGTTTTGCCAGGTGCTTTGCTATTTGTTAACACTATTGAGCTGTAGCTCTGGGATCCCTATGTTGTTTTGTTGTTGGTTTTTTTTTTTCCCCCAAGGAAAATTTCGATCTCCAGAGGAGTTCTTAGTAGCAAAGTAAGGGGAATGTATTACATTGCAAGGTTTTTCTTGCCGTTTAAGTGCTTACACTGCATTAGCGGTTTTCTCGCAGGAACCAAGCACACAGAGAGCTATCCTACAGTTTTGAAACAGCTACTCTCTGAGCTTGATGTTTTCAAAATATCTTTGCAGCCTGACAAGCAAATAGGTGCATTCTGCAAGGATTCTTGAAGAATGGCAATGGGCACAAGGTGGAGGGAGGTGGTCACTGACTTCTTAGCCAAGCTAATGGAGGCAAATAACATGATGAGCCCTCTGTGACTTATGAGGATAACTTTACTTGGGTGTACTGTCTTTTCCTTATTTTCAAGAAAGTTAGACCTGGAACGGCTCCCATTCCATGTTATATGACAGTAGTTCTCTTTTACTGAGCTCTTGTTTTTAAGTATCATGAAAATGGTGTCCCTTATTTTGTTCCTCCTATATGCTGGTGCAATATGTGTTATTTAGAAAAGCTTTACTTCATTTGTCTGTTACATATAATTATATGAAAAAAAGAACAAAGATAAATGAGAGGAAGAGGACAGAGAGCAATAATTGAACAACATTTCTTTCTTCTGCCTGAACCCCATGAAGGGATGTGTTTTCCTCCCTGTTACGCATATTTTACTTCTTTCCATACGGTAGAATTTATGTTCACCCATTAAGAAAAACACATATATGACCTAGGAGTGTATGTGGCAGCAAGTCAGAAATAATTTAGTCATGAGATCATATCTGAAGAGAAGTACGTTGCCACTGGAAAATGTTCTGGCGGTGTTCTGAAAACAATGATGCATTTGTATTAAAAGATGCATTATTGTGATAATGTTGAGTAGTTAGTATGTTAGTGAGCATATGGATGACAAATAACCAAAATTAGGAAGTGACATGTTACCAACAGCTGATGATGAAGTTATATTTGGACTAAGACTAAAAATTACTTTGACAGCACATTTCATTTACATGAGTCCTGCATTAATCATTGCCCTTAGCTAATGCATTTACCAGACCTTGTGGCAACATGGATGAAACCTAGATTCCTTTGTGTTTTTTTCTTCCTTGCATTTACATGGAAAAATGTATTATGTCACCCTAAACTCTCAGCTCAGCCAGTGTGCGGTGCCAAAGGGCTCACAGAACATTCATCCCACTTTCTTCCGAAAGTTATCCACCAAATTTTACATGCTTCCTAGCTGATGAAGGTAATATACTAGTCACTTGGTAGTTTCTTGTTTGTAATTTGAGAAATACAATGAGGAATACTGAGAGAGATAAAAGATAAATGCAGAAAGGAACCTAAAATGGGAAATAAGAGACCATGGATTGTGTTCTTTAAAACAGCCATATGAGATGGTAAGGCAGTAGAATATAGTATGCTGTAAAGACATCTTACAAGAGGAAAATGACATGCAGCCTGCATTATCCTGTGTGGAAATATGAATTCTGAATATATCATGCTACACACTTCTGTATGAAAAGTATCTTCGTGTCCTTAATGGGTAAAATTTGGTTGAAACCCCAACCATAAGCTTTCATAGGCTCTGCCTACATTAGCAAAGATCAGTGATCAAGGCATACACCACTTGCTGGATTTGCAGCATGAGGCAGTTGGTGCTACAACCTCACAGCATACTTGAGAGATTTATTTTTTTAACTTCAGACTGCTCCCAGAGACTAAATGCTGGAGCTGCTGGAGTATGTTAGGTGTGGTCCTGCAGTTTATCTTTCAGTTTAATTTCATCTGAAAGAAATCCAGTTTGTGCATGCTAGCTCCACTAACTCCACCGTGCAAAGCGATGTGCCGTGTACATGAAAGCACGAGGGAATTGCTTCAAAAGAGTAGATGTATCCATTAAAAGCAAAAGCATGACTTGATCCATTTATGACTACAATACAGGGGAATGTAGTGCTTGCAAGTAGCAAAATCCTATATCCTTTAATGTGCAGGAGGCATTTCTAAATCATTGCCAAACATTATGATTTCAGAGCTACAACATACTTACAACTTCTGATGTATTCACTTAGTGGCCTGGGGGTATGTGGAAAACATACTTTTTAAGGATTGCAATGTTATGCTGTCAATTCTTCTGTTGGTTACAGAATTGCTTTTTGTAATGCTAATTAAAACAAGGAGCCTCAATAAAGTGCTCTTCTCTCTTAAATATATTCATTCAGACGTATTTAAAAACCAGCTAAATGCTGAGCTATCCAACTTCAGGCCATAACTTATGGCAGGTGTGCTTAGGCGGGGCATGACGAACTCCAGCTTGTCCTGCTTGTGCTCCAGGCTGTTGCATGCCCACCTTGGAGGCAGACGGCTTCCTCAGCTCGGCGCTAGGGTCTGGTGGGGCCATGCTGCTTCAACACAAGTAGTTTGACTGGTTAAAAACCTCTGCTGAACTGCACAGCCTTTGGGTCAAAACTGGCTCAAGTTCAGCAGTGTCAGAGCATGGGATGGGCAGGGTTCCTTAGGGCTTATCTGCAGCTGGGTGGGAAGGTACGCTGCTAGGCGTGGGCATGCCCAGCCAGCGGATCAGGATTGCCAAAACTACCAACAAAAACTTGCTTTGCAAAGACAGTACTGTTAGTAGATTAGAGGGTTTTCTTCCTCTGAACGAAGGCTGTGTTTTGGTTGTGATGTCCCTGAGGGGACCACCAGCCCTGCCTGTCCCTGCTCAGCCCCCCGGGGCTCCTCCTATCCTACCCAGGCCCCAGGACCCCATGTCAGCCCCCTGGGGACGTCAGCCCCTGCCCCAGCGATGCCACAGCAGGGCTGGTGTCCAGCTCCCCACAGCCCTGCCCTGCTCGGCCATGGGCCCCCCGAGCTGGGCCCACCTGTGGGCCCACATCCCAGCTTTGGCCTGACCCGACCTGTGGGCCCACATCCCAGCCTTGGCCTGTCCCCATCCCCATGGAGGTGCCTGATGCCCGGGGCTGGGGCTGCCCCATGCCCTTGGCTGCCCTGCACCTGGCTGGGGGTGGGACAGGCCCTGGCTGCCAGGACCTGTCATCATCCACCATGGGGAGCCACCATTGCTCCCAGGGACCCCCTAAGATGAGCTGTAGTTCTGGATAATCTTTTCAAATAACAGACTTTAAGTAGACATTAAATACAGTACTTCAAGTCATCGAAATGTAAAGAAATAGGAGTAAAGAGACATAGACTTGCATGTGTCCCCATCTCTGCACGCATGCAGAATGTGGAGCCAGATGGTGACTGTAAAAGGCAGAAATAAACAGAAAATGGAGTGCGTGAGACCTCAGGCATATAAAGTCTTTTTTTTTTCAGCAATTCAGAAGCAGGTTGGGTTGTGGGCAGTTCAAGGTGCTAAACTCTCATTTTCCTAAAGCTCAGGAGAGCCCAGGCAATGTGATACTTTCTGGTGTGGCTGTGGACCCAACAACTCCAAATGAAGGTCAGGGGAGGAGATATTTATATGTGTGTGTGTGTGTGTGTGTGCAAAACCGAAATATAACACTGTAAATATGCTGTTGGACTCTTGCAGACAAATAGGCAACAACAACAAAATACAGGAATATCTAATGAACGATAGTAGGCCAATAGATTCTGGTAACAAGTATTCTTAAAGTGCCTTTCATGTGAATTTAATGATTTATTCACAAGCTGTGTGTTATTCCCTATTTGAATCTTGACTGATAACTTGAAATCATGGTGCACTGAGATATATAAGTACAGTGGCCATAGGATTCAAATCAGTTTAAGTTTTCCTGCAATCCCTAAACCAGAATTTGGGCTGGTGTTTCACTGAGCAATGAAACCAAAGTGCAGGAGAGCTTGGGGAGCATGCTTCAACATTTCACTTGCTACAAATGCATGCTATAATCCCTTTTTAGAAGTGGTTTTGGTCCTCTATCCTTGCTGGCACTCCTTTCATTCTCCCCCCGTTCCTCCTCTAACCTTAGCTGTCTTGTTTTGCAGCAATTCTTAACCTGTTTCATATGACGCTCCTACACTCCCTTATTCCCAGAAGGATATGCAACAATGATGAAGCATTTCCTGCAAAGACAATATTTGTAGATAACTTTGGGATCCTTTGGAGTGAAAAAGGATATTTGAATGACAGCTGTTTTAAATCACCTGTAATTTGCTTCTTAAAAAGAAAGCCCATTGTCCTAATCTGTGCAATGTTGTTGTACAAAAAAGATTTTATGATAATCAAGGTAGATTACCTAATCAAGATTGATAACCTAAGGAGAATTAAAACAGTCTGTGCTATTAAATAACTAGATAAATAGTTCACATTCATTATTTGAGTTTACAGATAGTGTCTCTATGCAGTTCTCTAGTTTTTTTTTAATTTCAATTTCTGTAATTCATTATTTCTATGCCAGAATTGTCATTAAGCTCTTAAAAAAATATATATAAAATGATGAGTAACTCTACAGTCAAAGCATAAAACATCTCAAGTTTACATTGTTATTTCATACAACAGTTAGATATATGCAGAATCTCCGTGCAACTATAGAAAAACAAAAACAAGTTGCACAAGCCACTATTTTCTATTTCTCTGCAAGATATCTGAACATAATGGAAGTGGGAGATAGGTAATTTTAATATGTATTCAGAACTGAAAATCTTATATCTGAGTAATATTTGTCCATAGGTAAAATGTTGTTGAAGTTTTAAATGAAAATATTTTTGTTCAGGATCAGGATGACAAGGCTGATGAAATCTTATTTTGGCTGCTCAAGGAAGTCTTGGGCCGACAGAACCTGTCCCTCATGGGCGACTTCAATTACCCAGACACTTGTTGGGAAAACAACACAGCAGTGCACAAGTCATCCATCAGGTTCCTGGAACACATTGAGGACCGCTTCCTGCTACAGATGCTGGACGTACTGACAAGGAACAACGCATTGCTCAATTTACTGCTTACAAACTAAGGACACTTGACAACATAACCACCAATGTTAGCCTTGGATACAGCGATCACAACACTGGAGAGTTTAAGATCCCACTGAGTATGCTGAAGACTAGTAGTAGGACAAAGACCCAGGATTTTAGAAGAGCCAGCTTCAATATGCCCAGAGCCCAGCTGCGCGGGGTTCCATGAGGAGCCTCCATGGAGGGTAAGAAGCATCATCTCCAAACCCAGGGTGTTCTATGGTTCTTCGTTTGTGAAACTTCATTGGTGTAATAAACTGTATTCTGTTATGCTATGTACGGTAGACCAGCACTTTGTGTTTCCTCTGTCCAGAGGAGAGTGTTTCTTTTCCTATCTACAAATTAGCAGAAAACTATATGTGATAAGAGGGGGATTGATTTCTAGGCCAGATGAATTTCTAGAACTTACAATGAAGGTAATGAAACAAAGAGCAGCATCATTCATAAATCCTGTCTATGTACATTTTGGGTAGGTAAACAGTGAAAAAGAATTTCTGATTTAAGAACAAGGATGTCCCAGGACCAAACAGTTACAGGCTGGCTTTAGGAGGGTAGCTTCCAGAACAACCTTCCCACAGTAATGAGACCTATGAGTACTTTAAAGATATATTTAGGTTATTTTATTTATTTTTAGAAGGAATTATATGACATATCTGCTCATAAAGGCAGAGAATCAGACTCTAGGACCCAGCAAGTTCTTTCCATTCTCATGTGCAAAGTTAGCTAATGTATTATTAATACTGCCATATATTTTAAAGTTGAATTCAGAACTATTAAAAAATCAGAGCCAAAAAACTAAGTCAATTGTGAATACTGTCTCGCAGCAAAAAAATTACAATAATTTCTCTAGTGTATGTCTGAGTACATGCCACCGAAGGAAGAAGTTATGAAAAACTTAAGGGAGAAGATTTATCTGTCTGCAGAGTGTCCTATTTCTGCAGCATGAAATAACAGAAGGAAGCTCTTTTGCCATGAGACCAGTTGACAGCTGCTACCAGAGGTACCTATAGAAGCTGTTTGTGGATCTTCCTTTGCTGAAAGCCACATACAAAAATGTATGTGCAATTTGTGTTTTTAGTTTTTACCTATGTGTGTAACTGGCCAGAAGAAAATGTTTTTTGATACCTCTAAAAATGCCCAGTCAATTGGAGATTCACATGCATTCCCATGGATTTAAAATCACCTTAACAATTCTTAATGTGCTTTTAGGCACAGAGCGTTAGCAATTTTTTTCCTCTCTTCTTTGTCTCTCCAAAGCAAAGTAAAATCAGGGATCCTTATTTCAGAAGCCACCAAGAATGACTAAAGGATTTCCCTTGTAGAAAATTCTCTCTCTCCCTGCTCTTGGCTTTACTCTGTTTGGAAGATAGCGTTGCTGTTGGAGAAGAGTTGCTGCAGGGAAACAGTGAGCTCTGAAAGCCTGTGCTTTGGCTTGGAGAGTGAGAGTTGGCCTCAAACCAAACAAGAGGAAGCTCCCCTGTGTGCAGAGGGGCTATTACTGAAGGACATTACGTGCTACCTAAAGAAGGCTATGATTGCTCATCGCAGTACTGGAGCAAATTAGTAACCTCTTGTGACTAGGGAAAAATCATACTCAAAAGAGAAATGCTGTAATTTTGAGAAGTGATACATTTATGGTTTGCCTTTCCCTGCTGCTTTATGTGCTTTAGCACTGTCTGATGCCAGTGAAATTAGAGCACGGGATGAGGGAGGGGAATCATCATTCTGCTTCATTTTAAGAGTGCCCAATGAATGCTGTACCTGTGATGATCAGCGAAGTATCTACAACTCAGATAAGAAGCAATGAAATAAAGGAGCATGACCTTGACAGGCTTGAGGAGTGGGCCTGTGAGAACCTCATGAGGTTCAACAAGGCCAAGTACAAGGTCCTGCACTTGGGTCAGGGCAATCCCCAAGATCAATACGGGCTGGGGTATGGATGGATTGTGAGCAGCCCTGTGGAGAAGGACTTGGGGATACTGGTGAATGAAAAATTGGACATGAGGTAGCAATGTGTGCTTGCAACCCGGAAAGCCAATTGTATCTTGGGCTGCATCAAAAGAAGCGTGGTCATCAGGTTGAGAAAGGTTATTCTGCCCCTCTACTCCGCTCTCATGAGACCCCACCTGGAGTACTGCGTCCAGCTCTGGAGTCCCGAGAACGAGAAAGACATGGACCTGTTAGAGCAGGTCCAGAGGAGGACCTTGAAAGTGATCAGAGGCCTGGAACACCTCTCCTCTAACAAAACGTTGAGAGAGTTGAGATTGTTTAGCCAGGAGAAGAGAAGGCTCCACAGTGACCTTACTGTGGCCTTTCAAAATATAAAGGGTGGAGAAAAACTCAGACCATACAAATCACAATGCCCAGCCATGTGGCCAGTTGTGAAGAATACTGCCCAATTTGTGTAAAACAGAGAAAATATATTAATTATTTGATTACTATAAGTTAAATAAATAAAGCTCAAAAATAAACCCCCCAATTCTGAAGAGATTTTTTTTTCCCACTTCAGTATTTAAAAATATAGATTTATTACTGATCATCTATAGGTCATTTTCTGTATCTTCTGGGGGAGGGGATGAGAAGACTTTGACAAAGAATTTTCTTATTTCAAAATAAGAAAGGTGGAGAGAGCCTGTAGTGACAGGACAAGAGGCAATGTTTTAAAACTGAAAGAGGGTAGATTTACACTGGATATAAGGAAGACATTTTTTATGATGAGGGTGGTGAGACACTGGAACAGGTTGCCCAAAGAAGTTGTGGATGCCCCATCCCTAGAAATGTTGAAGTTGAGGTTGGACGGGGCTTTGAGCAACAATTTCTATTGAAAGATGTCTGTGCCCATGGTGGGGGGCGTGTGTGTGTGTTAGACTAGATGATCTTTAAAGGTGCCTTCCAACTCAAACCATTCTGTGATTCTATAATACATGACTTGACTCTTCATTTATTTCATTAATATTAAAAGTTTTATTTTTCAGCATTAAGAACTTACTTTGAAGAAGTTAGAAGAAGAACCCATGAAAAATGAGAGGCTCTTTTACACAATAGACAAACCAGCACGGTAAAAAGTAGGCTGCAAACTACAAAGAAACATCAGAAATTTATTTAATTTTATTAAATACTATGGATACAGGTAGAGAAGCTTGCTGTGTTTGCACTGTAATTATATTAATTGTTAACATTATAATGATGAATATTAATGTCCTCAATCAGAAAAATTGTTGTGCAGTTGCAGTGCGAAGGAGTGGCACTAAATCAGCCTCTTGCAGATAACTTTTGATCTAGAAATTGGAAAGTATCAAGTCTGTTGAGCAGAAAGGGGATGTTGCCCTGTGAGCTATTTCTGCAGGCCTAACAGCTGAGGCCTTTCTTAAATATCCTAAGTGAAAGGTACACAGCCAAAACTTTTCATAAATAAATCTAGCTGTTCTTTAAAGAATTTATGTTATTTTTCTAAGTCATTTCCACCTTTATAATAAGAGTTTAACCTTGTGTTTGCTTGAGTATGCTGTATCGTTCTTTATCCATGCACTTGTATGACAGAACTGCAGCCAGGCAAAGATGAGGAATTAAGTTATATTGCCTATTTGAAGGGAAAAGATCCAAAATACAAGACTGCGTGCCAGCAGACCTTGTGGATCTCACACATTGACACATGTACAAAAATGCCTAGGGGCTACGGCACATTTCCTGCCAAGCCCTGGAAGCTGGGATGCTGGTTTTGCCAGGTCCCTGAAAGGCATCTCCTCTGTCAGGCCCAAATCAATCCTGCTCCTGTAAGACACAGGTGACAGTGAGACGGCTAACTCTGGGCAGGCTCCTTACCTATCTCGCCTGTCTAGCAGCTGTTGTTGCTGGAATCTATACTGGCTGTAGATCCACCAAATTAAAAATGAGACGTGTTATCCCCTGCTCCAAGGCAACTGAAGACTTTGACTACCAAAGATCTATGCCAATAAATACTATAGAGTGAAAGGGAGTGGTTCTTTTTTTTTCCCCTAAGAATTAAAAGACTATTTTACCGCTGCTAATTTAAAGGAAAATGACTTCAAACTGCATCTCTTGGAGATAAACTTTGGAGGACACACATTTGCAAAATGGCACTAAAGAGAAATAGACTTATTTATTTTTCTTATGAGGTCTGCTCAGAAAACTTTATAGATTTGGATAATTATGGTTCATTCATTGAAAAGCTTGTATTTCGTGTGTGGCTGCACATCATCATGGCCTTTTCACACAGAGATGATACTAACTGTTTTGTTGGTTGTAGACTTTGACTTTCAACTTTGAACAGAGGAGCTCTGGATAAGGAATAAGCATTTTTCACTTCATTTGATTCCTCTGTGGTTCTCTGGGGCGAAAAAAAAAGACAGCATCTCAAGCTATTTTTAAAGAAAAGATACACAACTTCTGTGTCTGGAAAAGGCTATATGGTTCTTATTATCAAATGACCTGCAGCAATATTTTAGAGAAGAGTAGTAAGTTCCTCACTGTAATATATTGTGGACAGTCTGGTTGTAACATAAATTCCCCAAGTTGCATTAGACTCTATTTGACTTTGGTTAGGCTTTGGGTCTATTGTATTAGCAATGAAACAGTTACTTTAGCATTTCCTTTTGCAGCTTTGCATTACAATCTATTTGAAATCCAGATGTATTTGTTTTCTTCCAAAGAGTTACCTTGGGATACAAAATCGTGGCTAATGAATCTGAATATGTTGGATCAGATCCCAGTCCATCTCTCTGGGAAACCCAAATTCCATTACCTCAAAAAACTGAGCCCAATGTACATTAAAAACACTTTATATGCCAAATAACCATGCTTATTGATCATTCCAGAATCTATTGCTTTTGCTTGACAGGCAGAGTTAACAGGGTTGAGACAGTGGAATAATGAATTGGCTGTATATCCAGTCTTTAAGCTCATTTTTTTCTGTCTCTACATTTAAGAAATAGTTAGGAAAAAAATAGGCAGAAAAACCCTCCTGGACTTTCTAACTTGAATTTTACCCATTTATGCCCCAGAAAGCTTTTTCTCCCCAAGTTCTAGTTTAGATTTCTGAAAATAGATCCTTACAATGGAAAACTTGAAAAAATCCTAGCTGTGTTAAGTCACTGCCAATATAGTATTATACTGAAATGAGTTTTGAAAAACATAATAATTTAAAACAGAGGTGCAGGAGGTAAAGCTAGAGAGAAGTCACTTAATACTTTCTGACCGAATTATATAGAGGTGACAGCAAACTTACTCCCCTCCTCTTTCCTTCACGAGCACAGAGGATCTGCTCTTGTGTCCTTTGTGACCATTAGTGAATTTTTTACTATTGCTGTTTTGATCCCGATGAACAATGCTGTGTCTTTGGCTATAGTCCTAAAGACCCTTTTCAAAGAAGTGCTGCTAAAGAGTCAGCTGCTTACAGTTAGCGGAGGCAAAACCTCAGAGCATGATTAAACTCTAGCATGTACTCAGCGCATAGGGCTGACCTGCTCCCCTACCTCCCTTCCAATATTCTTGTGTTTCCAAACTGTCTAGAGATTGGGTTTTCCAAGTAATATTTTGCAGAGTGGAGACCGTAAACTAGCCTAAAACGTATAAGGAGCATCTTCTTCTGCAGTTCTGGGGTATAGAGTACCTTTTATTAGTTGTTAGGAAGTAGTTCATGCTAAGCATCTCATTATCTTTCAAAATAAAAGCCTTAATTTATCTAATGCCACATGTACAGTCACTGGTTGTACAACTCTCTAGTCAACCAGTCACTTCTTTATCTTCCAGTTCCAATAACTTGTTTCCCACCTTCCTATAGGGAACCACAGGATTTTATTATCTTACTAGAAAACATATTAAAGTCAATGAAGATTTATTATTATCACTTCCAATAATCTAGGAAGACTACAAGTTTGATCTTTATTTTCCTCAATGATGCTATATTATTTATTGTACCCCTGTGGAAATCAAAAGCCAAAGGCCAGCTCGCCAGTGAGTGTAAATGATCTTACACCAAGGTAATTTAGAGATCCAAAGGCCTATTCTGCCTACAAGTACAAAAAAGTACATATAGACTGACAACCTTCTTCTTTATAAATCTTATTTTCAGAACCAAATGACAATATTTTTCCACTTCTGACATTGTAAAAATGACAGTGGAAGTGTGTGAATGTCCCAGGAAAAGAAGAGTTTACGGTATTTCTTTCACACAGGACTAGAAGCCAAAAGCAAACATGCAGTGAAACAGGTTTGTGTGGGAAGCTTTTTGGAAAACAGCGGACACGTTGAAATAATGAGCTTATGAACTTTGTTCAACAGAAGAGATAAAAGACAAGCTGGTACAGTGTGAAGGTCGACATGAAGGAGGAATTCACAGGAGGAATTCACACGCTGATACTGAAACTGCTGCGACTCCTAAATAGACGCTGAATGTGTATTGCTACAGCTGTATTTAACCAATAATAGTTTGTGTGTATAAGGTTAAAGGCCAATGAGCACAAGACACGATGCTAACCCATGTTGTAGTAAAAGTATATAACACTTCAAGTATTGTAATAGAACAGCTTCAGCATGATCATATTGGTCTGCGTCTGAGTCTCACTGCAGGTTTGATTTGACCAGATGACTTTCACAGAATTGCCCAACACTACAATGTTAATTTTTTCACTCAAAAAAGTGAAGTTGAACATGGAGACATCAATTTGCAAGAAATCCATTTGGGAAGAACAAGGTTTTTAATTTACCTATGCTACATCCTGAATAAAGCCTTGATTTTTTTTGGTAGGAGACTAATATGAGAGTGAAGGGGGAAAAATGGTGAAAAGAAGGAGAAAGAGAGTCTTTCCTGGTTTGAAAATCGTTGAAAGATTTGCTTAATTCCCTGTGTAGAATAGGAAAGATTTTTTTTAAAGTTCTTTGATTATACCCACTTTAAGTTCAGTGTGAGTTATTTTAAAATTAGGTTACACTATATGCAAGCTTCTATCCTTTACACTGGAATTCTTCCCGAACAAGATTAACATCCAAGACAGAGAGGATTATCTGATAATGAAGAAAATAATTTATTTCTGACTCTTTCCTCCTAACTCCTTTAGATTACTTCAAATTACTCTGCTAAGATGCTATGTTTCTTTTCTGGAGAGCAGAAAATGAATGCAATGCAGTGAATGAATATTATATAAACTTTTGTTGACTGTAAGGCTTTTGGATCAGGGGCTGTGTTTTGTGCTTTTGTCATGCCCAGCATATTGCTTGGAAATATCTTAATTAAAGAGGAAGAAAGAAAAAACAGTACACAAATTAGAAGCAGAAAATGAATAGCAAGGTGGAAACAGAGCACTGGAAGGATTTAATAAACTAATTTGAGGTTTGTGACCAGTTACCTTTTTTGTGACTAGTCGGTTGACCTAAATTAGACTCATTAATATGAAAGATTCTGGATTTGTTACTCCCTTATTGCCAGAAAAATGGAATTTTTATAATATAATGCTAAGTTAAGACTAGTTTAATTTGCAATGGCTGTTTGCAAATAGATTTTTCCTAGAAGCAGCATATTGGTTACTCCCACAGCTAATTGGTATTAAACGACTTTGCAATATTGTGGCTTTTGACTGTCCAATTAGTTTCATTTTCTTACCAGTAATTGGCCTACTATATTAATTTTCTTTTCTCTTCACTAGTTCTTTTTAAAGATGTGAATGTGTACTTCGTCAAGGATGAGAAGGATGTGTGGCACTAATGAAACACGTAGTCTGGAAATGATCTGCAGTGCAGTCTTGTAATGTATGTGTTAAACTTTCGTGACACAAGTAGTTCCTGCTGTTGAAATAAGTATGGAAAAGAATGTGCAACTAGTTGAGATTTTTGAGGTGAAGTTTAGAAGAAAAAAGTTCACACCTTTCAGTTGAAATACACCTCTAAGTGCTTGTTGATACAAGCAAATTTTAGAGCTTTCATCGCTATAATTTCCTTCAAGAGAAATTTCTTAACGGAACATGAGAGGTAGCATGGCTATGTTGCGAGGTCTCAGGGTTGCTGCACCTCCAGCTTTCAACCATCTGCTGCAGTGCCTGTGAGCTACCGGTCACTGCCTATGAACAGCAGAGTGCACTAGGGCACGGATCTTATTTAGCAAAAGTTTATGGGGCGTTCCTGATAAGAAGAATAAAGGGAAGTCTAAGGTAGAGAAATGAAGAAACTGTTGGGGCTTCAGTCTGAATGGAGAAACACCTACAGCTGCCTCATTCAGCTTCTGGACCTTCCTCTGGAGAGGTATCAGAAAGCAAGCTGTCTTTGGCAGACATGAAGAGGAACAGATAGAGCATAAGCTGACTTCAGCTGTAGTGTGCTGCTGCTTTTCACCTATGGTTGAGAATAAAGTGGCTCTACTGAATTCCAGCATAATACAGCCCTGTGGCAACTGGATGGAAATTTGTCAAGTCTTTCTTTTTAATTCTTGGAAGTCTAGGGCTAGGTGGATCATGTCAGTAACTTCTCTGAGAAGTTTAATTATTCTGGTCCTGAGTCCTGTGTCTGGCCCTTGCAAGAAACCCTGGAGCTCAGAGTTCCCTAACAGCTGGAGGAGAAACATGGCATTTGTTGTCTGGCAGAAGACCCTTGCTGTCTTTTCATTAGAACGTTCTAGGATTTCAAAGCCATCACTTCCATTTCTCTATGTGGGTCACATATAAAGAATGGGCTTGTTGCCTGACACTTGGAAATAGCCTTGCAGTAGCAGCAGTGAGAAAACTTTTTTGGTTAAAGTTACAGAAAATAAAAATATTAATTTAATGAACTACAAAGAATAAACTGTAATATTTAGTTTTAACCAGGAGTACTGATACCAGAGAACCTGATAACAAACCCTGTGTTTTTCACACATGGAAACAGTACTCCTTAAGGTAGACTTTTCCAGTTGATGGCTCTGAAATGCTGCTGCTCATCAGCGTGCTTTAATGGTGGAGATACTGGCAGTTTAATGGCAATTTTTCTTTGTGTCATGGTGCTCTGAGGTGGGGAAGTAGAAAGTGAAGAGCACTAGAGATCTGTCACTACCTATTTACCACATTTCAGCAATCATATTTGGGGGGAATTAATCTTGGGGCTTTTCTCATTACTATTTTGGTGAGTGAAAGACCCATTATTCCTAGTATTGGACAGGTTTTCATCTGAGACCCATGTTACATTTTCTTTTCCAAAGCTCATTTTCCAAAGCTTTACTGTCAGACTAATATAGATGTAGCATCTCTAAATTAGACAGAGGGGATTTTCTTTAGCTGGCTAAAATAGTGGTGAAAACACCCACATCCCTTTCTTCTTAATTTCGGGTATGCTCATATCTCTCTTTCCTTGCATCAGGAGGGCTCTGCCCAGGAAGGATCCACTGACAGCTTTTTCTTAAAGAAACACGGATGACTGAGTTGTACCAAAACTGACCCTGTAATGAATATCTTTATGTTTAATACAACACCACGATTAAAAGGCCTCCTGGCTTTGGTGGATGCCGAAAGCTGTACATTAGGTCCTTTCCGACCCCTACTATTCTGTGATCCTGTGATTTAGATTTGCTTGGATGAGCTAAAAAATGTTAAGTTTTATTTACCAGCTAAACTGCTAAGAACTGAATGGAGAAATTAATAAAACATACATTTGGGGGAAGAAGAAGAGAGTCCTGTCTTTTCGCTAGGGAAATACTGGTTTTCTTTACAGGCACAGGAGGTCCAAGATCATGGACTTCTAATCTCTTTTCCGTTAGAGTACACAGTGGTCTGATTTGCAAATATAGGAGTAAGGAGAAATTGCTACTTCGTTTTTTATTATCTGCATACTAGCATAAGTGATCATGGGAAATGCAGGAACTCAGCGGACAGATTCTGGTTCTCAAAATGTTAATTTCTGATATGAAACAATTAAACACAAAATACTTTGTATGAAAAAGGGGTGAGTGGCTCAGATGGTGGAGCACAAAAGTGGAACACTTTCATCCTTACCTCTGAGATCTTGCCTGTAGACATCTCAATTTCCAGAACCCACCAACTACATTTTCCAACCCTTTGCCTTTGAATGTCCCTTGATTTTTAGATCTCAACAGCATTTACCGGGATGATCCTTTTTCCGCTTCAGCATTCAATGTTGCCTGTGTCTCAGCAGTTTCTGCCGTGTGCCTTCTGCAAGGGTGCGTGGGAGAGTAAGGTGATCTGATCAAAGGTCTTTTCAGTGAAAAAGGGGACAACAAGTGAAGGGGGAAGTGATGAGATCAAACAGAGACACAAACCTGTATGACAAAATCAATGGAAACAGCGGGAGGAAGCAAACCTCTTTGGTCCCACTGACTGATGGGCCATCAAGAAGTCGCAGGCTTTGCCCCTGATGAAGGATGCAAAGCTGGGTGTCCCAGATATTTGGGGTTGGTCGGGTGTCAGTGGGACTCTGCAGAACTGATGAAGGAGCACATAAGGGATGGGGAGGAGCAAAGGGAGAACAGGCAGACAGGCTTTTGTGTAAGAGGGTCCGGCAGTGCGCAGACCATGGTGGATCAGCACGCCTGACACAGCCCTGTGCCTCACCACCCCAGCCTGGCTTGTCTTCTTGTATCCTGTGGTAGCTCTCCCTGTGCCTCCTCACTCACTGTCCCATGTGGGTGTGAGCGCTGTAGGGACAAGATGCTGGCTGCTGGGGTAGCATGAGTGGAATTGGGGTTCAGCCACTAGAATCAGACAGGATTGCACGTACCCTGGGCTGGTGGTGTCAGCAGCTGGATCCTGTGGGGTTTCAGGGACACAAGCCGGAGCGGATCAGGGACTCGACCTCAGCCTGTGGGTCAGGAACAGTGTGTGTCCTGAAAAAACATCTATGGGGGGACTAGATGAATGTGGCAAGTGATGGGGTCCATGCCGGTGGCTGGAGTAGGGCTGCAGTTGCAGCTGGCGTGCCTGGTGACGGCTGCTAGGGAGTGAATGAAATGTGCTCATGACTCTGGAAGTTGTCTGTGTGTCCGTGTGTATGTGTCTCTGGGACAGTGCTCAGCTTCACTATGGGTTGAACCTGCAAAGGGGAAAGCGTCAGCCGCGTCCCTCAGCCTGGGCAGAGACCCCGGGTCCCCGGGGCAGGACAGGGGCTTCCAGGCTCCAGTGCTGCTGAAGGCAGCAGCCACTTATAATGTCCCTCAATAATTTCTTCTCTACAGAAGAAGAATGCAATGCCTGGGGATTTTTAAAGTAATTTTCCTTCTGCTTTCTAAGTATACTTGGACTGACACTTGTGTAAAAAATTAGGTCAAACAGGAACTTGTTTGGGGAATTTATAAGCCAGAAAGCAGAGAGAAGTTTGGATTCAGCCTCAGTACAGATAACTACCATCCAACTCACAGAACTGTACACAAATAAACACATTAAATAACTAATATGAATATAAACAAATAATTTTGCTATTGCTATTACTTGGCTTTGCCAGCCAAGCGCAGTCCCTTCATGTTTGACCTAAGCGGACCCGCTGTGTCAGCAGGAGTCCAGTGTCCCATAATGGGGTTTTGGTGTTGTCAAAAGAAAGCCTTCTGAGTCTTCTGAGTCTGAAACAATGCTGCTGAGAAAAAAACTTTTTCCTATTGACTTTGTGGTGTGAGAGCAAGAAGAAAAGCAGATGTTTTTTCGACAAACCGAGGAAGCACTCAAGCAGTTTGCAAGGAGTAAGAGATTTAGGATTTCTGGTGACTGTACCTGTTGTTATCCCAGTCACCCAGGAAAAGCCAAACAATAGGCACAGATCTTGGAAAAATAAGATGCTTTTGATGTATAGCAGTCTCAGTAACATCCCAGCTTTACGGCTAATGAGGAATGATGTTAATTCAGAATTAAGAGATAATTGCACGTATAAACCAGCAATGCAATACTTCTATTTACGAACAAAATGGAAGGAGCTAGATGGGACAGCTTGCCTTTTAAACTACATTAGGAACAACAGTTTGATATTGTGGAGACTAAAGTATGTGTGTGTGTGTCATGGAGCAAGATTCAAGATTTTGTTTATCATCTGGCCTGTTTTCCAGTCCAGCCTGACTATATAATTACAGTAAAATAGTCTTTAGGGCAGAGTCAGTCCTGAGGTGTTCACTGTATGACCTCACTTTGCGTGCCTGGGGTTTAAGCTAAAGATGTTATGGAAATCAGATTTTCCAACTGTTTTCATGGTCAAGGCTGTGAGAAATGCCTCTCAAAAGCTTGGCAGGGAGGACATGAAAGACATTTCTTTCCATTTTGGAACCAAAATCTTACAGGAACCCTTTCAGGTTTTGATATGATTGGCACTAAGCTGATTTATAAACGAGCTGGGTTTTCTATAGGAAAGGACAGAAGACTACTGGATAGCTTAGGACCCACTTTAAAATACTCAGGGCCTAATGCCATAAGGTTTTGAAATCTGAGAGAGTGAAGAATGCTTGGCATCCCCAGAATTATGCAGTGCCTCAAAAATTATTTAAGGTACAGTGTTTTCTTTGTTATATTCTATGTGTAAAGCATTAATTTTCACTGGAGTCCCTTTCTAAGGAAATTAATAATGGCATGGGCTGATGTTTAAAACAATACAAAAAGTATCCAGGTTTTGGCTTGGCTATGTCTTTAGCTGCTTGTTTATTTCTGAATACCATGAACAGAGCAATGCATTTTTACCCCAAAACTCTGTTAAAAGAAAAAAAACAAAAACAAAAACAACCCCAAGTTCTATGCTTTTAAAAATTTGTCTGAAACTTCAAAATTCTTGAAAGTCAGTCCTCCTCCCTGTCAATCTTTATGAGCTTCTTCTTCTCTGTTTTAAAGAAATGTGGTCACTGTTTTCATTCATTTGTATTTAAACAAAGCAATTCCAGGAGGAAAAAAACCACACTGTGGAGAGAGTTTTATTTACATGGGAAACAGATCTAGCTGACAGCCGTAGCTTAATGACTGGCAAAGAGCCCTTCAAAGATTTGTCTCCTATAAAACCAATCTGCACTGCTTTCCAGAAAAAAAAAATATTTTCCTCCTCAAGTGACCTGCCGTTTGTACAAATTAGTGTCAAGGATGGATTTCAGCGCTCTGATGACAGATTTGGAACACATAGTGCAGTTTACATGTCAAATAATATTATGTGGACATTCTTCACTTCCACAGCAATCATTCACAAAACTCAGGAACATCAATGCATCTATAGCCTGTAGAGTGTGAAAATGGTTTGATGAGCAGTGCCATGCTAGGTCTCTCCTCCTTAATAATACTATTTCACATTTGTGCCACAAACAAAACCAGCTCCGGGTAAAATGAAATGCTACACTGACTGCTGCTGGCCTTCCACGCAGAAAAGCAAGGAGAAGCCATCAGGCCCCGTAGCTGACTTCATTTGCGGAGCAGTCAATGTAGAATAAAGAAGATCCCCCACAGAATGGGCTTAAAAACCCTGGTGCTCCTGCGGTCAAAATAATTTGTCATCCTTAGTGTGATGGTTTGCTGTTTTAAATTGGGAGGGCAGCTGTGATTTTTTGTCTCAGGGTTTTCCTAATAAAGGAAACAAGAGGCCAGTAAAAATGAGACACGGTACACTTTTATAAGATGTACACATCTGCTGTTCCTTGGCCTCTAAATCAATATGTACTTGAGGATAAACCACAGTGCTTCTCAAGTTAGGTGGGTCTCTCTGCTGTGGCTTTCTCCCCCCTCCCAGTCTCACATGCAGCCCCTTTTCCTCCCTGGTCACTCCTGTCACTCCTCAGGCTCAGGAGCAGTCACTCGGCTGCGTTGCTGGCTCAGGTCCCACTGTCATTGTCAGCAGCCTCAGGCTGGTGAGGGTAGTTGTAGCTTAGATAGGAACCAGTGGTGCAGGACTTACCTTCAGTGGGGCTTTCCTTTCCTCTAAAGAGCATCTCCCCCTTCTCTAAATAGGGAAATATAAAACCTAAGATTTCATGCTCTAATTTAGTGACAAGGATGCACAGTTAAGTTACAGAATAATCACCGCTGGTTTATGCATATAGCAACGTGAGATGCTACCCTCAATTGGATGATTTTAGGGAACTGGAGAGATTCTTGGGGAACCTGGGTCTTCCTTCCTTTCTGCACTGGAAATGGTCTTTTTTTATCAGTCATTCCACTGTCACAGAAGGCCAATATGAATACCCTTGGGGTATTGGGTACATGGTTTAGAAGTGGTTTTGTCAGGTTAGGTTAATGGTTGGACTTGGTGATCTTAAAGGTCCCTTTCAACCTCAGCAATTCTATGATTCTATGACTCCTCAACTAGCAGCTAATTATTTTTAAAACATGAAATTATTAGTTTGTTTGTTAAGCTTAAAAAAATTACTTTTCCCTCATCTCTCTTTTTTGGTCTTGTAATGCTCAGAGACAGGCTTCCTGGACTGCGAGGGTTCACACTCTCCCAATTTTGCATTTGCTAACCAGAGAGTTATTTTCCTAAGAGAAAGCGCATGAAGCCACGGCATGTTCTTGCTGCTTCTTGCAAAGACTCATGGGTAAGTTAAGAATTTGAACAAACCAACATGAATACAGTACACAAAAGTACATAAACGACATCAGATTACATTGTGCATGAAAGATAGCTAAATGGTAACACATTGAAGTTGACACTCCAGTGTGCATTCATGAGCACTTCTTACTTGTCGAACATGTCAGTGGCTTCTGCAAACAATTAGGAGGCTGCCTTCAGCCTAGAGATGAGGGTTCACAGCCATCACTGCCCAAAAACCGTGTGGCACTATTTTGGTGAAATCAGAGCCACCTTGCCACACCACCAAGGTCAGTGATGTGTTTTCCTACATACTGCTGAAACTGCAGATAGCAGGTCCGATTACACCATATTCCGAGCCCCGTTTTTGAGGCTAAAATAATATTTAAAATATGCATTTGATTTCCAAATCATAATCATTTTTTGAAAACTCAATATTTATTATGATTAATCAAGGGGCGTCAGGAGGTATGTCAATATATTTATAATTCTTCTCAAGAGAGCTCACTGTCCTTTACTTATCATCCTGCCCAATCTTAAAATGTCATTTAATCCTATATCCTGATTTGTAGGTGGAGTGGTAGTAAAGTAATCATGCTATATTGTTACCTCATAAGACAATTTTATCTGCATGAGACTGCTCCTGGATGTCCGCTAGACTTTACAACAAAGATGAAGGCAGCCAGATGAAAAAGTATACCCTATAAAAATAGACTTACATAAAAATCTTTTTCACCAGTCACAAAATCTATTTCTTCTTTATGTAAAGATATTTGTGCAAAGACAGCAGTTGCAGAAATGGCAAAAATTATATGTGAGAGGTTTCATGCAGGAATGAAAGATTTATTTCTACCTGTAGACTGGATTCATTTTAAAGGAGACATACTTCATTTAGAATCATAGAATCGTTATGGCTGGAAAAGAACTCTAAGATCATCAAGTCCAACCATTACCTAACTCTACCATGCCCTCTTCTAAACCATGTCCCTGACCACCATATCGAGACAGCTTTTAAATACATCCAAGGATGGTGATTCAACCACTTCCCTGGGCAGCCTGTTCCAGACTTTGATAACCCTTTCAGTGTAGACGTTTTCCTTAATGTCTAACCTGAACTTTCCCTGGCGCAACTTGACGCCATTTCCTCTTGTCCTGTTGGTTGTAACATGTGAGAAGAGACCAAAGCCCACCTCTCTACAACCTCCTTTCAGGTAGTTGCAGAGAGCAATAAGGTTTCCCCTCAGCCTCCTTTTCTTCAGAATAAACCACCCCAGTTCCCTCAGCTGCTCCTCATAAGATTTATTCTCAAGACTCTTCACCAGCTTCGTTGCCCTTCTCTAGACCCTCTCCTGCACCACAACATCCTTCTTATACTGCGGCTCCCAAAATTGAACACAGTACTCAAGGTGGGGCCTCACCAGTGCTGAGTACAGTGGGACAATCACTTCTCTAGTCCTGCTGGCCACACTGTTCCTGCTGCAGGCCAGGATACCATTGGTCGTCTTGGCCACTTGGCTCACGTTCAGCTGTCTGTCAATCAACACCCATTCATGCATTATCTGGTAACTCATCATATACCTAGAGCAAAATATTTATGTAGAAAGTTTGTATGAGTATGCAGGCACTCACAAACAGACTGGCCTTCTGCTACAGTAGATTTTTCAGATGCAACAGCCCTTGGAGAGCCTAAGCCCTACCATACAGATAAAAAATACACAACATTTGGTTGAAATATCACACATAGCTTACCTGACTCTTTACTATCCCACTTAGACCATATGTTCCTCCAAGGCAATGACTCGAGAAAAGATGCATCAGTTATAGTAGTTACAGATTAGCCTGCCCTGTCAGGAAGAATACATCTGACGGTCTCATTTTCTTGTTCCATTTTGAGACCTCTAAGAGTGCTCACGTGTCATGTGGGCTGGAGATTCTGGCAGCCAAGCGGATTTGCCTTTTCTTAGGCTTGTTTATTTTGGAAGGGGAGGAAAATGAGTAGGACTATAAATCAGCCCCTTCCCACCCAGCTCATTTTGTTTGTTTTTGGCCCCATCTGGGCCCCATTAGCTGCAGAGCACCAGGGCTGCAATCAACAAAGCATGGGGTACTGCAGAGCTCCTTACCGCTCAGCCTCAGAACAAATGCTGTCAGGGGAAATTAGGTCATAAAATAATTTCCTGAACCTGTATTGTGTAAGAAACTGAAAGCAAGCGTGTGTTTCAAAATAGAGCTCTGTTATGATGAGTTTCACTTTTTTTCTATCTCTTTGGTAAAATAGTGTTGAATTCATTATGTCTTAAACCCTGTAATTGATCTCAGGGCTGTATTATAGCAGTACTTTATAACTGGATTTGAAATACCTTGTTATTGTCTACAGTCATATTAATGATCTAATCAGATGTTGTTGGTGTCTTAGCCATATGTGTATTGTATACTTGGTTTTGTAATCAGATGCACTAGCCAAGGGTACAAAAATCTCATTCAGCTTGAGTATTTGAGTAGAATACAAAAATGAGTGCAAAATAGCTAATATTAATATTCATGTGTGGTGTTTCATCTAGCTGAATGGCAAGCCATAATATTGTTCTTATTTGAATCCAATCAACTGAACCGGGTATTAAAAGCCTGGGGTCAGTCAGGATTTTGAGGAAGGGCATTATTCTACAAAACGCACATAGCCACTTTATATTGCATCTGCATGAAAATCAGTGTACGCTGCTGTATGATATCAGACCTTGTAAGTGTGCCTGCAGTTCTGCTGACGTTCACTTGGGCAAGAGCAGCTGATCCTGCTGAAATCAATTAATTATAGAGTCAGTTGGAAGGAAAACTGGGAGGCCATCTAGTTGAACCTACCATAAATCTTGTACCAGCACTACCTGACGTTATCCGTAGCTTTGTGAAATCAAATCTTGAAAATCACCAGTACTGGAGGTTTCTTAGTTTCTTCGGATATCCTCTTCCAGTGCTGCACATTTTGTTCATGTGAATGAAAATTTTTATCCTAATATTTGACTTGAATCTCCCAAACCTTCTAAGTCCCTCTTGCAGACAGGGCTCAGATGCAAAAATCTGAAGCAGAAATCAAGTCAGTTCTGAGTTTCAGGGAACCGGGTATTGTATGGCAGGAATGTACATTTTATATTGTTACATTTATTTGTTATGTATCATAGTTTGCTTTGCTTGTTTTTCTAAAACTCTATAAATAAGAACATCAGAATCATCATCATGATGCAAAAGCCTTGCATTTTTTCCTAGATGAGCTGAAAATATTTAGTTTATGAACAAGACATAAACCTTCATGCCTCCAACTCACATGAGCTGCTCAGGTGAACAACAAAATTTGAACTCAATTTATTGGATAAATACTCAATAAGGCAACAACTGTGTCAGTATAATATATCAGAAATATGAGTGATCACTGTCAAGTTGTACTGAAATAAAATATTTCACTATAAATACAGAAAAAAAATGCAAAGCTACAAATTTAGAAATGTTGTCACAGGAATATAAAATATGTTAGCAATTTAGCCAAATAAATTTTTGTTCTCCAGTTTTTAAATAAATGCGGACTTTTCCAAGGAAAATGGAAGCACTTCATTTAACCTATTAATCAAAACTCTGACAATTATTTGGTTAAAAAGCAGTATTAACCAAAAAAAGTCAGACACATCACACAATTCAGTATGTTTTACTACAATAAAATGGGAAATTATGCAGCTAGAAATAAGACATTCTTTAATGATGACAATTTATTTCTTCACGCATTGGTGAATTTGCATAATGATCACTGCAGAGTTTGAAAACCTGTGCAATGAGTCACACAACATTTTGACTATTGTATTGTAATAAATCAATAGCCTACTTTAAAATGTAAATTAGAGAACTATTATTCTTTTTTTTAAATCAGGACAATCTTTAGCAACTTTTAAAAAAAATGAGATAAGCATATTTTAAGCAAATAATTGGGAATAAATGTTACAAACTAAATTTTCATGCTAGACTTACATCGCTAGCTAAAGCTGTAGGAGAAACAAAATAGTTTAAGAAACCCTCCCATTGCTACATTTTCAACAGAAAAACTATTAATCCCCCCCCCCCCCCCCCGCTTTCTGATGTAAAACTGGTAATTAAAAAAAAAAAGGTAATTAAATATATATATATTTATGCCATCTGAAGTGCTTTCTGTTCATTTCCTTGTTATTCCAAATAGCTATCATCATTTTATGGGAAAAAAAAATGGCTGTTGTCATGTCAATAGTGGAATACCCATGATTATGTTGGATAATCTCTCAGCTCTGAATATTACATCAAAGCGCTGCGGGACAGAACCAGACTGAACTAGTAGGTTGTTGTTAATATATCCCATTCCAATGGTCAGAGAGATCCGACCTGCGTCTTGTTAAAATGGAATGGAAAACTGAAGTGTAGGAATATCTATTTATGGTAGTGGAAAAGACTGAAAGTAGGACAAGGTCCCAAAAAAGACGAGTGTGAGGAAATGCATCTCAAGCACAAGATGGAAGACTCTGAACAGCCTGTAGAACTGGCATGTGCTACCTGCCAAGCTGGGATGCATTAAGCATTTAGGCTCAGCTCCTCTTGCCCAGTTTTCTATCCTGTGAGTACATCTGTCACATGAAGTGTTATTTTTGGAGGGACCTCTTTGTGTCGGGGTAATGAAACTTTTTTTTTTTTTTAAGTTTGAATTAGCTGGCTCTTTTTAGACTACATCTCTTTTTCTAATTCTGCACATATTTTTACAAGTATGTTTTTCAGCTTTCTCTAAGAACCTGAGCATTACTGGAAAATGGTTTTGGGCATGAGCTGAAGGGCATGCTAGGTAATGACATGCACACATACACGTTCTGCTAGTGTTCCCAAAGCCAGTACTGTTACGCAAGTCAATTCTCAATTTAAAGTTACTCAAGTCAGGCAAACTAGGAAGAATCACTTACTAGAAGATTATGAACTTGCAATGATATGGTAAAAGCTTTGGAAGCATATGAAGAGAGTAGGGTATCTGCTGTACAAGTACCAAAATTATCCATGATGCACTGATTGCTCTCAAGGCCTGTAAGTGAAAAATGCAAAACGTTCTCCATAATGTTGGCTTAAAAGCATAGGCCAGATCCTCACGTTAGGTTGAGGTTTTGATCTCATAGGAGTCCAGTCTTTGGGTGTTTGAGGATAACTCTTTAATATAAAATGAGATACAGGAAGAAGGGGCAGTGATAATTAGTATCCCCGTGGGAAAGTGAATTGATCAAAGCCTGAATGTATTTTCTTTTGATTACTTGGAAGAGTTCTATTTCACAGTTTGTTTCTGCAATCTTCCTTTTCTCAGATTCAAACCTTGCTCATATAAACCCTCTTTTAAAGAAATGTAGTGTAATGAATGCTTTGTCTTGGCTCACTCTTGTCTGCAAACGACATTCAGTTCTTGTATTAATTTCTTGTGCTTGTCTTGTTTAACTAAAGGTATTAGGTATGGGAACACTGCCTTACAAAAGCTCACAAAAAGCAGTAATAAGAATAGTCATGAAGAGAAACTGGCAGTCATGTGCTTTTTTGAAAAATAGTAGCCAGCAGAAAACCTGCTTTTGAAGGGATAAATTAATAAAGGATCCCCGTCCGCTGACAGCCGAGCATTTGAGGAAGAAAGCAAGCACTGCGGGCTACAGAAAGGGAGAGGAATGGCACTGCAGAGTCACTGAGTGAGAATGGGGAGCCTGACAAGGGACAGCAGGGAGGAAGGAAAGCAGAGAAGCAGTGATGAAGTTACATAGCAGTTCGATCTAATTAAACCCAGATGGGGATATTGATCAAAATAGACTTAAATTTCACTCTTATCTTTTTTTTTTCTTTTTCTTTTTTTCTTTTTTTCTTTTTTTTTTTTTTTCTGGAGCTTAAGCTAAAAGGAATGGAGGATCTCCTGATTTTGAAATCCAAATTGCATGTATCATGCAATCAGAGTATGATGGGATTCATATCTAAAAGGTCACTTCCATTTCATTCCAATTTTCTGTGGTTTTGTTGGAGCGGCACAGGCTCTTCTGCCCGAAAATGTTATTTGACCCCTTACCTTTTCAGTGTTTTAATCTGCACAGTTTCTCTGTTTGAAATGGGTCCATGTTTAGAACATGTTTCTGCTTTTAGGAAACTTTCATGCATTAATCTTTGTATTATGAGCACAGGCCTCCTGGTTAATAAACGGAGCCGTGCAGTGTTGCAAAGGAATCATTGAGGGGCCTCATTTCACCGGGGCCTGAAGCAGCTGCAGCTTGCCAGGGTGTAAGGTTGGCCCTCCTGTCTCCACCTCACTCTCTGCCAGCAGCAAAAAAAGACGCTTCCTTTTGGTACATTCTGCTCTGGTTTGGGATCCCCAAGCAAACTGCTTTTAACTACTGTTAAATGTTGTCCAGCTTCTCCCTGATCCCAAGAATTGGTGATTAGTTAAATATATCTGATCCTAAGCACCCTTTGGCAGTACCTAGGCGTTCCTGAGCTTTTTGTTTTCCTGAGTACATCAATCAGATCCATCTGATTTCCTTCCTTACGGTTTTACAGGGCCCCATTTGTCAAGTACTGGGAGCACTTTTTGTTTGGTTAAAACAAGAAGTTTTCATATTCTCTAGGTCTTTAATTGAGAGTAGAGTTTAAAATACCTATTATGGAAAGTATGATCAAAATTAAATGCTACACAGGAAAAAAAAAACCACAAAACTTTAGCAAACAGTATCAACAAAAGATGTACTTGCATAGCTGTATTCCAGACGGGCAGAATTAGACAATTTTATTTGCTAGTAATGCTGAGCAGTTTAAAAGTTCAACTTGTTTGGAGATTTTCCTTCAGCGATACTTGTGATAGCTCCAGTGCTGCTTTCTTATAACTGACCTCAAATTGCTAAAGAATGCAAGGTTTATTTCAGGAAGTTATTTCTACTGTAAGAATTTCCTTGTAGTCTTCTTAATGGTAGCTTAGAAATAATTTTGAATTTTTGGCTACTTTTGGCTATTTTCTTGCAGAATCACTAACCTAGCTTTAATGCTAGTTAGGACAGCTATCCTGAGCACAGCCACAGTGTTGCAAAGATCCACTGTTGATCGTAGTATCTGGCCACACTGTAAAAGAAGACCACACATGTTTGAACGGCTCTAACAACAGCAAAAATACATCAGCCTGATAAGAGTTCAGGCTCTGCCCGACAGTTGACACCACTGAAAATTTCAGGGAGAGATAACAACTTTTCAAGCTATAGATACAAGAAGTAAAAAAAAAAAAACAAAAACAAACACTCCCCAGGCTTTCAATCTGTGCAAAGGACTGAGCCACCTCTCCCATGTGTGTGTCCTCCTTGTGCCACATGGAGCACGCACCAAGACCAGGGATTCTGTTACTTCAATGAGTCACTGACCTGGAAGTGTCAGCCTGTATGTCAAGAATTATTTAAATTTAAAAATGCAGCTTAGGGTATTAGAAATGAGTGGGTTTTTTCAGATGCGTATTTGGAGAATCGTAGGCATGTTACAATTGTAATCTTAATGCAAGCTAATGGAACATTTTCCATGCACAATGTTTTTTATAATACTATGATTTGTAATGGAAAGGTTACTATAGCGACATTAGGTTTCGGCCAGCTGGTAATTTTATAGTTCAACTTTATGGGTTACTACATAGCATAATGGGTGAAATACCATTGTCAGTAAATATTTATGCAGAAAGAAAATAGAAAATGATAGGCTACTGTACACATATCATTGATGTTATACGGCAATGTCCTCAGCATGCACAGATGTTAACATACTGGGATGGAATTTTATGGAACTCGAGTCAACAATTTCAGCACTTAATTCCCATTTTTTGATGTAGTGTATGCAGATGGGGCTTGATGCCCAAGTGGATTTAGGCACCAGAACAAACCCAAAATTTTGATTCACTGTAGAATCCAAGCCTTGCAGGAAAATCCTTCAGCACCTTTTATGGCACAGGTAAGAAAATGGATAGCAAATGAAAAGAACTCACAAAATTCGACAGACAATAAAACACTTAGGGTGAGTGGGTCTTCAATATCTTTTTTTTTTTTTTTTTTTGTGCTGTGGTGGGATGACCCTGGCTGGCAGCTAGGCTCCCACCCAGTTTTCTGCTCACTTCCCTGCACTGTGATGGGGGAGAGAATTGGAAGGAAAAAAGCAAGAAAAACTCATGGATCAGGATAACGTCAGTTTAATAAGTGAAGAAACAAAAAAATACAAAACAAAAAAAAAACCCCAAACCCCAAGTGATGCAAAGGCAATCACTCATGACCTCCCACCGGCTGGCCAATATCCAGCCTGTCTCTGAGCAATGGCTACCTTGGAATAACTACACCCCCCACCCCCTTGCATTTTATTGCTGAGCACGATGTCACAATAATATCCCTTTAGCCAGTTTGGGTCAGCTTTTCCTGCTGTGTCTTCTCCCAGCCTCTTTGCCACCCCTAGCCTACTTGCTGGTGGGGTAGAATGGAAACGGAGAAGGTTTTGACACAATGCAAGCGCTGATCAATAATAAATAAAGCACTGGTGCGTTATCAACACTTTTGTGGTCACAAACCCAAAACACAGCTCCATATGGGCTGCTCTGAAGAAAGCTAACTCCATCCCAGCCAGACGCAGTACAGGTGTTTGGGTAATTTCCCTGTGGTCTGTGCTTTCTGCGATACCCAGACCTCAGCCCATTCCTGGAGCTTCCATATCCTCTTTCCGAATCAGACCAGAAGCAAGTCCTTAAAAATCAACCTATGCCAACAGGTTTTAAGGTAACAGTGAATGTGTTGTTAACTCTATTACAATTGAACAGAACAATACAGTGTAATTGTGAAGAAACCAACATGAAAACCAACCCGCTGCACAACCGCGGTGATGAGGCAGGACGCATGGGAGAAAGAAGATCCCTATTGGATTTGCACCTAAACCCAAAACCTTCTCAAGCAAGTGAGAAGATGGCACATGGACGTCATTGCAGGTGTTTAGTGTTACACTTACTTACTTTCTTGCATTACCTAAAGTGAAAGTGAATAGATTTGGAAACCTTGTGAAGCCTGCAGATCTATTTTCTGCAGTTACTGTAAGGAACTGAGTAGGTGAATCGAAAAACCCAAAGTGTCCCTAACAGCAGACCTCTGGAAAGGGGTATTTAAGCTATGAATAGTTATTCCAGAAAGTTGTACTTATGCGAGGAAGTGGTAGACAGAGACTGTTTTCCATGAAAAACATGAGACTGGATGAGTAGGAGTAGTGATGTTGTAGAATTGACTTTCTGAGGATATAAACAAGGCAACTTTGGAGGGCAAAATCATGGCTTTTGTTTAGCTAACATGCGTTTTGAAAAAGCAGTTAAGTTTTTAGGCCACAAGATTTCTTTGGATCTCAAACAGAAGCAGTAGCATTCAGCCTTGGTAGGGTTGGTGAGCAATTCTTCCAAGCCTGACCTCAGCTAAGTGGAGAGCTTGCAAGGCTGCGTATGAGCCAGGGCTGCAGCTTGCCCTGCCGGAGGGAGCAGTTTCAGATCACCCAGGCCCAGCGTGTGGTGGATCTCAAACAGCTGGCTGGGCAGGCACCAACAGCAGGTGTTGGACTGGGGCTCTGCAGCCCTTCAAATTACAGGGAAGTGCTCTTGGAGGTAACCCATTATTGTGAATTGCTTTTAACTTCACAGAAAAATCTGATCTGGACTCAAATTTTAATTTCTGTAACTTTGTTTATGAGAAACATCTGTGTTTATCACTGAGAAACAAGTTCTGTCTTGAGCTATAAACCACAAAAAACCTTTAACTGTGGAACTTCCCAAGTGAATTAAAATGAATGGAAAAGAGTAATAAGTTAGCCCTAGATTTATGGTATCTGCTATGAACGGGTATATCTACTATATATGGTAGACTGAGGACATCTTAGGGTTTTTTTTTGGTTTGGGTTGATTGTTTTTTTTAAGTATTTGTATATTTTCATGTGATATATATGAAGAGAATGAATGTTTAATCTCATTTAATTTTAGCTGTAAGAAAGTAAGGCACCCAGCCTCCTCTGTGGTCAGCGGTGAGAGAAACGCTCCTTTGCACTGTGATTCATGGCCTCTGTGTTGGATGCAAATCCTCAAGAGAGAAGAGATATCTGACTCCTGGAGCTTGGTTTAGAGGGCAGGTAAAAAGGGTAAAGTTAGTTGAAGCCCACCATAAGTGCACAGATGTAACTTGCATCTTCTTAATGTCTCTTCCATAGAACTAATCTCTTTTCCTGACTTACAGCTAACCATCTGTTTGTGTTTATTTCAGGAAAAAGGACCAATGAAGAATGCAATTTATTTCATATTGAGGGTTATGAATAGAGTGGTGCTAAGACATTAAAAGAAATGAAAGACCCAAGTTCTGTTTTGATATTCTGATACAGAAATATATGCTATTGAAATCTCTCTAGGCTTTTGTGAGGCAAAATGTACTATTGTACTGTCTTTTATTTTCCTTAGCACTGTTGAATGATTTTGCAAATATCATCTTTACAGTGTTTTTCTTTAGAATTAAAATCCAAAGCTGGTTTACAGTAAAAGCAGGATGAAATTTCACTCTTCTATATATGTTATTTTTAAGTTTTAGAAAGATTCTCCCTCAGTCCTACCAAGATATTTGTCTGCATACGTGCAGAGTCCTTTGCACACTCGTCTGGGCCAGACAAAAAGTAGGAGGACTTAATTAATATACGTGAGATAGTATTATTCTGTACAACAAAACAAAGATATGATGACAGCACGTATTAGCTTCCTCGTGTAAATGTAATCAATGGAGAGCAGTAGTAATAACCCACATATCTTTGGCAAGTACTAGCAATCAGGTTTCCAACTCTACAAATGCATATTCTACTATCTAGTTTGAGCTAAAAAAATTACATCTTCGTAGCTATTACCTGTCTGAACAAGGTATATTATGCTGCTGTACAGTAAAATCACAACTTTATTTTATAGATATATATTATTAATATACAAAAACCGAAAAGATTTTTGATTTTACTCGTCCCAACTATTCATGAATATGAGTCACACTCCCAAAATCACCGTATTGCTTTAAATATCATCAGTTCTAAAGATGATAAGATATTCTGGGGTCTTTTTCCCACCCTTCTAGTTTTTGAGCACTAGAGTTTGTATTTCCACACTCTTCTTCAGTCAGGAGAAGAAATGAACTGTTATTTTTTATGAACACTGAGATACGTAATTGCATCACTTTAAGGAACTGTGACTGTTTAGCAGCAGTTTCAGAAGATCTGGTTTCAAAGAAAGTTGAATTTAAAAGCCTGAGAGTTTGGTTAATGTAAATAAATTGCAGCTGGACTATTAAACTTCTGGACACTAATTACCTTTGAAAGCGGTATGCAGAACAATAATCTAATGATGGCTGATTTTGTACATTAAAGAATATATACTCCTAACCGGTTATCTTTTAAATTAACCTTAACTGTGCTTTGATTTAAATACATTTGTTAAGGTATATTTTGAAACAAAATATGATCACATCAGCATTTATTGGATTGTACAGGGGTTATAAATGATTGATTGTACTGCTTTAATCAATACCCTTTTTTTCTATAAGGCCACTGTGGCATAAAGCTAGAATGGACATTAGGGAGATAAGGAAGGAATTTAATATAAACTGTAGTCACAGGATGTGGTAAGGAATATAGCTGCTCCAAAATAAAGTCCACATCTGTTCAGGTAATAGTGGCAGAGGGAGAAGGAGGGAAAAGAATTCAGGAGTGCTTCCCTAGTTACTTTAACGGGAAACACTGGATCTGTTTTTGTTAATTCAGGAAGTGCCGATATATGAGGAGCTGTGACAGAACTTTAAACAAGAGCGAGTGAGCTCTGATTTTTGTAGAGACATTTGAATTTTCACAGCAGTGAGCAAGCAACCTTCCAAACCCCTTGGGAGCAGGACAGAGTAGAATTTCATCAGATTAAACATTGTGTATGACAGCTACCAATGCTGCCAATGGAGTATTTTCATGTACCAAAAAGGATGATGGAGAACTAAAGGGCTTACCCAATGCAAGAAATATTATTTCTTTGGAATTTGCAAACTGTATGCTGCTGTGGACTTACATTATCTCTCTAGTAGTGACATTTTGGGATGGTTTTTTTCATTAGTATTACTGATCAGCACTGACTTGAGTGTTTGCTGAAATCCAAAGGACTTTTACTATCATTGTTCTGTTGCATCAAAGGCGTGTGCTATTCAGCATTACACTCGCCTAAGATTCCCTGTGTGGTTTTCATTAGATTTGAAGATCCATTCATTTACTGACATGAGTAAAATATTTTCTATGAGTTGGTATTTCTTTCTTCGAAATACAGGTAAGAACATATAAACAGCCATAATGAATCAGACTAAAGATGATCTAATTTTTCCTGTTTATATAAGTGATAATAACAGCCATGTAGGAAAAAGTATACGAACAGGGAATGAATAGCAGCATACTTTTTCACCTGCACCAGGGATTTCCTGAGCTTTATAGTTAATAGCCCTGAATAGGTTCTTCCATTAATTTGTTTGATCTGTTTTTGAATTCATGTAAACTATTGGCATCCAAAACAAACTATCTAATTATATTAATTTCACTTGTTGGTTTTGGGGCTGAGTCTGACTTTAACTGCTAGCAGAACTGCATTAAGTTATTCTTATCTGTGGAAAGCATCCCAGATGAGACAGAGAATTTGGTCTCAGGAGCACATATTAACCAGAAACGTATTCAACATTAATACTGCAATAATATACCCTGTCTTCCAAAGAACTTAGTGATATCATAGACATCTGTGCTCAATCAAGTCAGACATCTGAGTGGTGAACTGTTCAAATATGAAGATTCAAAGGCCTCAGAGTTATGACACCAATGCATGGAATTTCATGGATGACTTGTTTATATACATCTTCATTTTCTGAGTGACAGTAAAACAAATAAAGAAGAAAGGTGCAGATTTCCAGAACAGATTTGCCTGGAAAAAACACTGTAGCCTCTTTATTAAAAAGATGAGGCAGTTTTGGGGCTGATTTAAGACCCATAGTAAAGCAAGTTGCAAAAGCAATTAAGTAAAGATCTACAATGCTGCACTTAACTTTATGAGCATATAAATCTCGAAGATGGAAATGTCATTTCAACATAGCTTTTTACCAGAGATAAAATATGCCTATTCCGTGCACAGACTTTGATCTCACTTTGTGGTTCCTCAGGTTTCGAATTCAAGAGATGTTGTCTTTCTGACAGTTGGCACTGAAGAGTCAAAGGTATGGAAGATTCAAGTGTTTATTACTGCTGAAAAAATAGATCAAACCTTTTTAACTGGAGTATGTCCAAGAAAATGTAATGGTCAAAGACCAAAATAAGAATAGAAGTAGATGAGACTCTTTTGGCTATAGGAAGAACAGACTACAAAACGCATGTTTTTTATCAGTATTTTTTCTGCAGATTGGGCAATTACCTGAGTGACTTTCAATATTAAATATTGAAATTTTCCGCTGAAAGTATTCTGTTTACAGCTGATTAGACCCTCAAAATCTGTGTTGCTGAAAGTTTGATGTGTAAACCAAAAATGAAAATCTTGCAATTTTGTAAGGAAATTGAATTTAAAAAAAAAAAAAAGTTTGAAAAATTGTTCTGGTTCCTTTCTTTTTACACCAGAAAACTAGCAAGTAGCCAGCTGTTTCATACTGAAGCAGTTTCCCAGAGTCAGGGCACTGTGTGGGGCAGCCCTGTGGGATCAGAGACAGCCTGAAGGGTTTCACAGAGCCAGGAACCCAGCTGCCTAACAAACCTGGGAGCCATGGTTTAAACTAGGAGACTTTTGGGGCAATCCTTGAAGAAATACAAGGCTGCATAGTTTCACTGGAGAATTCCTTATCACTTCTAGCATTTTTTTCATTGTTACCATACTTATGTAGCATATAGATATTGGTTGGTTTGAAGTTGGTGTTCCTTACAAATGATGACATACAGCTGCAAATACATGTGTAGAAGCAGATTTTCAGTAGTATTTAGCAGCTAAACAGAGGCACAGATTTTCACAGCTCGTTGAAACATTCTGATTTGAAATCAAGGTACCAAGCTTACTCAAATGCTTTTGAAAGCCTCACTAGGGATAGAACCACAGCTTTTACAGACCTGAATGACTCTAAAATCATTGTCTCTGCTCCAAGGGAAGGACTAAATGGGAAAGTAAAAAGCTCATTTGAGAGTGCTATAAAGGAAAGTTCCTTGGAGTGGCCAAGCTGGGGATAGGTGAAGGCAGGCCATGAAATTCATGACAGCTACGGAGGGTCCTGAGCATGTTCCCCATTGACATAATTTCCCCAATAGGAATCTGAAGCCCTGAAAGGTACGGGAGCTGCTGTGCCCTTCAAGATCTCTTACAAAAACAAACAAAAATAAACAAACAAATAAAATGTTTCCTTTTGTTTCTTACAAACAAAATAAAATGTTTCCTCCATTAAGTGATGGATCCACAGACTTTTGCACATCTTCCCTCCTCAGTGAAGTACTAAACCACAAACTATTTACGAAACTACTGAAGATAGTGGAGTACACTGAATCTTAGTAGATGAATTAATTTCTTTTTCAGACTTACATCATCACAAATCAAAATCTACTGACTCCTTCCCTCCTGTCCCTTCCATCAAATTAGTTAATTTGCTGGTGTATATGCAGACTGTAATATATATTAATAGGAGAGGTAACAGCCAGATCCAAGCATACAGTCTGTGTAAGTTAAGTCATGGGTCAGTAAGCCCCATGGCAGCCTGAACAAGTATGTGAATTCATCCAGTAAGTATTGTGCGATATAAGGTATAACCTTAAAGTATAACCTTAAACAGGGATAAAATCAGATGCCATGGACAAATCTTTCTGTGTTTCTTCTTCCTTTCCTTTCCTTTCCTTTCCTTTCCTTTCCTTTCCTTTCCTTTCCTTT